>NC_057864.1:219471063-219791063 GCF_019393635.1 Dromiciops gliroides | reverse complement strand
CCCCTAGGGAACTGACCTTTCAAACAACGGTCATACAAAGCAAGAAAACAAAATAGAATTCACATTCCCCTCTGAAACTTTATTATAACACATGGATCCAGCAGGCAAGGAACACAATCACTGTGTTTACTTACAGTAGTAAAGAGAGAGGGAAGGAAAAAAAAAAGGCAGAACAATTTAAAGATACTGGCAAATCACCGACCATGTTATAAATGCTGAATCCACTAATGCCAAGCCTGGGAGTCAAAAGTCATTCTTATTGACCTCAAAACACTTTAAAAGGTCCTCCTCATGCCTGACTTTAAAACTGGCATAAAATATTCCAAACTAATGATTCTCTTAAATTTTCCATGTCCTCCCACAACCTCTTTGCTTTTTAATTGTGCAGTCCGCACACAGCTGACATTTGCCAAACAGAAGAAAGAGGAGAGGAGACGATACAGACAGCCTAGTTCGGGGCACATGTGTATACCAGTTGGAGGTGAATTAGTGCCTATAAGTTCTAGGTAAATGAGGATTATTCAATAACTTAAATTTACTCCCCTCCCCCTTTGTTTACAGCATAAAGAAACAGAGACCTTCAGAACAAGAAAGGTCATAGCTGGATTCCCTCTAAGAAACTGTATCAAAGTTTCAAGTTGTGAAAAAGTTGTCATTGATTAAACCAGGAAGGAAGATCCTCTCATTTTGCTCACCCATCCTTAATACCCATCAATTGGACAGTTTTTCTTATAGGGAAAACAAAATAAGAAAATGAGGTAGTTATTTTAGGGAGGAACACTGCACACTGAGAGAAACTTCCCTTCTTCGTCTTCTTCCTAGTTATTCTCTCTCTCCACGCTACCTTGCCTGTACCAAGGAGTGTTGAGAGAAGACATCAGGAAAACAAGAGGCAGCCTGAGGATCAAGGTGAGATGATAGAAGGGTGTAGGATGATGAATGCCCCACTAAAATTATTTCAGGGAAATTTGGAGCTTGGGCATCAACTCCAAACACTAAGTTCCAAGGAATAAAGAAGTCCAGGGAACATAAATTTATGTCTGAAACCATCATTCCACTTAAAAGGGAAGAAAGTGAAAAATCAAGGCCTCTGGGAAAGCTTTTGGTGATATGAGTGTTTCCAATTTGTTCCTGAAGAAGCTTAAAGTTTCTTTTTCTGTTAACTTCCTATCTGCTGCCCCAGGGCTCAAGACCATTTTAAAAGTTGCTTTACTAACTAGAACTATCTAATTACAACATTCTTTCACTGTATGGATATATTTTTTAGTCTTGACCCAGAACAGACTGTCCCAATGGCCACTTATATCTGATGGGTGAATGACTTAAGTATAGGGCTTCCTGTTGTGTGATTAAATTTGGTGATTCAATTTTATAATAAAGGACATTATTGTTTCTTAAAATAAGTTAGACTTAAAAGTGCCATGCTGCTATAATGTAGCTTGCCCCAAAAAGGTAAAATGAGGTCAGCTGCCACTGAGAGGGAGATTATCTTATATAAAACTTGGAAAAAGAAAAGTGTTGGCCTTCTTTCTCGGGGCACTTATTAGCTCCTGGTACCTTAGTATTAGTATTCACAGACTCAGATTCCCTAATCAAGGCCATCTTTCCCCCCAATCTCTACTGGCTCTTGAATATTTTCCTCAAGAAAATGGAAGTGGTGGAAATTAGGTGCTGGAACTGCTCACAAGTCCTGCAGCAGGAAGTGAACTGCACAGCATGGGCAGAATTGAAGATAATGACTGTCTTTTACCACCAGGTGCCAATGTGGGAACACACCATGGCACAACCACCACTAACACAAGCCACTGGTCAATTACTGAAGATGTGGCCATTTCAGCAACTGCAAGGAAACCTTGGAACTGATATCCCCTCAACTGATCTCCTTCCTCTGGCAACCACCCAATCAGGGCACACATCTCTCACTGCAGCAAAAAAAGAAAGAAATCATAAAAATAAAAATCTAAAGTCCTCTCATTTGTATAAAACCAGCTTACATATTCTAGCCACTTGACTCTGTTCCATAAAAAAGTCTTTTCTCTCTCTTCTGTTTTAAATAAATTCTATTCCTTCATATTTTACACCCCCAATCCTGGTCTCTGGGAGGAGGAAGTGTCCATCTAGAGTGAAGGCCATGATGTAGGTAGCAATTTTGCCATTATCCTCCTCTGATTTCAGGGCCACGATGATTTGGTCATCTGTGTTAGGAATGAATTTGAAGGAAGAGAAGCCATGTGTTGGGGTTACTTCCCCAATGTGGCTCACGGAGATGTCTCCAAAGTCTTGAGCAGAATGGAGGAGAAGATTGGTACCCCTGTGCTCATCTTCCTTCTCATTGTAACGTTCATGACTGGCTCGACGGGGCAAGAAAAACCATCGCTGCAATGTGTCGCTCCAACAAGCTGACTCATGAATTAGGTAACCTGGGGAGAGACAGAGAGGTACATGGATTTAATAGTCTGTGAAAAAGAATTCTGCTCTCTACCTGTATTACTTAGCAACTGAATACTGTCACTCAACATCTCCCCCTTTCTACAATCAGAGACACATGCACTCAAATCAACTGCCCAGTTCCCTGAATGTAGAAGAAAAGCCTGAATATGGAATTCAAACTTTCTTTGGACACAAGGATAGGTCTTTTCAGAGGCTCAAAGACCATTTTGATGCTGTATTAATTGAGTATTTTTTCCACAAGTCCCAGCTTTATTATCCATCTTCACTTAAGAATTCCATATTTTTCAGGAAGATTTTATACTCTGGTTTTGTTCTTAATTACCCAGGGCAACAAAGAGCAGGGGAAAGAGGATAAATGAAATTTCACAGCCATATTATTTTAGTCATTAGTTTAAATTATCTCCTCTCTTTCCCCAGAGCAGCTAACCCCACAACTTTGAGTTTTCATTTTGTTCTTTCCCCCATATTTTAACGGAGGGGTGGAAGAGCAATGAAAGAGTTAAGGGGAGGGAAGTAGGGCTAGCAGAGATTCTAATTTGTGAGGTGGGGGAGCGGGCTGTAGGAAGAAGCTGGAAGAGTTGTCCTAGAGAAGGTGGTGATCATGGAAGAGTACTAGCCTAGGAAGAAGTTCACAAAAGAGGATCATATCCCTCATTTTTACAGATAGAAAAAAGAGAGTCAAGTAATGTGCCTAAAGAAACAAAAGGGATTAATAGCAGCTGACCAGAACTCAAACGTATCTTTTAAAAAAATTTTTTTTTTTTAGTGAGGCAATTGGGGTTAAGTGACTTGCCCAGGGTCACACAGCTAGTAAGTGTTAAGAGTCTGAGGCTGCATTTGAACTCAGGTACTCCTGACTCCAGGGCCGGTGCTCTATCCACTGCACCACCTAGCTGCCCCTCAAATGTATCTTAAATCCCATCCCAGAGGCTACAAAATATGAGTAAATGAAACATTTATTAAGTGCTAACCTCCTGCAAAGCATTGTTCTAAGCACTTGGGATACAAATAGAAAAGAGAGTCCCAGCCCTCAAGGAGCTCAATGCATATGAAAGGTTTCAGCCACAACTCAGATGAAAAGGTCCCATGGTCTTTAGGGTGCAGAGACAAAGTGGACGTTAATGCCTCTTCATTTTCCACTGATAAAACCCTATCAGTTTCTGATATTGAATCATGACTCTGGGTTGGAAGTACTGCTATTCCAAAAGCTCTGGGGTTTAGGGTCCTGGGCTGTCTCCATCGGGGTCTAAGGCGAGATAGTGGTCGTGGTGGTAGTGCCTGCCTGGTACTCGGTTCCTCCTGTCTCTATCTTAGAAAAATTAGCTTCAGCTAGGCTGGCCCACCTTTGCCATGCAGGGTAGTTGTGTGTGTGGGGGGGAACAGGCTGGTCCCTTGTCCACAGGGGGTCGCTTCCCTGGACAGCAGCTGTGAAAGCTATGCTGGAAGCAAGAGCAGAGGTTGGGGGAGAGGGAGTTTTCTACCCCCAGAGCTCCTGCACTTCTCTAAGGATTGGTGGCAGTTGGCTAGCTGAATGTATCAACGTAAGGATGGTGAGCCCCTTCTCTACGATGGCCAGGGAGTTTGTTCTGGAAGTAGGTCCAGGGGCCTAGGGGACACCACTATTCCCAAGACTCTTGGGTTCAGGGTTCTGGGTTGTCTCCACTAAGGTCTAAGGGGAGATGGTGCTGCCTCCAGGTGGTGGCTGTGTTCAGACTTGCCCATTTCACCTTACTTTCTGTCTCCCTCAGAGTGCCTGGCTGCTTCAGTTAGGCTGCTTAGCTTTCCCTCATCCACAGGGGCTGTCTCCTCAGACAGTGGCTGTAAGGGCTAGGCCAGAAGCAGAATGAGTGGGCTTGGGGGGCTACCATGGGCCAACACTGTTACTGGTGGCAATAAGGAAGGTAGGTCCTTTCTTCAGAGTGATTTCTCCCTTCAATAACGGCTTTGGTAGCCGGGCTGGAAACGGGTTCGGTGATCTGGGGGCCACTGCTATTCCCAAGGTTTAGGGTCCTGGGCTGTCTCCACCATGAGGAAAAACGGCTTCAGGAATTATATTAAATATATTCCAATGTCTATTGAAAACCAGATACATCTCAGGAGGAAGTTGCTGAGTTCTGTCAGTTTACAAAGGACCACAGTAGACTTAAAAGGAAGTCAGCTTCATAGAAGGGATAGGGAAATAGAATGAAAGGATCTGTAATTGAGAAAAAATGGTTATATGGGGAAACAGATTTTCAAACGTTCCCCACCAACCCTCACTGACATAGAATGGAACGACGGTCCTGGGTACCTACCTACATGCTTACATTTTAAGGCAAGGAGATCAAATGACCATTTTGGCTGAGATCATAGAAAGAAGCCACAGCTTTCTTGCTGGCTTTCTGGCAGTACAATCCAATCCAATCCTGAAGGGAATTCCTAGAATATCTTACCTGGGGGGCGAATCCCAGCTGCCTCTCTCAAAGCATTGTAGTTAGACACCCAATTTTCATGATATACATTTCCTTTGTAGCCAATCACCTTTACCCACTCTGGGTTTTCATTCATCACTTCACCAGTAGTAGTGGTCCACTCCTTGCCCAGGCCTCCAACATACAGATGCTCATCTTTCACAGCCAGCCATTCGGCTTTAAAACCTAGAGATGAAGATGCTCAGAGTTAGAGTGTCTCCACTGAGCCAAGATAAGATGCCTTTGCTCAGAGCGTGTCCCTTTAAAAAATTCACTTTTTGCCCCGAGGAGCCCCTAGCACTAACTGGTCCACAGAAATAAAAGGAAGACTAGGAAAGAGAGGCTAGAAGCTGCCACAGTCCTTTAGTGTTCTAGCATATACTCAGTACCTTTCTTCCCTTCTGAATGCCTCCCAATATGTGACTGTTAAATGGACAGAAGCACTTTCTGAAATGGTCCACTGCAATCTGTTCTTTTTTTTCTTTCTTTTTTTTTTGGTGAGGTTAAGTGACTCGCCCAGGGTCACACAGCTAGTGTCAAACGTCTGAGGCTGGATTTGAACTCAGGTCCTCCTGACTCCAGGGCCGGTGCTCTATCCACTGCGCCACCTAGCTGCCCCTCAATCTGTTCTTGGAAGATCAATTCTACCCCCGTACTCCACCTCCCCATATTAACTATATATAAAAAACTATATACACACAACTATCTGACTGCGCACACACACACACACATATATCCTTATTGCCTGAATTCAGTGTTTTGGCTGCTAGGTAGGTAGCACAGTGAATACAGTGAATTGGAGTCAGGAAGACCTGAGTTCAAATCGTGTCTCAGACACAGCTGTGTGACCCTAGGCAAAACATCTGATTTCTCTTAACTTCAGTTTCTTTATCTACAAAATGGGGATAGTAATGAGTGCCTGCCTCACAGGCTTGTTCTGTAAATCAAAAGGGGTAACAGGTAGAGTCCTTTGCAAACCTTAAATTGCTACATAAAGGCCAACCCTACTGCTGATTTTGGGGCAGCTAGGTGTATGGAGTCAGGAATACTTATCTTCCTGACTTCAAATCTGGCCTCCGACACTTACTAGCTCTGTGACTCTGGGAAAGTCTCTTATCCCTGTTTGCCTCAGTTTCCTTATCAATAAAATGGGCTGGAGAGAGAAACTGCAAACCACTTAAGTATCTTTGTCAAGAAACCCCAAATGGAGTCACAAAGAGTCAGACATGACTGAAAAATGACTGAACAACAATAACAATGATGATGTTACTATCCCCTGTAAAAAGTCACTGATAGGCACTGTATTACCTACCATAGTTGTTAGAAGAAAACCATCACAATTTGTAGGCAAACTTATTTGTCCCAATCTCAAACAAAGCTGTCCTAAATGATGATTTAATCTTGTGGGTTTTCTTTATATAACTGGCTATCCAAGGAAATGGGCCACAACTCAAATCTTCAGTCTGACTCCTGACAATTTCCTAGCCAGAAAAAAGGTGGCAGTCATCTGCCACGCTATTCACACTGAATCTTGGGTAAACACAGAGGAGATTTTATGTCCTAGACAGAGTACTTGGTGGCATCACTCACCATAGTCTTTTTTTTTTTTAACAATCCATTAAATATGTAAAGGCTGCTACTGAGTTGAAGACACACAGAATGAACAGAGTATTAGAGCCAAGCTGAGTCTGCACTGTGAAACATCCATGTTCTCATACCCCTCTGTTAAGGCATTCCTTCCTATTCCATGTTAAAGAACCTTTTCCTATCGTCATATCTTTTTTTTCCTATTATGAAGCAGCGTGCCTCGCTCCAGTATTTCTGTCTAGTTTCCTGAATTGAATCTCTTTTTTAGGGAAGATATAGATGCATAGGGAAACATAGAGCCATAAAGCTGTCAATCGTTTCATGGAAGTTCAATTTTAATTAAATGGGGTTATAGATCATTGATTAAGAGCAGAAGTGACCTTAAGGTCATCTAGTCCAACCCTCTCATTTTTTGGTAAAGAAAATGAGGCCCAGGGTGTATAAGAAATTGATTTTTTCAAGGCCACACTGATAGTAAGTATCAAAGAGGATTTGAATCCCGACCCTCTGATTCCAAAGGCAGTGTATCATAATGTCTCCCTATATAACAGGATCTTAGCTTTAATTTTACATAACCACATACACACACACACACACACTCTTTAGTGGGCATAAAAAGAAGACAATGATACAAGCTTCTTATTATCACAAGGAGAGGACAGGGGAAAAGATTTTGCCACATATCTAAGAATAAACATTAAAGCCCTAACCTGAGAACCAATTTTTTTTGGGGGGGGGGGGGCGCGGTGCAATGAGGATTAAGTGACTTGCCCAAGGTCACACAGCTAGTAAGTGTCAAGTGTCTGAGGCCAGATTTGAACTCAGGTCTTCCTGAATCCAGAGCTGGTGCTTTGTCTACTGCGCCACCTAGCTGCCCCATAGAACCAATTTAAAACTTTATCTTTAAAAGAAAATTATTTTACAGCAATAATGCCAATGACACAACTTCCTTTTAGAAAGATAAATAGGGGATTGGGAGTACTCATTTATTTAGAAATGAAACTTATTACTAGAAAGATTTAAATAACACTGAATTTAGCCCCGAATACTTTCCTTGTAGAATTCTTTAATCCTGAGGAGTAGGACACCATTCTAGCTTTGTTACTTTGGACAGAAGTAGCAAAGATAGGTTCTTAATCATGTCCCAACTTAGTTTTTTACTACAGATGGGCAAAACTCTTCATCTACCACCACCGGTTGCCCTCAGGAAATAAACTCTGTTCCAATTTACCTTTTCCTACTGTACCATCTCCATCTGATAGGATCACCCAAGGCACTGTCTTGGAGCCTTCAATCTGGTAGACCACCCCAGTTCGATCATCTACTGCGTAGAGCTTTCCATTGAAAACAATCAGTTCTGAGAGTTCCATGCCCCTTCCTTTTTCAGCCAGGTGGGATTCCAGGATTCCATCTTCTTTATCCCACTCTATAGTCACTTTGTCTCCACTCTCTGACAAGGTGAGGTAGCCCTTTTTCAGGTAACTGAACCAGGTATTTTCTTTTTTGGCCCTAGATTCAGTGTCCAAGTCAGCGATAACTGCAATTCGGTATCGAACTCCATTGGGAGTCTTCTGGGGTGGTGAAAGAGGATAGGTATCATTGTAACGGTCACCAGAAAACTGACTGAGCCTCCGGTTGTGGACGTTGGGCGGGACTGTCCTTGCTGTGGATGAACGGTGGAAGCACAGTAGCAATAATACAATACCAAAGCACAGTGAGGATACTACGATTGCCTTCCAGCGGAGACGAAAGCGGGGGTCAGCAGCTTTGGTCATGGACGCAAGGACAGGAAGTCCACCTACAGTTATCCGAAGGGAGTGCATAGAATCATTCCATTCCAAGTGGTCATAAGGTTGGACGGGCATCAGACTGAAAGTCAGCAGGGACCTATATATCCAGAAAGGGAAGGGAGATGTCAATAACCTCAAAAATATAGTCAACTTCCAATTATTTCCGATTAGATTCTTTCAATGATAACTTGTCCATCTGCAGTCTTATTTTTAATACTTAGCTAACATTATGACTCTCCTTAATTAAATCCTGTGAAGCTATTAGCATGTTCCCTCTTTGCTTTTATCTAGCAAGAAGAGATATTCTTCTTTTTTTCTTTTTTTTTTTGTGAGGCAATCGGGGTTAAGTGACTTGCCCAGAGTCACACAGCTAGTAAGTGTCAAGTGTCTGAGGCCGGATTTGAACTCAGGTCTTCCTGAATCCAGGGCCGGTGCTCTACCCACTGCGCCACCTAGCTGCCCCCGAGATATTGTTTTAAAGCAAAATAATTTTCTTTCCCCTGTCCCAGACAAGAGGACAGATAGTAAGGAGAGCTATTCTTACACTGGTGCTTTTGCATCATTGGTACAATGTGAGCAACAGTAAAAGAACTGAGTAAGGGGGCACAGGAAAGGTGAATAATCTTATTCCTGTCTCAAGTCTTCATTACGGTTTTATCTGAACAATAGCCACACCTATACACGGCCAAAAAACACATTGAAAAACCAATTATAGGGGGCAGCTAGGTGGCGCAGTGGATAAAGCATCGGCCCTGGATTCATGAGTACCTGAGTTCAAATCTGGACTCAGACACTTGACACTTACTAGCCGTGTGACCCTGGGCAAGTCACTTAACCCCCACTGCCCCGCAAAAACAAAACAAAAAAACCAAAACAAACAAAAAAAATTAAGAAAAACCAATTATAGTTTCTGTGTCATCTATCATATTGCTTCCCTGCAATAATACATATTGTTGTGAAGAGACTGCTTTGTAATTTTAAAAGTGCTATTCAGATACCAACTATTACTATTATTAATAAAATCAAGGGACAACCAAATTCAGATGATCTTCCACTGTCTAGAGCACCAGAAATTCTCTATGCAGGCTTTCATCACCTTTTGGCACAGACAAGGTCTTTGGCTCCTTCTGAGCAATAAAACCAACACCCAAATGTTGAATTTTGTGTTATAAGAAATACAGGCCTTCTGGCCAAAATGGCTGCCTGAAGGGAGCAGCTCTCACAGGGGCAAGTACCACAAGTGACTTTCTTCACTCCAGAATTGCATAAAAAGTCATTCAAGAGAAGCAAGCCTAGCAATCAGCACCTGTGGTAGTTGCACAATGGACTGGAGACTGGCCAGATACAGCTAACTGTATGTAGGTTGTAAGATTTTCTATCTAGAAGCAGTAAGAGAGGAAGGTTCCCTAGCTAGAAAGACCCAGGGCAGTCATGATGGAGACTTTCAAAGCAACCAGGAGTGACATTATTCAAACTAGGATGCCCGTGTCCTTGGGTTCCCAGGTCCATAGCATTCTGTCCTGAGATGCCATAGAGAGCTCTGAAGATCCAGCACTATGAATCTAAGACCAAGCAAGACCAACCATAACACTCAAAAGTGAAAGAGAGGGCAGAATCTGGCTTTCGCATAAGGACTCAAGCTAGAGAGAGAGGTAAAGCTAAGAAGATACCGAAAAGTATAAAGAATTATTGTAGATACCAAGATATCCTAAAATCTAAGCTAGAAAGAGACTAAGTCTGTTAAAACTTCAAGCAGAAAAGAATTAGAGCGAATGCCCATCAATTGGGGAATGGCTGAACAAGTTGTGGTATATGAATGTAATGGAATACTATTATGTTATAAGAAATGATAAGCAGATGGATTTCAGAAAAACCTGGAAAGACTTACATGAATTGATGCTGAGTAAAATGAGCAGAACCAAGAGAACATTGTACACAGTATCAACAACATTTTGTAATGATCAACTGAGATGGACTTGGCTCTTCCCAGCAATACGATACAAGACAATGCCAAGAGACTTATGGTGGAAAATGCTCTCCACATTCAGAAAAGGAACTATGGAGTTTGAATGCAGACTGAAGCATACTGACTTCACTTTTGTTGTTGCTTTTTAAATTATTTTTCTTTATTTTTTCTTGCATTTCTTCTTTCCTTTTGTTCTGATTAATGTGGAAATATGTTTAACATGATTGTAATGTATAACCTATATCAAATTGCTTATTGCCTTTGGGAGCGGGGGATAGAAGGGAGGGTGGAAGAAAAATTTGGAACTCAGAAAATATCTTTATGTGTAATTGAGAAAAATTAAAATACATAAATAAAAAAACAAACAGACCAAACAACAACAACAACAACAAAAACTTCAAGCAGAGATGCAAAGGAAAAAATGCATTTTCTACAGAGACCTAGAAGAATGAAATAAATTAAAAAATGAAATAAAAACTTTGGAGAAAAGAATTGGAAGAAGAATAAATAGCTTAGAAAATAAAATGGCAAGTCTTCCCTAATTAACAGACTCTGTGAAAATCAGAATAGACCAAATAGAAACCAATGATTTCATGAGACAGCAAGAAATACTGGAATAACTTTTAGGTCTTTTTCCCAAAGAAATCATGGAAAGAGGAAAGGGACCCATATGTACAAAAATATTTATAGCTGCTCTTTACGTGGTAGCAAGGAATTGGAAGTTGAGGGGGTGCCCATCAATTGGGGAATGGCTGGACAAGTTGTGGTATATGAATACAATGGAATACTATTGTGCTGTAAGAAATGATGAGCAGGAGGAGTTCAGAGAAACCTGGAGGGTCTTGCGCGAGCTGATGATGAGTGAGATGAGCAGAACCAGAAGAACATTGTACACAGTATCATCAACATTGAGTGTTGACCTACTGTGATGGACTATATTCTTCTCACCAATGCAATGGTACAGAAGAGTTCCAGGGAACTCATGATAGAAGAGGATCTCCAAATCCAAGAAAAAAAAAAAAGAACTGTGGAGTATAGATGCTGATTGAACCATACTATTTCTTTTGTTTTGGGTGCTGTTGGTTTTTTTTTTTTTTCTATTTTGAGGTTTTGCATCACTGCTCTGATTTTTTCTCTTATAACAGGATTAATGCAGAAATAGGATTAATGTTATTATGTGTATATATATGTATATGTATATAGATATATAGATATAACCTATATCAGATTACCTGCTGTCTAGGGGAGGGGGGAGGGAGGGAGAAAAATCTGAAATTGTAAAGCTTGTATAAACAAAAGTTGAGAACTATCTTTACATGTAACGGAAAAAATAAAATACCTTATATGTAAAAAAAAATTAAAAAAAAAGAAATACTGGAATAAAATCAAGACAAAAGAAGGAAGGAAGGAAGGAAGGGAATGAGGGAGGCAGGAAGGAAGGCAGGAGGAAAAAAGGTATGTTATTTACCATAAACAATTGACCTGGAAAACGGCTCCAGAAGAAATAATTTAAGAATTAGTGGACTCCCTGAAAACCATGATTTAAAAATTGTAAAAGGCCTGTATGTTATATTTTAAGAAATCATTGGAAAGACTCCACCAATCACCAAAAAGAAACTTGAAAAGATCCTACCAATGATAGTCAAAATCCAGAGCTTACATGTCAAAGAAAAAAAAATTGCAAGCAGGCAGAAAGAGTTTAAACACCAAAAGAACTACACAGTAACACAAGACCTGGCAAGAAAATCTTGGAATACAATATTCCAAAAGACAAAAGATAAAGGTTTAAAATCAGGAATAACTTGTTTTGAAAAGATAAATATCTTCTGGGGGGGGGGGACTGACCTTTAATGAATAGAGGGACTTTTAAGCATTTCTGATGAAAAGATCAGAGCTGAGTAGGAACTTTGAAATGCAAAATACCAGACTCTAGAGAAATCAATGGAGGCACATTTATTAGAGCAATTAGAAGGGGCTGTATTATGATGAAGGGCTAACATTCTAATAATGGGAAAGGAAAAAAGGGCCCCTTCAGAACTCGGAAGTCTTCAAAGAGTATTAAGAGAACTAATTGAGAAAACAGAGGACCTGGGGGTGGACTGTGCGTTTAAAAAGAGGAAAGAGAATGGTAGTTTAAAAGGAGGAATACACTAATGGAGAAGGGAAGAAGGAAGGAGACTTGCTATTTCTCCTAACTGAAGGTTTCATGAGAAAAGTATACAGAGATGGAATAAGGGGTTGGGGAAGTGGGCAACTGGGAACCTCATTCTTATCTGAACCAGACAAAGGAGGGTTGAATACACATGCACACCCACAAATAAAGTTAGGTGTTAAAAATACACTAAACTCAACAGGAAAACAGGTGGGGAGTGATGGATAATTCTAGAGAGGAAATAGTCACAATAAAAACAAAATTCCTGATCCTGAAGTGAGAATTAAAAGAAAAAAGAAAAGAAAAAGATCTGGGAACTAAGGAAGTATCCATCGATTGTAGAATGACCAAACAAATTGTGTTGTATGAACATGATGAAATATCATTAACCTGTAAGATATGACAAAAGAGATGATTTTAGAGAATCTTGGAAAGTATGAACTGATATGTGATGAAAGAACATGAGAAAAACGTATGCAATTACAGCAACACCATAAAGAAAAAACAACACTGGAAGACTTAAAAAAACTCTGACCAAAGCAGTGCCCAACCACATCTCAAGAAGTTCTATGTTACCCACCTCTCTAACAGTACCACTGTGGACTGCTGTAGCTTTATCATGTTTACTTGTTCCAAGGGGTTTTCCCCCTTCTGTTTTAATGAGGGAGATGGAGTGGAGAAGGGATTATTGACAATGATACTTAAAAAAAAAAGAATAAAAAGGCAGAGGGCCATTGAAACATTTTTAAAAGTGCATAAAAGAGAACAGAAGGAAGCAAAGATAAGCAGGGTAGTTTTGAAAGTAACATGTTGGATTTAGTACACACTTGATGAAAAGCAAGGAAAGGAAGAGAGGCATGTTGGCAACTTCCAGGCAGGAGGGCTGTTCCCAATTCCTCATTCCTCTGCTATTTTTGCTATAGTCAATACCTGCCTCTCCCTCTCCCTCACCCTCTCCCACCTTCCCCCTCCCTCCCTCCCTCTCTCTCTTGCCCATACTTCCCCAAGTAACGGCTCTTTAATTCTTAAGTCCCTAAGAAAGTTATTCCTGTTAAACAATTTTTCCTCCTTTCTCCCCAGTTCTTCCCCTCTCCCATCCATTGTTTTCATGGGACTTTATGGCAAAAAGAAAGAACTAATTGCAAAGTATCTAGAGACCAGTAGAATGGGAACTCTTCCCTGATTCTCATTTACCGCAGTGGCTGATTCCAATTTTCTCTCTTCTTGGGCCTCACACAGAGCCCCCTTTTCCCTCAGCCTCTGAGCTAAGGCTCTCACCTCATGCTCTAAGAAGAGAGCTTCAGCCATTGGGAAAGAGCTCCTTTGCTCTTCTATTTCACTTCTTGCCTTCATATTGGATAATTTCCTGCTTTATTCCAGTCTCTGATGATGATGCAGCCCTTCTCACCGTGGCCAACTCCTCTACATATCTACTTGATGCCAGTCCCTTCTATCTCCTCCAACACTGACCCCTGACCCCTCCCTCCCTCCCTCTCCCTCTCCCTTTTCCTTTCCCTCTCTCTCTCTCTCTCTCTCTCTCATCTTCAGTCTCTCCTGATTCATCCATTCCTTCACTATGGCCTATAAAGCAAGCTTAATTTTCCTCCATTTAAAACAAACAAACCAAATAATAAAGAAAAAAACACCTCACCAGGTCCTACCATTCTTGCTAGCTACTGGTCTATATCTTTCCTTCCTTTTTCAGCCAAACTCCTTGAGAAACCTATCCCGGCTCAGTGCCTCCATTTACTCTCTTCTTATCACTCAACTGAAACTGCTCTCTCTGAAGTTCAAGATCCTAGCTTCTTAAGCTGTGGGCGGTGACCCCATATGGGATCATGTAACTGAATGTGGGAATCATGAAAAATTTGGCAACAGTAAATGGTTATGTATACCCATTTTATATACCTATATACCTGGGGTCACATAAAAACTTCTTGGGCAAAAAGGGATTGCATGTGCAAAAAGTTTAAGATGCCCTGATCTAGACACTTGTGTACTTCTCCTGTGTACATGGTATCTTTCCCATAAGAATGTTGGCTCCTAGTGATCAGGGATTATTTTGTTTTTGTCTTTGTATAACCAGCACAATTGATTACACACAGCAGGTGCTTAATATGTGCAGACTGATTTAAATGGTGTTGTACAGTGGGACTGCTGCCTAGCATTCCAACAGTTCAAAACAGGAGCTAGATTCTTCTTTCCCCCTTCCCCCCAGATTATTCAGTCTGGAATTCACAGCTTCAGTTTGAGAAATCAAGCTGTAAGACTCTCCCTTTCTGGCCAGATAAGGATCAGAGAGGCTGCATGGGACCTTGGAAAAAGAACTGACCAGCTTTGGAATCAGAGGAATTGGGTCCACATTCAGCCTCTGTCATGTATCATGCCTGCTTCTTCTTGGATAATAATAGCTGGCATTTACACAGCTCTTTAAGATTTGCAAAGTGCTTTACAAATACTATCTCATTTTATCTTCACAACAATTCTGGGAGATAAGTGCTATCCAGTTTGCAGATCAGGACAGTAGGGTCAAACAATTTGCCCAGAGGTCACAACAGTAGTAAGTTTCTGAGGCTGGATCTAAATTCAGGCCTCCCTGACTCCAGGTGCAGAACTCTAAACAACAAAGAAATAAACTTGTCAGTTTCCCCTTCTATAAAACAAAAGGGTTTGATGAGATGGCCCATCAGGGCCTTTCCAGATATAAAGCTAAGATTCTTTAGTGAGGCAGGGCGCAGATAATGCAAAGGGCACAGATCTCTATGATGGAGTCAAACATGTCAATTAATGGCTCCTGGAAGCCTCTGCAGAGTGGGATCTACAACTATGCCAAATCTTAGCAGGAAGATGCATTCAAAGTTACCAAGCTTAGGGCAGTACAGTTACCCTGCTGAGGGATTCCCAGACTATTCAGAAATATGTTCCTCATTTTTATGACTAAGGTTTGTCACTAAGACCTGCTTGGGTGGGGAACCCAGTAAAAAAAATTGCACAGGGCAGCTAGGTGGCGCAGTGGATAGAGCACCGGCCCTGGAGTCAGGAGTACCTGAGTTCAAATCCGGCCTCAGACACTTAACACTTACTAGCTGTGTGACCCTGGGCAAGTCACTTAACCCCAATTGCCTCACTAAAAAAAAAAAAAAATTTTAAATTGCACACAAGGTACATAGAGGTAAGATGTTTGAATTGCATGTCTCAGTTTTACAGACTTGCTTGTTTTTTCAATGGTGCTGGTGGAGAGGCATTTATACATACATTTTGCCCTAAAAAGGAGACCTGTCATACCATGCAGGACCTATTCGTCCTTTAGCAGGCTTCTGTCTTTTCCTTAGTGTCCTAAGAAAATACTTTCCTATAATAGATCATAATGAAAAAAATCCCTTTTAAAAACCTATTTATAACTACTCCAAAAAGCTTCTGACTGTATTCCATTTCTTTTGTTCTCTATAGGCACATCTTGGGAGGTTACTTATGTGTAAAGGGCTGGAACAGGTGGAACTGCTTGTGTTTTTATTCAAGAAAGAGCTTTAATTCCCTTTTATAAACAACAAAAGAGACCACTGGAGGCCAGGGCTGAGACCTGCAAAGTAGCTAGAGAAGAAAAGAGACTCATCTTGAATTGTCCAATCTTGCCCACCTCCTTTGAACTACCAAATCATTTGTTAATGTGTGATAACTACCACAAGAAATGTTTGCCAATATCATTGCTCATTCTGATGCTTGTTTTCCCTTTATCCAACAACCCAACGTTGAACAAGATGTTAACAAGGTATGACAGAGTAAAGTCCCGTTGGCATAGGGTGTCAAGTCCACCTCTCCAGGTGGGTCTGAATGAGATCTTTTGCTATCTAGGAAACCCTAAAGGAACGAAAGTTCCACTGATGTTCTCTTTATATCGTGCAAGCCTAAATACCAGGTAACAACAAACATGGCAATAATAACTACAAGCAATACAAACTATCTGAGCTGTTCTGCAGCCCAATTCCCTCTCCACCACTTCATCAGGGAGCTGTATAAGGAGCTCTACCTCTCATACATCTGTTGGTTTCAGTTAAACTAGTATTTTCCTGTAAAAAGAGGTCTAAAGAAACAACATATGATTATGGTCAGCTTGTAAAAACAGCTATTCTGAACAAATGTGCAGGCCCAGTCATATCGGGTCAGTTTATGACATCCAAAGCAGGTTCCTGTATTGTGAGGCACAGGGGCAAGCAAGGGAGCAGCTTATATTCCTCCTAATGCCCAATGCTGGTGACTACACAAAGATGCCATAGCCCAGCTCTCCCCAAAGTACACTCAAGAGCCACTTACCTTCATGGATCCATTAGGCTGTCACCCAACTCTAAAAACACGGCAGATTAAAGTTACTAGACCACTTGGCAAGTCCTACCCCTTCTTCCCTCCCCACAGCTAGAGTTCTCAGCGTTATGTGACAGGTGGCAGAACACTAGCTAAATAGAAGCTCCTCCCCTTCCAGGATCTAGGCAGTGCTAGTGAAAGACATATATCCTGAGATAACAAGTGATAACACCCCCAACTTCCTGCTTCCTCAAAAAGACTGGTATAGTCCTTCCATTCCTAGGCAGCCAGTAAGTAGCTCCTAGAAGCATTGCCCCCTCCTTAGTCTTAAAGGGCAGACAGCTTTCCTCCATGGCCCCACTATTCTTGCTGATGAGTATGAAACACTTAGAAGCGTCCAAATTTACAGAGCAGGACAGTCTAAGCTTTTTTACTCAGCTGTCTGCCAAAGGAATACTTCCCTGTTGGATGGTAAAAGCAGATTCTGTTGTCTTTCTGAAAGCTGATGGCAAATACCAAGAGCCTCAAATCAAACAACGTGGCAAAAGCCCTGTTGACCAATCACCATCAAATACATTTTCTGCTTTGGATTTGCCATAGCAGGCTATTACATTTAGACACCCAAATCCAGATTTGTACTGGGGATGAGATGGGAGGGTGAAGTTTAGGAAATAAGAATTACTGGCAAGTAAAGGTTGATAATGGAATGAATTTTTCCCTCTAAATATGTCCAACACTAGCCAAATGAGGAGGATCCTTGGATAGTAACATAAGGGGTGATTTAGTTTTGTTCTGCCACAGCTGATTTAGTTACTGATGATAAGGCCATTAATGTATTAGCAAGGTGTTAACAATCAGTGATCTCTATAATAATGTGAACACCTTTTCCTGAGTGAATCAGAAAATGCAATTTCTACTGGCTGATGATGGATCATTTCTGGTGATCTTTAAAGACAGACTGGAATTTAAGAATACCTGTAAAGACCATGGACAGACAGCTAGGTGGCACAGTGGATAGAGTCCTGTCAGGAAGACTCATCTTCCAGAGTTCAAATCTGCCCTCAGACACTATCTAGCTGTGTAACCTTGTGCAAATCACTTAACCCTGTTTGCCTTAGTTCCTCATCTGTAAAATGAACTGGAGAAAGACATAGCAAACCACTCCAGTATCTTTACCAAGAAAACCCCAATTAGAGTCATGAAGAGTTGAACACAACCGAACAATAACTGAAGGAAGGACCATTTACATTATTGATGTACTTTGTTCTTCTGGTATTAAAAGACAGATAGTTCAAGGGAGTATCAGGAGGAACAGTGAAGGACACTCATATGGAAGAAGGGATTTCTTTCTCTTCACCCCCATTAGTCACAGAATCTAGAAGGGGATATATTCACCCAGAAGGAGACATCCCATCCAACAGTTGGGGAGACAGGGAAAGGCAGTTCAAGGCACAGTTTAGGGAGCAGACACACTTCAGACAAACACAGATATAGAGAGAAGGTGTTTTAAGAACCAAGACCTTTGACAATGGAAAAGGGAGCAAATTAAGGACTAGAGAGAGCTAACTCTGGCAACTGAGAGTCAAGACAAATAAAGGAACAGATTATGGAAGCCCAGCTTAGTTAGCTACATGGCTAACAGAGATATTATACCTGAGGGAGGCGGGAGCTCTGTGAAGACTTTATAGGAGAAAAAGCACTTTGAGGCCTGGTAGCACCAGTTACCTTGGCCACACATTCTCTATACTTGTGCATTTCTTTTGTCATTCAGCCATGTCTGATTCTTTATGGCCCTGTGGACCATACTGTCCATGGGGTTTTCTTGGGAAAGATACTAGAGTGGTTTGCTATTTCCTTCTTCATGGATTAAGGCAAACAGAGGTTAAGTGACTTGTCCAGGGCCACACAGCTACTAAGTGTCTGAGGCTGCATTTGAACTCAAGTCTTCATGACTCCAGGCCCAGAGTTCTACCCACTGAGGCATCTAACTGCCCTTATGGATTCCTACTTTATGCCTACTCTTTCTATAGAAGCTGTGTGATTTATAGGAGAATGTATTCCACTTTTGTTTTGTTTTGGGGGGATGGGCAAGGGGAAATGGAAGTGGAATGTTTTGTAATTAATATTTTTAACACACCATTTGGTAAATGTCTTTGCTAAGAGCTCTCTATTAGCTGGCTGTTAATGGGAATTGCAATGGTAGGGGCTCACTCTAGGAGTAAGTATCCATAGGATACTCCAGAATGAGAAAGTAGCAACTATCCTCTAGGTACTGAACCCGCAAGTACAAATTGGGGGAATTATCACAGAGGGGGGTACTCCAACTCATTTTCTAGGCCTTTTTTTGGGGTGGGGAGGAGCCAGGCCAATTGCTCAGAAAGGACAGAGAGAAAGAATTTCCATCTCTTTCCAAAACTTTGAGCTTATAATGATTCATATAAATCATTACCCATATGACTTGTTAATCTAATGACAAAGTGGCCATCTTTCTCAAGTCTGTGACCAGTGGTTGACAGCTTCACAATTAACATTTATATGTATTATAAATAATAAATAGCAGACCTGTGGTCTGGCCAAAATGGATGGCCAAGTTTGTAATATCTTCTTCCTTACTCTAAGAAGAATTTTAGCAATCAGGCAATCTTATAAGTTACAAGTGGCTCCACAAAGAACACCACCACATTTTGCCAAATGAAATTGTTTTACACACAGGGATTGAAAATGAGGAAATAAGAACCTCCCACTCTGGAGAGCAATTTGGAACCATGTTTAAAAGGCTATAAAATTGTGCGTACCCTTTGACCCAGCAATACCATTATTATGTCTATATGCCAAAGAGATCATAAAAAAGGGAAAAGGACTCACATATACAAAAATATTTATAGCAGCTTTTTTTGTGGTGGCAGAGAATTGGAAATTGAGGGGATGCCCATCAATTGGGGAATGGCTAGACAAGTTGTGGTATATGAATGTCATAGAATGCTATTGTATTGTAAGAAATGATGAGCAGGCAGATTTCAGAAGAACCTGAAAAGACTTACATGAACTGAAGCTCAGTGAAGTGAGCAGAACCTGGAGAACTTTGTATACAGTAACTTCAACATTGTGATGATCAACTGGGATGCAATTAGCTCTTCTCAGCCATACACTAATCCACGACATTGCCAAAAGACTCATGATGGAAAATGTTCTCCACATCCAGAAAAAGAACTATGGAGTCTGAATGTAGACTGAAACATACTATTTTCACTTTTGTTGTTGCTTTGTTGTTGTTGTTTTTTCTTTCTTGTGGTTTTTTTCTTTTTGCTCTTATTCTTCTCTCACATGACTAATGTGGAAATACATTTAATATGACTGTAGTGTATAACCTATATCTGATTGCTTGCTGGCTTTGGGAGGGGAGAGAAGAGAAGGAGGGAGAAAAATTTTGAATTCACAATCTTACAAAAATGAATACCAAAACTCTTTATATGTATTTGGGAAAAAACAAAATAAAATACTATAAAAAAATAAAATGGAGCTAACATTTTGCCTTGTACCCCACTCAGGGTCAGATGACAGATTTTAGCTTCTTTGAGATGTCAAGAGCAATATTAATAAAATTTATAATTTACAATTTATAACAATCCATCCAACATGCAAATGGCTGTGGGAAAATTATGAACAAATTTACTGGTCTCTTCTAGTTTGGTAATTTAAAAAATCTATCACACACACAAAAAAGAACCTCCCACTCCGAATGAAGTAATCATATCCATAGTGGAAATCAGATGGGAGTTTAACAAGGCATGGACATGGTTTATCTTTGCTTCCTTCCCTGTTAGAGAATCATAATCATGATAGAATTATAAATGAAGGGAGCAATCTCCAAGGTCATGTAGTCTTACCCTTAGACAGTACATGAATCTTGTTTACATTTAACCAGTTTTGTACTTGGTTTCTCCGTTCTAGTGGGCAATGTTACCATAGCACTCACCTAACTAAACAAGAAACTCTTGCCTACTCTTCATTCTCAAATCCAGCCTCACATTATCTTACTAAGCATTGTCATTATGGTGAATTTCATCCAGCCTTTTATTTTCCTTCCTCTCTCCCAAACCCACATAATCTCATTTCTAAATAAGTATCTAAATCATCTCATTCTTCAATCAACTACTTTACAAAATGCAATTACCCCCAATTGCTAGTACACTCGTTTATTTATTTGTTGAGTTTATTCATTGCAAACCTTAAAGTGCTATGTAAATGGTATCCATTATAATTTTCTCTGTATTTCTGCTATTGTCTTAGACTTTAAGCGCCACCTTCTGATATGCCATAAGAATCTACATTCATAAAACCCAAACCCAAACCAAACCAAACCAAAAAACTACCCAGTGGTAAGAGGAATGGAATGCAAATCAGGAGACATTAGATCTATTTAAATTGATCGATTTATAAGGGGTGTACATTAAAAAAAAATACTTGATCTGCCTTCTCATCCTCTCACACCCCACACCCCCAAATGGAGAACACAAAAAAACCAAAACTCATTACAAAGTCCATTTAAAGAAAATTTCCACACTGGCCATGTTTAAAAAAAAAAATTGTCTCAATCAACATTCTGAGTCTTTTACTTATCTATCAGGATGTGGGTAGCATGCTTCATCAATATTCCTTAGGAATCCTGGTTGGATAAGAGTTTAGCATAATCCTATTCCATCATATTTACCTATCATAACTTGTTTATTCCCCAATTTATGGACACTCCCTCATATTCCCATTCTTTTCTAACTTGAAAGGCACTATAAATATTTTTGTACATTTTTAGAGTGTGTTTTGCTCCCTGCTTCTCCCCTTTCCCTTTGCTTTCCCTGGTTAGTGGGGCAGCTAGATGGTGCAGTGGATAGAGCACTGGCCCTGGAGTCAGGAAGATCTGAATTTAAATCTCATGTCAGACACTTGACATTAGCTGTGTGACCCTGGGCAAGTCACAACCCCGACTGCCTCAAACATTCAGGGCCATCTCCTGAGGTTTATCTTGCCATTGGACTCAGATGGCTTTACACAGCCCTCCCTCACTTAAATCCAATTCACTGCAAGTCATGACATCACCTCCTGATGTCATACTCCTGATGATAATTTTTTCCTCTAATTTCCAAGTTAGTTATTTTTGCTATGATATCTTAAGTTTTCTTCTATTTTTTCCAGGCTTAAAATTTCATTATTTCTTGTTGCCTCATGAAGTGATCAGCTTTTATTTGGTCCATTTTAAAGAGTTTGTTGTTTGGGCAAGGTTTTATACCTTTAAATAAGCTGTTAATTCCTTTTCCAATTCTTTCTTCCATAGCTCTTAATTTCTTTCTCATTTTCTTCCTCGAGCTCTCTCATTCCATTTATAAAAACATTTTAAACACTTTTTAAAAAGTCTTGCTTCATCTCTCCCAGGAATTCTAGTTGAGTTTGTGCCCAAGCTGTGTTTTTCTCTGAGGCATTGCTTGTAGATGTTTTGGAATCATTCTTTTGTGTTTGTGTCTTCAATGCCCTTGCCACCCTAATTACTCCTTATAGTGGGGTTCTTTTTTATTGCTTCTTCTTCCAGCCTACTTCCTGACTTTGAACTTGTTGTTAGAGTCAGGCTCTGCCATACTTCTAGAGGGAAGGTCTAGGCTGGTTCTGTTGTGTTATTTCAGGCTCTCAGGGACAGTCTGGGAATCTGTAAGCTTTCAGTGCTCGCCAAATGGTCTGATCCAGGGCAATGTCTGCTTGCTCTCTTCACTCTGGTCTGAGTTCTGAACTTCAGACTCAGTTCTTAACAAGGGTAGACTGCTGCTGGACTATGCCCTCAATAGCCAGGCTGGAAAGCTCTGTTGGCTCAGAGTGGCAGGACTGTAGGCCCTCTTTAAATCTGGGATTCTTGCCTTATTTCTCTTCAAGCTGAGGTAGAAGTTGGAAGCAAGACCCTGTTCTGAGGTTTGGATCTGAATCACGCCACTGCTTCTGCTGGGTTCAGAACTTCCTCTTTTCTCCACACATGGTCCAAGGTCTCCCTACTTGGAATGACATTCCCCTGCACAAGTTCCTTTCTCACTCTGTGACCTGGAAGTAGGTAGGGGTCACAAAGCTGTCAGTTTGCACCTGTCCCTGTCACAATGCCCTGTAAGGGTCTAAAAGTGCCTCCGTATAAGTCCTCTTACCCTCAGGCACAGCCTCTTCCAGGGCACTGCAATGACCAGGCTTGGTGTACTCCTGGCTCAATCCTGTCCTCAGTGTACCCAGACTTCTCTATCTGTCTTTCCAAGCCAAGCTGCACTGGACAACTCACTGTGGCCTTTTCTGGATTTTCCCATAAGGATTTGGTCTGTTGCATTTTCTAGATCTGTTCAGAAGATTTTGGGGGGGAGCTTGTGGCACTGCCTCTTACCACTCTGCCATATTGGTTCCACCTAAGGTCATACATTTAATATTAAAATAAACACAGTGAAAAGGGGAAGGCTGTGAATTCTTCTGATAAACAGAATTCTTTAGTAATTGGTCAATATTTTTCTTTTTTTTTTCTTTTCCCTTTTTGGGTGAGGCAATTGGGGTTAAGTGACTTGCCCAAGGTCACACAGCTAGTACGTGTCAAGTGTCTGAGGCCGGATTTGAACTCAGCTCCTCCTGAATCCAGGGCCGGTGCTTTATCCACTGAGCCATCTAGCTGCCCCAATATTTTTTCTACCAAACTAAAAAGCATTTGAAGGTCCATAAACTGATCTAACCAAAGAGAAAAGCATTTTGAAAGTTGAAAGCTCATCCACAGAAAGTGGTCATTAACTATTCACTTAAATATAACCATTAGAGCTTTCCAGCAGATTCCCAATTGTTCTAGGAGTCATAGAAATGGAATCACATAGCATTTAAGAGCTATGAAAAAAATCTGGGAAAAACCCCTCCACACCTAATTCTTTTTTTGTGTGTGTGAGGCAATTGGGGTTAAGTGACTTGCCCAGGGTCACACAGCTAGTAATTATTAAGTGTCTGAGGCCAGATTTGAACTCAGGTCCTTCTGAATCCAGGGCCAGTTCTCTATCCACTGCACCACCTAGCTGCCCCCACACCTAATTCAATCCTCTCATTTTAAATAAGGGGAAACCAGGGCCCAAGGAGCTTAAGTCACTGGCCCTAGTGAGTTAGCAAAAAACCTAGTTCTCTAAAAAAAAACCCTCACGCTCTCTAGACTCCCAGTCAATGACTCCTGAGTATAACATAGATTTCTGAAAAGGTGATCTTATATTCCTGCCTATATCACTGACTTATTTCAGGGTTAAGGGCTATTCTTAATCTTCGTAGGTCTTGGTTATCTTGGTTTTTGAGAGGAAGAGAATATTAACATTCATTACACCTATCTTAAAGTACACCTGTGACTTCTGCTCAAGTTAATAACTACAAAGTACTTTGAAGTTCAAATGAAAGGAAGACCTAAAATAAAAATACAAGTTGCAGGCCAAGTAAGAATTTTAATAATAATAGCTAATATTTATATAGCACTTGAGGGTTTGCAAAGTGCTTTACTTATTTATTTGTTTTGTTTTTTTGTGGGGCAATGGAGGTTAAGTGACTTGCCCAGGGTCACACAGCTAATAAATATCAAGTGTCTGAGGCCGAATTTGAACTCAGGTCCTCCTGAATCCTAGGGCCAGTGCTTTATCCACTGTGCTACCTAGGTGCCCTGGCAAAGTGCTTTACAAATATCTCATTTTATCCTTACAACAATGCTGACAGGTACTTCTATTTGCAAATGAGGAAACTGAGACAGGATAAGTACATAGACCAGGGTCACCCAGTAATTCTAATAATAAATAATAAACACTGAAAATATTGCCCATAGCAAGTGGTATCATTTTTATTCCTCATTATTACTCTCCTGTATCAACCTGATGATGTTGGTTAAGTATGGTAAGAAGGAATCATAGAATGGACAGGTGCAAAATTTGGAGGATAGTGAATGCTTTCAATCTATTTGAAAAACAGTTACATACTCTGAACATATGGCTGAATTATGTCTAGGTTTGGAAATTTTGGGAAGGAAAGACAGCCAAATGGTATAAATTCATGGGCATTTCCCTTCAGATTAACTCCAGCTAAATGAATAAATACAAAGAGGCATGTATATGTTTAACAACATTAGGCTATGACAGGCGATTTTTAAACAAAAGGGAATATGGCTTTGCACTTATTTTACTAACAGGAAGGTCCCCAGAACACAGTGGTAGCTTCCTGGAATTCTTTCACCTGAATGCTCTCTCTGCAGATGGCCTGTGTTGCATGGGGTAGGAGGTTATTGCTAAGGCTGGACACTGGTGGAGAGTGAAATGATGGTGGCTCCTTCAATGTGCCTTTCAGCAGGGAACCCAAGGCATGAATAGAAGGCTCATTCACTGGGGCAGTACACTGGGGAGAGACACTGCTTGCTCTCTCAGGAGATCTACACTGAGCAAGGTCTTAGGACACATTGTTCAGCTGAAGGCTCCTGGTGTGAAACAGGGGCAGGGGCTGACCTCAGTCCCTGCAGCCCAGCTATGGATGATCTTTTTGGGCAAAGGTGTGTGTGTGTGTCTATGTTTGGGGGTGGGGGGGGGGAGTGTATGGCTTCAAGAGGGAGAGAGATGAAGGAGAGGCTGTGCGTGTAGACTATCACTTGTGAAATTGAAGGACTGATTCAAGTTACCTAGTTATACCTCATAAATACACACAAGTTCCTTACATTGAATAACCAGCACACTTCACTATGCATCAACAGCCTCACCTATCTGAAGTCACACCTGGTTCTCTCCATACTCTTGGGCTAGCTGGGAAAGGAGTCATTTATCTAAGTTGGTAGAGGTAGGAAGAAACACAGAGTTGGGGGTGGGGGTTTAAAAGAGCAATGAGTTTCCTATAGCGATTTGGGAGGGAAACAGGCTTGATAAGCGATGTGTCAAGCAGGAAGAAAGGAGTGGTTTTTAGAGGGGGATATAGATGGTGCTAGGCACCGAGAAGCCAGGGTGCCAATCCAGTGATAGAGAGGGCAAAAGAAAGTGTCAGTCTGGGAAGAGAAAAAGTGTCAGCTGGAAGTTTGAAAGGGGAGACAAGGTCCTAGTGAAGGAAAAGGAGATTCTTGGTGGGTTCGGTGCAAAGAAAGTTAGTGGGTCGAGGAGGAGGAAGGAGTGAAAATGCCGGACAAGTAGGAGGGGGATGGGGAGCCAGAGCAGATATCACGGGGAGTGAGGAGCGAGGTGGGCGGGAGAAACGGAGGCGCCAGCCCGAGGTCGGAGAGGTGTCACAATCCAGGAGAGACACAGGTAGGGACGGAAAGATACCAGCCTGGGGAGTGGGGTAAGGGAAGAAAGGGCGGGGGTGGGGGGAGGTGGGAAGCGTCCAGAGCGGGGTTGGGCGGGGGGAGGAGCCGGCAGGGAGCATGGCGGCGTCGGCCGCACTACCGCCACTCACCCTTCTTGGTGCCGGGCTCGGGCAGGGTAGCCTGAGCTGGGAGCACGGCCGGTGGCGGCGGACCGGCGGCTGCAGCGACCGGAGGAGCCTCGATCCTATCCAGTGAGGGCAGGAGGACGGAGCCGGGAAGTCCGCACTTCCGCCCCGCGCATGCCTCGCCCCCTTTCCTGAAGAAACTACAACTCCCGAAAGTCTCTATTCCAAGACTCCATTTGGAGAGAAGGGAGCGTTGCTGGGAATTGTAGTTCTTTGGACATTAAAGGGCAAGAAGTGAGAGGAAGGTGTACTCACGCTGAGCAAGAGAATTATTAAGTTATTGAGCCCTACTTACCATTTTACTTGTAGTTAAGGTTGAGGGGGTAGTTAGGCCGCACCTGTTCAATTTATTGCCCTCCCTCCACTTTTCTAGGCCAACTGATGGCAGGTACAGAGAAGTTATACAATGTTACCTCTTCAGGAAACAGAAACTTTCTTCTCAAAACTGGTGGCATCAGAGGACCCTAGCCATTGGCAAGCTGGTCAAGGAACAACCCACTCTTTGTGGCCCTTTCACCCCCAATGGAGGTAGAATGTGACCACGTCCTAACAGAGAACAAAGTCAGCTAGGGATTAGGATCCCAGTCCTAGAGAGGGTATATAGTTAGTTCCTCACCTCTGGAATAGGAGATTTCTTTCTCTTCCTCTGCCTTCCCATCCTCCGCCCTCCCCGTACTCTAGCTATGGCGTTTTGCCTTGAAACCAGTCTCCTTGTAGGGAACATTGCACTCAACCAGGTGAATTCAGAGTTGGGGATTCAGCTTTGAGTTGAGAAGAGAGTCAGCCCTGGCCATGGGGAATTGAAATGTGCTGAAGACTTGCTGGTGAGTGACCAGGAAGAGCAGGGCGAAACTTTCTGGAGAAAGGAATGGACTCTGAAGTTCCTGAAGTGTGAGTTGCTTTGGCCACATGTGTTTCTTATGTGAGCCTCTCTACTATGCCTGTGCCTGTTCTTCAAATAGACACTACTAAGCAGCTCAGTAGATAGAGCACTGGGCTTGGAATCAAGAAGACCCATCTTCCTGAGTTTAAATCTGTCCTGAGACACTTACTTACTAGCTGTATGACCCTGGCTAAGTCACTTAATCTTGTTTGCCTCTATTTCCTCATCTGTAAAATGAGCTGGAGAAGGAAATGGCAAACCACTCCAACAAATTTGCCAAGAAAACCCCAAATGGGGTCAGAAAGAGTTGGGCGGGACTCAACAACAACAACAACAACATTATTATGGAAGGGCACACACTGGGTTTATGGAAAATATTTGATTACTTTTGTTCTCATTGGTGCTGTCTCAGTAAATGCTTGTTACTTAAGCCGATTGTATTTACTAATCTGACTATTAAAGGTGAGCTCATAGGTAGGAGCTTGAAATCTATAATTTTAGAAGGCTACCTTGAACCCGGAGGTGGTCACCCTTCCCTAGAGAATCAGTCTTCAAGTCCAAACTGGGGGATGGCCCAGAATGGGTGCAACATACAAATGAGGAAAATGACTCCAGGAGTGACTAATCAAAGTCCATACACTAGGCTTCCTACTTTACATGAAAAACTGTTACCATGCTGGAATGATTATAGTAGTTCTCTTCTGCTCTCATCCTACCCTTCCACCATGTTGTTTCACTACACATCAATGAACTTTGATTCCTTTCGAAGGAGATCACAACCTATCTATAACTTCTTGTTTTAAAGAGTTTCCTGAACCTCAAGAAAGGTGAAGTCACTTAACTATGGTTACACATGTCGGTAAGACTTGAACATACATCTTCTTGATTCCCAGGGCCTGCCCTTTATCAACTACCCCATGCTTCTCCATAAAGTGGTCTAAGACACTTGGCTCCACAAAAGATCACAGGATTAGGAACCTGTGGACCTAGGATGAAATCCCAATATGTTACCAGAATCAGATCACTCTCAATTTCTTTGTTTTCAGTGGCCCCATAGAAATTGTGTTTTTCCACTCCATCTTCAATTTTTCACAACTCAGTCTTCAACTCCACAACTTTTTTTTTTGAGGGACCATGAGGGTTAAGTGACTTGCCCAGGGTCACACAGCTAGTAAGTGTCAAGTGTCTGAGGCTGGATTTGAACTCAGGTCCTCCTGAATCCAGGGCTGGTGCTTTATCCACTGTACCACCTAGCTTCCTCCAACTCCACAACTTTTAAAATTGTACCCTGTGGGATGGGGGAGCTTCCTGTTGGCTGGGTAACTTTTTTCCCCCCCAGGGCAGTGATCATTAAGTGACTTGCCCAGGGTCACACAGCTAGTAAGTGTCTAGTGTCTGAGGCTTGGACCTGAACTCAGGTCCTTCTGAATCCAGGGCCAGTGCTTTATCCACTGTGCCACCTAGCTGCCCCAATAGAGTACCATGGCCAGAGAGAAGACATAGGAGAGAAATTCCCTCTTCCTCACCAAGCAGTAAAGAACAATTCACAATTAAGAGAAGGATCCTTCCTTAACTGCTTGCTCCTTCCTGGAATAATTACAGATTTAGCTTTTTAAGGAGGACAAGGGGCATGGTCATTACACTTCATTAGGGATTTAGGGTCTTCATACTTTTACACCTAGTTTAAACATCTCCTTATCCACCTTTTACTTTCTGTGATTAGTACTGGGCTGGTCCCTGACCAATTCCCCTCTCCCCCCAGCACATAATTGAGTTCATGGGAGCAGATGTTATAAAAAAGAGGAAGAGGGAAGAAGAGGAGGGAGGGAAAAGAGAGAGAGACACACACAGACAGAGACAGGGAGGGAGGGAGGGAGAAAGAGAGAGAGACGGACAGAGAGACAGAGAGAGACCAGACCCAGAATAGAGTTTTGGAGGACACTTACCCTTAGAAAGCAGGAGATGCATGATGATCCAGCAAAGGAATCTAAGACAGGTAAGAGAAGAATCAGGAAAGACACATTCCACAGAAGTCAAGGGAGGAAAAAGTATATGGAAAGAAATGGGGATAATGGTGATGGTAAATAGTGTTAAAGGTCAAGGTGGATGGATTGAAAAAAGGCCATTGGGGCAGCTAATGTATAGATCATAGGCCCTGGAGTCAGGAGGATCTGAGTTCAAATCTGGCCTCAGATAACTTACTAGCTGTGTGACCTTGGGCAAGTCACTTAACCCTGTTTGCCTCCAAAAAAGAAAAGAAAAAAGGAAATCAAGGGAATGCCCATCAATTGGGGACTGGCTAAACAAGTTGTGGCATATGAATGTAATGGAATACTATTGTGCTGTAAGAAACAATGAGCAGGAGGAGTTCAGAGAAACCTGGAAGGACTTACATGAACTGATGCTGACTGAGAGGAGCAGAACCAGGAGAACATTGTACACAGTAAAAGCAACATTGTGTGATGAACAATGGTGATAGACTTGGCTCTTTTCAGCAGTGCAATGATCTAAAACAGTTTCAAAGAACTCATGATAGAAAATGTTCTCAACATCCAGAAGAAAGAACTGTGGATTATGAATACAGATTTAACCATACTGTTTCTACTTTTGGGCTGTTTTTTTTTTTTCCTTTTTGACGTTTTTCCCTTGTGCTCTGATTCTTCTTTCACAAAATAACAAATACAGAAATATGTTTAATGTGATTATACATAGATCAGACTGCTTTCCATCTTGGGGAGGAGGGAGGGAAGGGAGGGTGGGAGAAAAATTTGGAACTAAAAATCCTATGAGGGGCAGCTAGGTGGCACAGTAGATAGAGCACTGGCCCTGGATTCAGGAGGACCTGAGTTCAAATTTGACCTCAAACACTTGACACTAGCTGTGTGACCCTGGGCAAGTCACTTAACCCCAATTGCCTCAAAAAAAAAAATCCTATGAAAACAAATGTTGAAAAGTATCCTTATATGTAACTGGAAAATAATAAAATACTTTTATTTATTAAATTTTTTTTTAAAAAGAAAAAAGGCCTTAGGACTTAGCAGTTAATAGATGGCAGAATCATAGATCTAAAGCTGAAAGAGACCTCCAAGATTATCTTGGCTAACCCCCGATTTTACTGATGAGAAAACAGACCCAAAGAGGTTGTATGGTTTGACCAACATCAAATGCCTGGAATACAGGGATTATGTAGATAATCTTCTTTTCCAAAAGAAATGATTTCTCCAGCATCAGAAAATCCTAGGTCTTATCCCAGAGCTCTTGAACTAGGGAACTCCTGAAGGTGAGCCTTAGCTGGGATTTGAACTTAGGCCTCATGATTTGGTGCTCTTTACCATGCTGCCTCTAAATCACTGATAACATTTGAGAACTGTTTGAGTAAACTGTCTATCAGGATCAGAAGCCAGATTATAAGGGAGTGAGTGGGTGGTTGGTGAGGCAGAGGAAGGAGAGAACGCATGCCATATTTTAGAGGCATTGGGACCAACATCATTAAATCCCTTCCTGGGGATTTTAGGACCAACCCCAGCCCCACAAATATATTCTTTATTTTCTCCATGGTAAAGTGAGTTCTGTCTTCTGTGAAATTATCCCTGGATAGGATCTCAGAGAAGAGCAGTAGTACATTTTTTTTAAATCCTAAAAAAGTTGTTTGTAAATATAAGAGGATGTTCACTTTCAGGTTAGTCTGGTTAATTTGAGCAAAATTATAGGACATGGAGCTTTGACGACAACTAAAGACCCCTCTGAAGATGGGGATATGCAATGGTGCCTTAATAATAGGACACAGGAAATTCAAGATGTTTGTCTAACAGCCTCAGGGGACACACTCTCAACTGAAGTGCCAACCTGACCCTGTGGGATAAAAAACCAAGCTTTTAGACCCCATGACTCTTCTTCCTTGGACATCCAGACCAGTACACAGCGGTCAAACTTGCATTTGAACATTTGGCAGGGAAGATGGAGGGAATCCATGTTCTATCAGTTTTCTCTCACAAGGAATATGTGATTGTGACTTGTGGCAGAGGCAGATGTACTTATGTGTATGTGGTCTGAGAAGATATTTCATGGATGGTGTCCCTGAACCCCAGCCTTCTGTACAGGAGTTGTCCCTTGCAGTTTGCTCCCAGAATCCAGCCTTCTAGCTAGAAAAGACAAATTTCCTGAGAAGTGCCTGTTTCATAGATGAAAGGAGTCAAGGCACTGAGAGATTTCCTACAGAAGCACATGGCTAAATTAGACATGTACCTGCCTATTTGGCCCACCTAAGAGAAATGATTATTAATAACCAATGATTTGGGGAGATCTAGAATTCTCCCCCTTTTTCTAAAGTCCTCATTTTAAGGTTCAGCCTCAGATAAGATTAACATTCTCCTTAATTTAGATATTGGTATCCCACCCAGCCTTACAAGGAATTTAATCTAAGATGAAACTCTCAGCCTATTGTTCAGAGGTGGATGGGCAATCTCGACCCTTTGTCTAGATTTCCCAAGGTTGGGGTGATTTAGAAGTAAATAACACAATCACAATTACATTCCCCAGCCCTTCATTAGAATATTATTGTAATATTAATTCTCTTATTAATTGTTAATCAATCAGAGTTGATTGCCACCCTCAGGAATACCCACTCTTCCAAGGGCATATAAACTGTGAACCCAACACCATGATTTGCATTTGGCATTTGGGGGTATCACTGACCCATTTTGTTGGTAATATGCTAGCATTATTGATAAAATTATTAATTACCCAGAAATTATGTCTCATGAACTTTTAAATGTCAGGTACCTTCAAAAGTTCCCTACTTCAAGAGTTCTGGGATCAGACCTTCTAGGGAGAGAGGCATTTCCTGATGCTTTTTTTTTTTTTTAGAAAGAAGAGGATTATCTACATAATTCCTATACTCCAGGCATTTTTACTGGTTGTTCCCATGTATGAAATACTCTCCCTCTTCATCTCCACTTCCTGGCTTCCCTGGCTTTTTTCAAGTCCCAGCTAAAATTCTACTTCTAGAAAATTCCACTTTCTAAAGAAAAACTTCTTAAATTGTGGGTTGAGAGCCCGTATGGGGCTGTGTAACTGAATGTATGGATCACAAAAAAATTTGGTGGCAGTAAGAGGTATATTTTATATATCTATATATCTGGGGTCACATAAAAATTCCTCTGGCATAGACAGTTTTCAGATGATGAAATTAAAGCTATCTACAGCCATATGAAAAAATGTTCTCAGTCACTACTGATTAGAGAAATGCAAATTAAAACTACTATGAAGTACTGCCTCACATCTATTCAATTGGCTAATATGACAAAAAAAAGAAAATTATAAGTGTTGGAGAAGATGTGGGAAAATTGGAACATTAATGCATTGTTGGTGGAGTTGTGAACTGACCTAACCATTCCGGAGAGCAATTTGGAACCATGCCCAAAAGGCTATAAAACTGTATATACCCTTTGACACCGCACTACCACTACTAGGTCTATATCCCAAAGAGATCATAAAAAAGGGAAAAGGACCCACATGGACAAAAAAATGTATAACTGCTCTTTTTGTGGTGGCAAAGAATTGGAAATGGAGGGGATGCCCATCAATTGGGGAATGGCTAAACAAGTCATGGTATATTAATGTAATGGGATACTATCGTGCTGTAAGAAATGATAAGAAGATAGATTTCAGAAAAAAACCTGGAAAGACTTACATGAATTGATGCTGAGTGAAATGAGCAGAACTAAGAGAACATTGTACACAGTATCAACAACATTGTGTGATGATTGACTGTGATAGACTTGACTCTTCTCAGCAATATAATGATTCAAGACAATATCAAAAGACTTATGATGGAAAATACTCTCCACATTCAGAAAAAGAACTATGGGGTTTGAATTGTGAAAATTTCTAAGTCTGATGAAGGAAAAGAAACAGCAAAGTCATCAAGCCATAGAAAATTGGTTTATTGAGAGAGGGTACCTGTAAAGTATTTATACCATACTATTTTTAGGCAGACCCCTCCCAGAAACACCATTTACACTACACAATTCAAGTGATATATGTACAACCAATCCTCATTGAATATTGGAAACCTCAGTCTTATGCAAAATTATATAATCCAACTAGTGGATCCACCATAGTAGATCTTACATGCAGTGCTGGAAACCAGTTGAAAGAATGTGATGGTGAAATCCATCCTTCTTTTTTTTTTTTTTAAAGTGAGGCAATTGGGGTTAAGTGACTTGCCCAGGGTCACACAGCTAGTCAGTGTTAAGTGTCTGAGGCCGGATTTGAACTCAGGTACTCCCGACTCCAGGGCCGGTGCTCTATCCACTGCGCCACCTAGCTGCCCCCTGATGAAATCCATCAACGACATCCACCTCCAAAGGTAACTTTTCTCAAGTTCTGATTGGTTCAGAGTAACTATTTTTAGTATTTGACCTTTAAGCTGATCGGTGGATACCTAACCACAGTAGATTAAACTAATGGTTTTAATTTATGTGGTTTCTGCATCAATCTAACATATAGCATATACATAAACTCTACAAATATCTATCTTACTTATTCTATTGTTATCTGCATAAGCTACTAAAGAATACCTAAACATGTTGAATCACAATGTGTAGTCTAAATACTGATTATTACCATAGTTAAATCACTTATATCTAAGGGGTGGGGAAAATCTCACTCACAGAATGAAGACTGAAGCATTCTATTTTCACTTTTGTTGTTGCTTTTTTGTTCTTGTTTGTTCTTCCTTGTGGTTTTTCCCTTTTGTTCTGATTAATGTGGAAATATGTTTAACACAATAGTGATGTATAACCTATATAAAATTGCTTGGTGGCCTCAGGAGGCAGGAAGGGAATGGAAGTGGGGAGAAAACTTTGGAACTCAAAAATATCTTTACATATCATTTAGAAAAAATTTTAAAAATAGCAGTGGATAAAGCACAGTCCCTGGATTCAGGGGGACCTGAGTTCAAATCTGACCTCAGACACTTGATACTAGCAGTGTGACCATGGGCAACTCACTTAACCCTCATTGCCCCACCAAAAACAAACAAACAAACAAACAAACAAACAAACAAATAAATAAATAAATTTCCAAAAAATATAAATAATTAAATAAATAAACTTAATGGCTTCCTGAAAAAAAATTTCTCTAATGAAAAAGGGTTGTGAGTGGAAAAAATTTAAGAAGCCCTGTTCTAGAGGAAGCTATTTCTGAACCTCTTGATTCTAGTGCCTTTCCTCTGTTTATTATTTCCAATTTATCCTGTATGGGACTTTTTTCCCATCATTTTTCTCATCATTTCCTTTATTTTTACAAAATAGTGAATTGTCATACTCTGAGAAAAAAAGAAAAAGCAATGGTTTAGGATCTAACCAAGTCCTTCTGTCTTGAAACATCTATTTTGAACATTTGGGACTAGTAGCCTTAGGCCTAGAATCCTTGGGTTTGGCAGCCTTAGGGTTGGTGGACTCCCCAACCTCAGCCAGCTTAATATCCTTGGAATCACTGGACTTGTGAGCCTTGGAATCCCTGGGCTTCATGATCTTAGAATCAAACTTGGTGGCTTTGGGATAAGACTTGGCAACTTTGGCTTCAGACCTGAAAGCCTTGGCTCAAGACTTGGCAGCATGTGGCCTTGGGGGGTTAGACTTCATGATGTTGGGGTCAGTGGTTCTGGCAACCTTAGAGTTGGGCTTTGTAATCTTGGAGCCTGTGTTTTTGGTGCTGACTCTAGGGCCTGGACACTTGGTGGCCATCTTGGGGACAGTGCCTTGGAGGCCTTGATGCTCAGGACGTTGATGGTCTCTCTACTTGGTCCTTGATGGCATTGGCATCATTGGCCTGCATCTTCTTCAGTCATTTCTTATTGTATTTCTTGGCAAAATGCATATTTCTCAGAAAATTGGGGTCAACTCCTTTCAGAGACTCATCTCTGTGACCTAGGTTTCTTGATGCCATTTCTGTGTCATTTCCAGAATTGGTTGTGGATTCTGTGGTTTTCAGACCACCATCTTTACACCACGACCTGCACTAATAGGCAGTCTTTGGACCAGAAGAAGCTGAGAGTGAGGGAGAGAAAAGCTATATGACTTATTTGTACATGTTGTCTCCCCCATTAGATTGTGAGCTCCTTGAGAACAAGGACTGTCTTTTACCTTTTCTCGTATCCCCAGTGCTTAGCACGATGCTTGGTCCGTAGTAGTTAATTAACAAATATTTACTGACTATTGACTTTGGTGTCCTACTTGGAAACCAAAGTCAGTGAGTGTTTGGATCAAAGGGTCCAATGGGGAGGGGATTTACATGTTCAGCTGTGTGCATGGGGATAAACTACAGGGTGATACCCCAAAGTCTTATAGGGTTTGTGAGAAAGATTTCACAGAATTCATCAGGGCTAATAGGATGCTTCTTCTTCTTCCTTTTTTTTTTTGGGGGGGGCAATGAGGGTCAAGTGACTTGTCCAGGTTCATACAGCCAGTAAGTGTCAAGTGTTTGAGGCTGGATTTGCGCTCAGGTCTTCCTAAATCCAGGGCCAGTGGTTTATCCACTGTGCCACCTAGCTGCCCAGAATTCTTCTTGATATGGGAGAAGTATACAATTGAGGAAAACTTTTTCTGGGGAGCTGTTTAACTCTGGAACTCAGAAGCCCTCAAACTCAGAAATACTTGTCAAGAAAGCCCAAGACTAGGAACATCTATTTTTTGGGGAGGGGGGTGCGGCAATGAGGGTTAAGTGACTTTCCCAGGGTCACACAGCTAGTGTCAGGTGTCTGAGACTGGATTTGAACTCAGGTCCTCCTGAATCCAGGGCCAGCACTTTATCCACTGCGCCACCTAGCTGCCCCAGAAACATCCATTTCTAAGGATCATTTTCCACTGATTCCTGTTCAGGGAAAGAAGCAGAAAGTCAGAAGAATGTGCCAGCAGATGAATTCTAGGAACTACCAGTAAGACTTCAGGTCAAGGGCGGCTAGGTGGCACAGTGGATAAAGCACCGGCCCTGGATTCAGGAGTTCCTGAGTTCAAATCCGGCCTCAGACACTTCACATTTACTGGCTGTGTGACCCTGGGCAAGTCACTTAACCCCCATTGCCCCGCAAAAAAAAAAAATTAAATAAAAAAATAAAAAATTAAAAAAAAAAAGAAAAAAGATTGCAGGTCAGCACATATCTCCCATACACACATACACATATACATATATGTATCACTATATACACTGCCCCCTACAATACAGTCATATACATGTATGTATATATGTGTGTAGATATGTATAGATATATACATACAAACACATATGTATGTGCATACACACACATATATGATGTTTTTGGGGGGCAGGGCAATGCGGGTTAAGTGACTTGTCCAGGGCCACATAGCTAGTAAGTGTCAAGTGTCTGAGGCCGGATTTGAACTCAGGTCTTCCTGAATCCAGGGCTGGTGCTTTATCCCCTGTGCCACTTAGCTGCCCCCACATATATACTTTTGCCACACATCACCATTTGTTGTTGGAGGTGAGAGAAGATTCGCAACCACCTATCCCCACTCCCTTGGTATACTCCATCTGGGAGAAAAATGTCTGAGAAGTGTCCAGAAGAGATTGATGAAGACTCCTCCTGAGATCTTATAAGCCACAGAGGAGAAGGTCCCTTTGACAAGAATCTATCTTCCTGAGCTTCAGGAAACAGTTTCAGTTACTAGGACTAATCAGAGGAGCTTGTCATATCATCCTGTTGAGTGAATGGCCCTTAACAACAACCACTACTCTTTTTTTAAAAAAATTTTTGTTTGTTTTTTACTGAGGCAATTGGGGTTAAGTGACTTGCCCAGGGTCACACAGCTAGTAAGTGTTAAGTGTCTGAGGCTGGATTTGAACTCAGGTCCTCCTAAATTCAAGGCTGGTGTTCTATCCACTGCGCCACCTAGCTGCCCCTAAGGCTCAAAGTCTTTAGCTTCTGAGAACAATACCTTTTTTTTTTTTTTTTTTTTTTTTTTTGCGGGGCAATGGGGGTTAAGTGACTTGCCCAGGGTCACACAGCTAGTAAGTGTCAAGTGTCTGAGGCCAGATTTGAACTCAAGAACTCCTGAATTCAGGGCCGGTGCTTTATCCACTGTGCCACCTAGCTGCCCCAACAACCACTACTCTTGCCAAGCTCCATGGGAGGTACTTCAGTCTAACAAAAGTCCACACCCTATAATTTCAGGTGGATCCAGGGACTGACACAATTAGTCGGAGGTTCCTTTGATCATCCTCACTAAAGTATATATATGGGAGCTGGGGGCACTATTACTGACTTCTGGAGATACCTAGATGCAAGCTAGGTCATGAATGTACTAGGCAAGAGCAATGAGCAAGAGAAAACAAGGTCATCCTGTCCAGTTAGTGTCCAAGATTAAATATATTCCCATATTAGTTTAGAGTCCTTAGAGGGGTCCTCAGTCATGAGTTTACATAACTATATTTGTGAAATAAGGGAAAACCACAGAGCCTTTATGACAGGGAAACATCTAAAGAAGTATTTTATGTATACGGGGAAATCAGATAATGGACCCTGTGAACTCTTTCTTTATTGTATTTGTTGTTGTTGAGGCATTTCAGTCATATCTGACTCTTTGGGGCCACATTTAGGGTTTTCTTAGCAAAGGTATTGGAATGACTTGTCATTTTCTTCTCCAGTTCACTTTAATTTTTTTTTTTTTTTTAGTGAGGCAATTGGGGTTAAGTGACTTGCCCAGGGTCACACAGCTAGTAAGTATCAAGTGTCTGAGGCCAGATTTGAACTCAGGTACTCCTGACTCCAGGGCCAGTGCTCTATCCACTGCGCCATCTAGCTGCCCTCCAGTTCACTTTAGATGAGGAAACTGAGGGAAACAGGGTTAAATGACTTGTCCAGGGTCACACAACTATTAAGTGTATAAGGCAGGACTTGAACTCAGATCCCCCTGACTGTAGGCCCAGTGCTCTATCCACTGCACCAACTAGCTTCCTGAACTCCCTTTCCTTACCATATACTTATCTACTAAAGGAAAAGAATAGGGTGGTATTGCAAACTGTGGGTAAGAATTGTACTATTTAGCATTTTTTATTCCATGGAGTTCCAAGTGGGTCTTAAGTGTACATAACAAAGAAATGAAACCAACCTATGAACAGACTATCAGGTTAGGGTTGATGGTAAAGCAGCATTTTTTTCAGCCATACCTTCAGTGACATTTTATTTTTATGTAAAACAATAATATAAACTTAGAATAAAACAATAGTTATTGCTTCAGAATACCTTACTTATGGCTTTGAAGGATGGAACCTGCTACTGTCTACTTTCATTGTATTCATTGAATAAAATAAATATATAATTAATATGTTAAGACACCGTCTTTTAACATTTCCATGTTTTTTATCCTTTGTTCTCAAAGAGCACTACTGACTTCATGGGGGAGATTTCTTGACTTGTGAGTGAATTGGGTTTAAGTGAAGCAGAGCTACCCAAAGTCCATTAGTCTCACTCTCCCCCAGAGTCATCAGAGTTCTGTGGCAAAACAAGAGTAAAGATGACTGGCAATGTCTCAGCTAACATATCTAAGTGGCCAAACTGTGAGAGTAAAATTGGATATTAGATCATAAATCTACCCTACTTAACCTTTCCCTTAATTTATCTCCCAGACTAGTAAATGGAAGAAGCTTCTGGTTTTCTAGATAGACCTTTTATTGTTATGGTAGTCACAAGGTGATGTTGATTAGAAGGATAGGAAAGTAGAAATACAATACAAATCATCTTAAGTCTAGGCTTAGTCTATATTCTGTATAAAACTCACCAAAACCCCACGCCACCTTTGGGGAGAGAGACCGAGGTTAAACTTGACATTAAGAAGATTTGAATTCAAATCCTGCCTCAGATACTTATTTGCTATGTGATCATGGGTAAGTCACTTAACCATTCTCTGCCTCAATTTCCTTAGCTATAAAATAGGGATAATAATATCAGCTGACCCTCAGGGTTGTTGTGAGGATCATATGAAGTCAGATATATAAAGCATATTTAAATGATAGCTATTATTATTTCTTAGAGTTGTTTTACTGATATAAAACAGTCACCCCAACAAAAAGGCTGGAAAAGGCCAGAAACTGATTCAACCACCATGTTTTAATCTCTTTGCCAAACAGAGAACCATGGGCAAAGGAAAAGTTTCTTAAATTGTGAGTCATGACCCCTTATGGGGGTCTTGTAACTGAATGGGGGGGTGTCACAAAAATTTTGCAGTAAATGTTTGATTTGTATACCTATTTTATATACCCCAAAACTGGGGTTACATAACAATTTCTTGGGCAAAAAGGGGTCTGGAGTGGAAAAAAGTTTAAGAAGCTCTGGTTTAAAGTACAACTTCATTTTCAAAACATTACAGGGAAAGATATCAGGAAGTACATGTAAGCAGTATTATCTTAAAGAGTAGTGAAAAGCAGCTGAGGAAAAATATGCATGAGGGTCAGCTAAGCCGTATGATCTTGAGAACATCATTCGATAAAACCAGGACAACAAACAGATACAAGACAATATAAAACACCTTAGAATTTTTATAGACATCTATTTTAATTGGCAGCAGCAATGGAACTATTCTGCATTGGATTATGTGAGTATAGTACATGCAGAGCTTGAGTTTGAATTGTAGGAGCATCAAGACAATGAGAACCACTATGCAGTATCAAAAAAGAACTTTTATTAAAGGTGGTAAAAAAAAAAAATTTTCTTTTTTGAATGGGGAAGTTCATGTCTCCAGCAGTAGAGGAAAAACCCTGCAGAATCCCTTCAAACAGCAGCCTCTACAGGACTATTCTGGCATTGCAGGCTCCAAATCGCTTAATTCAAAAAGCCTAATTAGAGAAATCCAGAAACCTATAGGTCTTCAGGCAATTATCATAGATAAGGGGATTCCATTGACCAGTTGGATTCAAACTGTAGCCACTAGCTGGCTTGAACTGGGTGATGCAATTCTAAAGGGTCCCATATCCCAGGGAAGCACCTCTTGTCTGAGTAATTAGATGCCTCATGGTTTGGGGTATTTTGGAGGGACTTTGGCACAGTAATCACCCTGTGGGAGGTACAGGCTCTCAGGGGACTCGGGATGTCATCTTCGGGAACATTGCTCCCAAGAGAGGTACTTTGTGGAGGGAAATATGTAGTATCCCCAATGTTTGCCTTGGCCACAGACCTATTATAGAGCTGATAAGCACAAAATGCAAGAAGGAATAAACAACAACAACAACAACAAAAATGAAAATAGTATGCTTCAATCTGCATTCAGACTCCATGGTTCTTTTTCTGAATGTGGAGAGCATTTTCTGCCATAAGTCTTTCAGCATTGTCTTAGATCATTGTATTGCTAAGAAGAGTTAAATCTATCACAGTTGATCACACAATGTTGTTGATACTGTGTACAGTGTTCTCTTGATTCTGTTCAGTGGTTACCACTGTAAATTGAAATTAAGAGTACCTTTGTTCATCCTGTGTTTCTGTATAGTCTTCTGGGAATTTCTTGTCTCTAGAATCCAACTCTCAAACAATAGGGTCTAATAGGTTTTTAGTTTCCTGGCATGAGGGTATGGGTAGACATTTACATCTGCAGAAACTTTTTGACAAATTGAAGAGTTTTCCATCCATTCTTCAGATGTTATAAATCCAATTGAGCTCATACTCTTTGTATTGATGCAAATGGGTTTCAGGTCAACCAGCCATAACATGTTTTGTGCCAACAGATAGGACAGAGAAGTTAGTGCACTAGAATCAAGTCTCACTGAGCTATAAGGTTGATGATGTATTGTTCCTCCCAATAGAAGATTAATTCTGATGTGATCTAAGGGGTAGGATGTAGTCATCATTCATAGGAAAAGATACACACCATGTTGTGGAAAGTTGGGGAAAGGTATACCCATGTTGTGTTTTTTTGCATTTTATTAACCCCACCTCTCTGTTGGCCACTGCTACCTACAACAGTGTTCCTTGAGGATGACACAGCAAACGGAGTGTGCTCACTGGCAAATTGTTTTGCCCATATTTACAATACTGCAATTTGTATGCCTTTGCCATCCAGGTACCTTTTCCTTCTTAAGGTATGGTCATCATCTGTCTACTCTTGCAGAAGCATCCTAAGATATAGTGTGTAAGTATCACTAGGATAACTGTGAGTGAGATTTTCCCCATGCCTTAAATATAAGAGATTTAATTGTGATAGCAATCAGTATAATAGACTACAAATGGTGATTTACTCTAAATTAAGTATTTTTGATTACTTAAGTTAATAATACTATAGCATAGAGCATAAATATTATATAAAGTGGTTTCATGTATTAATGAATTGTGAACTTGCTCTTGTTCTGAATAACTAAATCTCTTTTACTGTATTCATGGTGGTACCTTGTGGTTAACTACAACTTCTAAAGATGGTAATTCCTCAAGCTGAAGAGGACCAATCAGCACATTTGAGATCATGACTGACCAGGACACATTGTCATATATGAACATTCATTCCTTAAGCTGAAGTCCTAGATGTTCAATCAATCAGCTGAAAGGATATGACCTTTGTGTCCAGAATCGAGGATCTCCCTGTCCATTAATAGTTAAAGGAAAACAAACAAACAACAACAACAACAAAACCAGTTAAAGGAATATCTGCAAGAATTTCAGAATCTCAATTGAATGTATGAACTTGTGATGTAGATAAAATGGGAGGTGTTACTGTTTTGTTTGGGGTTTTTTTTGGTGTTAATGTCTTAAAATAGTAAGGTATATAAGCATTTAAGCCACCTAGGGGTATAAAAGTCAGAGACCTGAAAGACCGGTTTTATCGTGAGACTGGTACCCTCTCTCAACAAATAAATAAAAATATAGAAATAAATATATAGAAAATAATTCTATGGTTTGGAGACTTTGCTGTTTCTTTCCTTGGTTAGACTTAGAAATTTTTGCAACATAACCCAGTAAGAGGGAAGTCTTTTTTCCCAGATAAATAATGCAGAAGTTATCTCCTCTCCCTGTTCCATCAAGTCTTCTGTCTGTGGGAGTGTCTTAAGCATGTGTGTGCAAACCTAATGTGCTGGGTCTCTGGGAGCACACCACTACTTTTAGGGAGAATTAATTGTGTAGGACCAATTGGTATCCCTTACCTCTCCCAAGAAGGAGAAATATTGGAATGGAAATAGAGGGTATCAATCTATTCTCCTATGGTCCTCACTTACCATCACCATAACTTTCCAAAGTGCCTCTTTCTTTCTTCCTTCCCTCCTTTCCTCCCTCCCTCCCTCCCTCCCTCCCTCCTCCCTTCTTCCCTCCCTCCCTTTCTTCTTTCCTTCCTTCCTTTTTTCCCCTTTTCCTTAAATTGTTGGTTGATTGATCAGGTAGATGAGATTAGCTGGTTTTCATTCAGGGCTTTTATGTTTGCAAAGCATTTTGCATACATTGTCTAATTTTATTCTCACAACAGCCCCATGAAGTAGGTGCTACAGATGTTATTATCACCATAAAACATATGAGGAAATAGGTTCAGAGAGAGTAAAATACTTACCTATTTCCACACATCCAGTAAGTGTCCACTGCTCTTTCCATTATACCATTGTCTCTCCACCAATAATTGGTAAAAATAATGAATACCTGTGAGAAGGTAAAATCTTTCAACTCATTTTGTTTCAGTTTTTTAATCTTTCAAGCATCATGATCTTTGGACCATGTAGAATAGGACACCCCCCCCCCCCCCAATTAGTTGTAAGTAAAAACCAATAATAAGTAAGGATAAAGAAGATATCAAAAAAGTGCCATAGAGAAAAAAATAAATTAAAAATAAATTAATTAAGAAGATATCTATGAGGTGAAACCCCCAGGCCTGGGTAAACTGTGTCCCAGGGTCCTGAAAAGCCCTGATTCTTGTGATTGTTCAACCTCTGGCAGTAACTGCTAAAAGATCGTGGAGACTTTTAGAAGTGCTGGGTTTTCATGCTGCCACTGCTCTCTCCCACTTCTCCTCCTACTTGTGTGACTACTACTTAGTCTTTGCTGTGTCATCATTGGTCTCATGCCTGCTATGCTGTGGCCTCTGTTATACCATCGCATCTGTGGGGTGAGGGAGTGGGAAAAGGAAGAGAGTTGAGGTAGATGGTGCTTGATAGCTTTTCTCCGGCTCCAGTGTTGCCATATAAATGCCTTTCTGTTGTGGGTTTCTTTAGTCAAGTGCTTAAGGCCACTGAAAAATGGACTGCTGAAGAGTGGTGAGCTTCCTACTACTGAGAGACCTCAAGGGAGGCTGGATGACCCTTTTAAGGGCTATTAGACAGGGGATTAATTATTTAGGTATCAGCTGGACTAGATGACTTTTGAGATCCTTTTCTAGCTTTTAGCTCCTTTCATTCTCATGGGGCTTTACTAGGTATGACTAAAGCAATACAACAAAATAGCCTATTCAGTTAGCACAGCTGCCAGTTGTGAGATTCACCTGCCCTGAGTCTCCCAGAACTCTGGCTTTACCATCCCAGGATCAGTGAGCATGGGCAGGCATCCAGGGTGGCTGGAACGCAACTGCCAAGTTTCCACTTTTCCATCTTAGCTCTTGAAATTCAAAGTAAGAATCTCCCCACCCCCAGCCCCTTGGCAGAGGGACAGTACAGTTTCAGTCTGATGGTTGCTACCCTTCAGACTGGAATTCAAAATTTTGCAATACAGCCCTCTGCCCTCACAAGGATGATTGGACAGTCTAGCCTAGCCCAGCCCAGAATAGCTGGGAAAGACAAACTGTTGGAGTCACAATGGAAAATATCGCACTGCAGATAATAGTATGTTGCCCTTATCAAGAACCAGATTACAAAGCATTTTAAGGAATTTAACTGTGCCAACTATTTTTTCTCCACTCATCAGTGGGAAGCAGACATATTGACTGGCAGTGATGTGTCTGGAGTTATAAAGAAAAATAGAGTTCAAAATACAAAGGGAACTACTGTCTTCTGAGCCCAGGGGTGGTTCCTTTTTACCCCTGCAATTCTAAAGGGTCTCATATCCCAGGAAATCACCTCTTGTTTGAGCATTTAGATGCCTCATGGTTTGGGGGATTTTGGAGGGACTTTGGCACAGTAATCATTGTGTGGGAGGTACAGGCTCTCAGGGGACACTAGGGATGTTATCTTCAGGAACATTGCTCCCAAGAGAGGTACTTTGTGGAGGGAAATATGTAGCATCTCCAATGTTTGCCTTGGCCACAGTGCCATCATATTGCTGATGAACACAATTTGAGCAAGAGGGCACTGCTGCCACTATTTCTGCAGTCGCATTAACAGAGATAAGTAGGATATGATGTAGCAGGGGAAAAAAATTTTCCCAACAGAGAATAGCATTCATGTCTTCAGTTGTTTAGAGTAGTCTGCAAGTAATGATTAAAATAAGCTTTGTCTGCAAATATTTCCCCTTCCATATTTATCACTGTGAAAAAAAAATACCACATTGTACAATAGCTCTAAGATAAAATAAAAATTCATATTGGCATTTAAAGCCTTTTACACAGGATGGATCTCATTTACCTTGGTGGCATGGTGGCTAGAGAGCTAGGCTTAAAAGTGAAAAAGACCGGGAGCAGCTAGGTGGCACAGTGGATAAAGTACCAGCTCTGGATTCAGAAGGACTTGAGTTCAAATCCAGCCTCAGACACTTGACACTTACTAGCTGTTTGACCCTGGGCAAGTCACTTAATGATCATTGCCCCACCCAAAAAACAAACAAAAAACTCAGAAAACAAAAGTGAAAAAGACCCAAGTCCAGATCCTGCCTCAGACACTTAATGGCTATGTGATTCTGAGAGAAGTCACTTAACCTTTCTCAGCTTCAGTTTCATCATTTGTAAATGAAGGTAATAATAATACTTATGGGATTGTCGTGAGGAGTAAATCAAATAATATCTGCAAAGTGCCATGTAGATGTTAGCTAACATTATTATTAACTTTTTGATTCATTTCACATTCAGGACCTTCATGCACTCAACATTCCAGTCAAACTGGCCAGCTTGTTGTTCCCTAAAATAGGTATTTATTTCTTACTTTTTTGCATTTTTGTAGACTGTCCCAAATGCCTGGAATTCATTCCCCGTTGATCTCCTCTTAGAAACTTTAGCTTCTTTCCAGGTTCAACTCAGGTGACTCCTTTTAAGCAAAACCTTTTCTGAGTCCCTTAATTATTTTGTTTTTGGTTTTAGGTTGTACATTACAATCATGTTAAACACATTTCCACATTAGTCATGTTGTAAGAGAAGAATCAGAACAAAAGGAAAAAATGCAACAAAGAATAAACAGCAATAACAACTACAAAAGCAACAACAAAAGTGAAAATAGTGTGCTTCAATCTGCATTCAGACTCCAGAGTTCTTTTTCTGAATGTGGAGAGCATTTTCCACATAAGTCTTTTGGCATTGTCTTGGATCATTGTATTCCTGAGAAGAGCTTATTCTATCACAGTTGATTATCATACAATGCTGTTGATACTGTGTACAATGTTCTCTTAGTTTTGCTCATTTCACTCAGCATCAATTCATGTAAGTCTTTCCAGGTTTTTCTGAAATCCATCTGTTTATCATTTCTTACAGCACGATAGTATCCCATTACATTCATATACCATGACTTGTTTAGCCATTCCCCAATTGATGGGCATCCCCTCCATTTCCAATTCTTTGCCACCACAAAAAGAGCAGCTATACATTTTTTTGTCCATGTGGGTCCTTTTCCCTTTTTTATGATCTCTTTGGGATATAGACCTAGTAGTGGTAGTGCTGTGTCAAAGGATATATACAGTTTTATAGCCTTTTGGGCATGGTTCCAAATTGCTCTCCAGAATGGTTAGGTCAGTTCACAGCTCCACTAACAGTGCATTAGTGTTCCAATTTTCCCACATCTTCTCCAACATTCATTATTTTCCTTTTGGATGAGTCCCTTAATTGTTAATATATCCTCCCACCTCAAATTATCATGTACTTATTTGTGTGCATGTTATATAGAGTATATAAAAACCTGGGAGGCTTGTTGCTGATCACACATCCATATAAAGAAAGGCAGAAAAATGATATGGACACAGGATGTGAAATGTCATACGTAAGAAACAGCAAGAAGACCATTTTGATTGGACTGCAGACTGTGTGAAGTCATAATAATAATAAACCTTGAAAGGTAGGTTGGAGGCAGATTAGCAAGAACTTGGTACAGTGGACCATTGGATTTAGAATAAGAGGACCTAGGTTCAAATCCCAATTCAGCTCTCTACTGTTTGTATGACCTGTCTGACTTAACTTTCGGTTCATTTATTTGATAAATGAAATAATTGAATTAGGTCATCTCTGAGGTCCTTTCCAGCTCTGAATCTATGATCCTATGATGTTAAATCTGGCCTCAGATACTTAGTAGCTGGTGACTTTGGGCATGATAGTTAAGCTTTGTTTGCCTCAGGTCTCTCAAATATAAAATGGGGATAATAATAGTACTTGCTTCCCAGGATCACTGAGAGAATCAAATGACATATTTGCAAATTGCTTAGTGTGGTGCCTGGTGCATAATAGGCACTCTTTATAAATGCTAGCTATTATTATTATGTTGGGATCAAGTGTCAAACAAAATAGTTTGTTCTCATCCTAAAGGTTTTGATCCAGAGGCTTCAGGAGGAGCCACCAGAGTTTATTGAATAGAGAAATGGCATGAAACCTGTGCTTTAGAAATATCAGTTTGACACCTGTGTGGAGGGTGGACTTGATGCCTTGAGGCAAGGAAAATGATTAAGAGACCACAGTAGCAGTCAAGGTGAAGAGGGTCTAAATTAGAATGGTAACCATGAAAGCAGAGATAAAGGGGATGAATTTGAAAGATGCTGTGGGGGTAGCTAGGTGGCTCAGTGGATAAAGTACCGGACCTGGAGTCAGAAGGACCTGATTTCAAATCCACCCTCAGACACTTGACACTTAACTACCTGTGCGACCCTGGGCAAGTCACTTAACCCCAATTGCCTCACAAAAAAAAAAAAAAAGCTGCTGTGAAAGAAGAATGGACAAAATTTGGCAACTGATTAAATATGGAGGAGGAGGCAGAGCGAACAATTGAAGTTGGCTCCAAGATGGTTAACCTAAGTTTACTGCTGCCCTTAACAGGAACAGGAAAGTTTAGAAGAGGAATGAGTTTGGGGGAAAAGAGAATGAATGACTTCTGTTTTGGACATGCTTGGTTGAATCTGCCTATAGGATATCTACTACAAAATGTCTAGTACGTGGTTGGTGATGCAGAATTGGATACTAGGATTCCAAGTGGTTGAAGTAGTTTGACTGGCACTGTGATGGGGGCTGTGGGATGAGATTAGGATGGAACACTATTGTGCTGTAAGAAATGATGAGCAGGGGGCAGCTAGGTGGCACAGTGGATAGAGCAGCAGCCCTAGAATCAGGAGTACCTGAGTTCAAATCCGGTCTCAGGCACTTAACACTTACTAGCTGTATGATGCTGGGCAAGTCACTTAACCCCCAGTTGCCTCACAAAAGAAAAAAAAAAAAGAAAACCATAGGTTTGGTGAGAAGAGATATAGAGGAATAGAAACATCCAGAAACAACAGCAGAACTGAATTGATCAGTGTTTATAGTTCTAGAACTTGGGGGTGGGTAGCTAGGTGGCACAGTGCATAGAACACTGGCCCTGAAGTTTAGAGGACCTGAGTTCAAATCTCACCTCAGACATATACTAGTCACATGACCCTGGCCAAGTAACTTAACCCCAGTTGCCTTAAACATCTGGGGCCATCTCCAATTGTCCTGATAATATATCTTGCCACTGGACCCAGATGGCTCTAGAGGAGAGATGCTTCACTTAAATCCAATTCACTGCAAGTCATGACATCACCTTCCCATGTCATGGTCCTCTTTGAGAATGAAGGACAGGACCTGAGTTCAAATCCAGCTTGAGACACCTGACACTAGCTGTGTGACCCTGGGCAAGTCATGTAACCCTCATTGCCCTGCAAAAAGAGAGAGAGAGAGAAAGAGAGAGAGAGAGAGAGAGAGAGAGAGAGAGAGAGAGAGAGAGAGAGAGAGAGAGAGAGAATGAAGGACAAGGGGGCAGCTAGGTGGTGCAGTGGATAAAGCACCAGCCCTCCTTGATTCAGGAAGACCTGAATTTAAATCCAGCCTCAGACACTTGACACTTACTATCTGTGTGACCCTGGGCAAGTCACTTAACCCTCATTACCTCACAAAAAACAAACAAGAATGCAGGACAAGCAACACTAACAATTTTGGGGTAGAGAGAGTGGAAAGGTGCTTGTTTGGTGAGGTTGTGGAAAAGACAACTAGAGAACTGGGAGTTAAGTCAAACATGACTAGGGCTTTTTTATAAAGTAATGGTCTCAGAGAGGCAGTAACCAATTAGAGGAGCAGGTACCAGGGCAGAGGTTTCCCCAGAGCAAGAAGATAGCTAACAATAATATGGAAGAGATGGCTATAGAGTCTAGCATGCTGGGGCATTTTCTGAAGTAGTGCAGAGAAGCCCATCTGTCTCACCATTACTTCAGCAAGGATAAAAAAAAAAGTGAGCGCCATATTGGGTAATGATCAAGAAATCCAAGAAGAAACTATACTAAGTACATTTTCCCAGAACAAATCCACATAAAGAGATAACCAGAAGTCTGTGGGAATTTAGTAAGAGGTTCAGCTAGAAAATCTTGGCCTGGGAGTATCACACATGGACGCCATCCAGCATGCAGACCGGGACAAGGGAGGGAAATTTGGAGCCTAAAGCTGTGTTGCTCTGACTCTAGATTGAGGGTCAAGAGCCTGAGGGGCCCACACCAGGAGGAGAATGATTAGTCTCTACCCTGAATCAGACCCTGCTGGTACAATCTACTGAACAGGGGAAGAAGTGGCAGAAGCCCAGATCAAGTGATCAAGACAAGGCCTTATCATTCCTTCCAGAATGACCCAGTCTGAACTTGATGCAAAGGCCCAATTTAGTAAGTAAGCCTGGAAAAATGAGTAAAATAAATGAAACATAGATATTATCATTTTTTTGAGGCTTGGTCTCTCTCTCTCATCCAGATTAGAAATACAGTGTCTACTTGTGGGCCTGATCCCAATACTGATCAGGATAGAAGCTTTATAACTTCCTTCGTTTTACAACTTTGGCCCTTCTTAGTTAGCCTGGTATTCCTTAACTCCTAGGAACTCGCTATATTTGTCCTGGACTTAATAGGGACACTAGATCCTACTGCAGCTCAGAACTTCCAACTCTAGTGATCCACCACCCTTAGTCTACCCAGTAGCAGGTGTTATGGGCATATACAGCCATATCTAGCTAAAACAAAGGTGGTAAAAAAATATTATGGAGTTAGGTACACCTAAGCCATAAACTTGGAAGAAGAGAATAGTTCCATATAATCTACAAGTGAAACAAACAAAATCAAAATATTTGCCACAATCTATTAGAATTCTTGGAATAAAAAGTTTAAAAAAAGTAGAGTAAGAAGAGCAAGAGTGAAAAAAAATGGAGGAAATAAAAGGTATCTTTTAGAAATCATGTTTCAAGAAATCACAAATGAAAACTTCCCAGATCTATTAGATCTAGAGGGTAACTTGAAACTACAAAGGATTTTTGGCCAACTTCTGAAAGAAACTTCAAAATCAAAACTCCCAGAAAAAGTACTGAGTTTCTGGGTCAAAGAAAAAAAAATTACACAGTCAGAAAGAAAGAATTAAAATATCAAGAAGTCATAGTCAAGCTAACACAAGACCTAAAAGCTACCATTAAAAAAAAAACTAGAAAGCCTGGAATATAGTATTCCAGGAAACAAAAGATAAAAGCTTAGGATGAATAACAGGGGAATGGAATAAGGATTTATGTAGTGCCTACTATGTACTATGTACTAAGTACTTTACTAATATCTCATTTGATCCCCACAACAACCCTATTAGCTATTATTATCTCCGTTTTACCATTGAGAAAACTGAGACAAACAGCGAGGTCAATTGTCTTGCCCAGAGCCACCCAGCTTTTAGTTTCTGAGGCTACATTTCTTTTTTTTCTTTTTTTTTTTTTTTTGCAGGGCAATGGGGGTTAAGTGACTTGCCCAGGGTCACACAGCTAGTACATACATGTCAAGTATCTGAGGCCGGATTCGAACTCAGGTACTCCTGAATCCAGGGCTGGTGCTTTATCCACTGCGCCATCTAGCTGCCCCGGCTACATTTCTTTTTTGGAAAAAAACCAAACAAAAACATTTTAATTTAAAGTTTTGAGTTCCAAGTTTTATCCCTTTCTTTCCTCTCTCCCCTCCTTGAGGCAGTAAGCAATCAGATATAGGTTATACATGTGCAATTATGTAAAACATTACCTTATTAGTAATTTTGTATAAGAAAACTTGAATAAGAGAAAAAAATGAAAGAAAGTGAAAAATAGCGCACCAGTCTGTGTTCAATCAAAATGAGTTCTTTTTTTTTTAGTGAGGCAATTGGGATTAAGTGACTTGCCCAGGGTCACACATCTAGTAAGTGTTAAGTGTCTGAGGCCGGATTTGAACTCAGGTACTCCTGACTCCAGGGCCAGTGCTCTATCCACTGTGCCACCTAACTGCCCCAAAATCAGTTCTTTCTTTAGAAGTGGGTAGTATGCTTTATCATTAGTCCTTTGGGACTGTCTTGGATCATTGTATTGCTGAAAATAGTTGTCATTCATAGTTCTTCGTCAAATACTATCGCTGTCACTGTGTACAATGTCCTACTGGTTCTGTTCACTTTACATTAGTTCATATAAGTCTTTCCAGGCATTTCTGAAATCATCCTGTTATTTTTTTTTTTTTTTGCAGGGTAATGAGGGTTAAGTGACTTGCCCAAGGTCACATAGCTAATTAGTGTCAAGTGTGTGAGGTCAGATTTGAACTCAGGTCCTCCTGAATCCAGGGCTTGTGCTTTATCCACTGCGCCATCTAGCTGCCCCGACTGTTTGTTATTTCTTATAGCACAATAATATTCCATTACAATCATATACCACAGCTTTTTCAGCCATCGCCCTATTGATAGGCATTCCTCTGATTTCCAATTCTTAGCCACCACAAAAAGAGCTGCTATAAATATTTTTGTACAAAAAGGATTTTTCTCTTTTTTTTGGAATGTCTTTGGGATAGAAACCTGGCAGTGATATTGCTGTATCAAAGGTATGTTCAGTTCTATAGCCCTTTGAGTATAATTCCAAATTGCTCTCCAGAATGGTTGAATCAGTTCACAACTCCAGTGGATTAGTGGCCTAGCTTTCCCACATCCTCTCCAACATCCAATATTTTCCTTTTTTGTTATATTTGCCACTCTGGTAGGTGTGAGGTGATAACTGAGAGTTGTTTTAATTTGCATTTCTTTGATCAATAGTGATTTAGAGCATTTTTTCATATGACTATAGATATCTTTGATTTCTTTGTCTGAAAACTGCCTGTTCATATCCTTTGACCTTTTATCAATTGGGGAATGACTTGTATTTTTATAAATTTGACTCAGTTCTCTATATATTGGAGAAATGAGGCCTTTATCAGAGATACTTGTTTCAAAAATTCTTTCCCAGTTTATTGCTTTCCTTATAATCTTGGTTACATTAGTTTTATTTGTGCAAAAGCCTTTTCATTTTATATACTCAAAATGATCTGTTTTACATTTTGCATTGCTTTCTATATCTCCTTTGGTCCTAAATTCTTCCCCTGTCCATAAATCTGGCAAATAAATTATTCCATGTTCTTTTATGGTTTGACCTTATTTTAGTATATGGTGTAAGATGTTGGTCTATACCTATTTTCCAGTTTTCTCAGCAGATATTGTCAAATCATGAGATTTTGTTCCAAAAGCTTGGATCTTTGGATTTATCATATACTAGATTACTATAGTCATTTACTATCATGTAATTTGTACTTATGCTATTCCACTGATTCGCCTCTCTGTTTCCTAGACAGTACCTGATTGTTTTGATAATTACTGTTTTTACCAGTTTGTGATCTGATACTGCTAGACTGAGGCTCCATTTGAACTCAGGTCTTTCTAACTCCAGGTCTAGCACTCTGACTACTGTGCCAACTAAATGCCCAGCAAAGCTGAGTATAAATATGCAGAGGGGGAACCAGGATGGCATGGCAACAGGAGCAAGTGCAGCCTGGTTTCTCTAATGTAACCCTTCCATATAAATCTAGAAAACATATTAGACTGAATCCTGACTGGGAAATCTAAGGGAGAAAATACAGAATACACAGTGAGTTATTTTTCCACCTCAGATTGGCATTAGGGGATGGGCTGAGAGATGCTGACATGAGGGATGGGGTCTATCTAGGAAGGGCTGCCTGGAACATTCCAACACAGACCCTGAAAAAGGACAAAGGCTACGTATCAGAGCAAGAAGAGGTCCCAGACCCACACAGAAGGACCTGACCTTGTGAAGGATGTAGGACCCAACTGATCATTCTGTTACTCACTGCCCAGTTTCAGATCACGAATTCAAGGTGAACTGAGGAAAAGTCATCCACCTAGGGGTAGTATTTATTTACAGGGTGAAGACAAGTTATGGACACTGGGCTGTATACAGAGCATGGTATAAATTCAGAAAAAAACTATCTCTGTGACTCTGATTTTTTTGGGGGGGCGTGGGGTACAGTGTCTTAGTTCTAGCCTCCAGATTAGTCCAAACTTTACATCAAATAATGAGGGTAGAAATCCTAGCTTGAAAAGGAGCCTTCAGTTCATTCACTTTGAACCAGTAGAACTTTCCAGCTGGCTGATAATGGCTGAATCTAGCAGCAGTGTACTGAAGCTCCAAATGGGGCAAGACTTTGGTGTGTTTTTCAGAACCAAATCTAGGTCAGGAACCTGCAGAGCTTAGACTAGGAGAGTAGCTATCAGACTGGATCAAACCACTTTGAGAGAACTGAAAGCTTTCAGGTTTCTTACCTAAAATGTCCCTGAGATCCTAGAATAGCATAATACTCAATACCTCAAGAAAGCAGAAGGATCCAAGAGGATACAAGCTCAATTCAAACCTTTCTTTCAGAAAGTCCCAGAGCCCTGCCATAATGTCAAGTCCAGAGTCAGGAAATAGGCTGTAAGAATAAGATAACAAAGAATAATGCCACCATTATGAGCTATCATAGTGACAGGGACACTCAAGACATGAACCCAGAAAAAGAGAATGACTCCAATATATTTACAAGCAGAGCCTGGGCACAAGTTGAACTAGAATTCCTGGAAGAGATGAAGCAAGAGTTTAAGAAAAAGAGTTAAAAATGTTTTTTATAAATGAAATGAGTGTACTAGAGGAAAAAATTAGAAATGGGTGCTGCGCAAGATTGGAAAGGCATTTAACAACGTGGCACAAGAGGGCCAAAACCTCCTAAAATAACATACTCCTTGAAAATTAGAATGGACTAAATAAAAGTTAATCATTCTGTGAGACAGTGAGAAATATTAAAAGCAAAAAAAGGGACTAAAAATATAAAAGAAAATGTGAGTTATGTCATAGGAAAAACAATTGACCAGGAACTCAGAGGAAATACAATTTCAATACAATTTAAGAGTTAATAGACTACCTCAAATCCATGATAAAAAAAAAAAGAGCCTAGACATCATGTTACCATTAATATTATGAGAATACTGAAAGAAAACCATTCAAATCTCTTAGAATTGGGGGCAAAGTAAAAATAGAAAGAATTTACCTCCTGAAAAAAAAATAAAAACCTACAATGAAAACTTCTAGGAGAATTATAGCGAAAATCCACGGCTTCCAAGTCAAAGAAAAAAATACTACAAGTAACCAGAAAGAAAAATTCAACTACCAAGGAGTCACTGTCAAGTTCACATATGATTTAGAGACCACCACTCCAAAGAAGTGAAAAACTTGGAATGCAAAAAGGCAAAGGATATTGGTTTGTAACTGAGAATAACTTTCTGAGAAAAATCTGAATATAAACCCTCCAGAGGAAAAAAAAATTACCTATAATGAAATATGTTTCCAAGCATTCCTGATAAAAGACAAGAGCTATATAATAGAAACTTTGAAATGCAAACACAGGGATCCAGAGAAATATAAGAAGGTAAACATGAGTAAACAATCATAAAGAACTATACAAAGATAAACTGAATTCTAATATGGGAAAATGATACATATGTCTCCTTTGAACCCTGTCACCATTAGGGCTAATAGAGTCTATTAAGATAGAGCACATGGGATTAGTTTTATGTTTTGATGATATGAAAAGAAGAATGGAAAGAGAAGGGAAAAGGAACACACTGTGGGGGAAAGAGAGGAAAATAGGAGAAAATGATCTCAAAATCAGAGTGCACAAGTAGACCGTACAAACAAGGAGGAAGGGGTTGGGAGAGCAGGTGACATTTGATCCTCACTTTTATATGAAGTAGTCAAAGGAAGGAAGAAAACAGTGGGATACAGAAATACATTTCACTCAACAATGAAATTAGGAGGAAAAGGAGAAAAGGGCTATAGTTTAAGGAAGGGATTAGGCCTAAGCAAAACAAACTCCAACTAAGGAGAGTAGATCTTTAAGAGGGGTTTAGAAGAAAAGAAAGAAACTATGATTAGGCTGTGATTAAGGGAAAAAAGTAAAAAGGTGGGAGAACAGAAGCAGATCGCAACAAACCTAGAGGAAGGTTGTGAGCACACTTTTCTATTACTCTCTGCTTTACAAAAAGAGTTTGAGAAACAAAGAGGGGCAGCTAGGTGGCGCAGTGGATAGAGCACCGGCCCTGAAGTCAGGAGTACCTGAGTTCAAATCAGGCCTCAGACACTTAACACTTACTAGCTGTGTGACCCTGGGCAAGTCACTTAACTCCAATCGCCTCACTTAAAACAAACAAAAACAAAACAAAACAAACAAAAAAAGAGGTTGAGAAACAAAGAGAAGGAAAAGTATAAGAAAATAAGATGAAAAGAAATACACAATTAATAATCATAACTACAAATGCAGAAACAAAACCAATGCAATTTGAATTAGAAGAGATGCAAGTAAATGGGAAAAAATCTTTGCAACAAGGTTCTCTTATATATATGGAACTGATTGAAATTTATCAAAATAAGATCCATTCCTTAACTGATAAACTGTCAAAGGATAAAAATTGGCAGTTCTAAGAGGAAGAAATCCAAGATTGGCATATAAAAAAAACCGCTCTAAATCAGTAGTAGAGAAATGCAAATTGAAATAATTGAGTTTCTTCTCATACCTATCAGCTTGGCAAAGTTGTTGACAAAGGAAAATGACAAATGCAGGAGGGGCTATGGGAAAAAAAGATACATTAGTGAACTGGTAGTGGAATTGTGAACTGGCTAGACATTTAGGAAAGCAATTTGGAACTATTCCCCTCAAAATGTATTAAACTGCATATATCCTTTGACCCAGTGATACTACTGCTAGGTTTATTGCCCCAAAGAGATCAGAGAAATGGGAAAAGGGATTTATACATACAAAAATATTTATAGCAGCTATTTTTGCAGTGGCAAAGAATTTCATACTGAGGGAGTGCCCATGAGTTGGAAAATGATTGAACAAGTTAATGCCATGTGAATACGAAGGATTACTATTGTGCTTTAGGAAATGATGCAAAAGTTTCAGAGAAACTTGAGAAGTTTTTTATGAATTGATACAAAGTAAAGTGAATACAACTAGGAAAACAATTTATACAATTGCAAAATATTGAAAAGAGAAGCAACTTGGAAAGACTTAGGAATTCTGATCAATGCAATGACCAACCATGATTCCAGAGGACTCATGAAGAAACATGCTACCTACCTCTTATTTGAGAGGTGATGGACTTAGAGTGCAGATTGAGGTAATTTGGGGGGAAAGGGAGAGAAATGACCAATGTGGGAATTTGTTTTGCTTGATTACAAATATTTGTAACAGGGATTTTGTTTTTTTTTCTCAATGGAGATTGGGATGTGGGAGGAAGAGGAAGTAGATTTTCACTGATTTAAAATTTTATTTAAAAAATTAAGCTACAGGGATGGACATTTGAAATATAGTATTTCCAAGCATCCCTGATAAAAATACTAGAGTTGAATAGAAAATTTGAAATTTATGTAGTAGAGATTTATGGTTTCACATGTTTTTCTTATTTCCTTTTTTCTGTTCTATTTTTTCTGTATGTGGTAATATTCATTTTGTAGGGGGTATTTCTTAAGTTCAGACTAAAAAAAAATTAAAGCATCATACTCCTTGAGAACCATGATGAAACAAAAACCATATTTATCATATTTCAAGAAATCATAAAAGAAAACTTCCCAGATATGTTAGAACCAGAAAGCAAAAAGAAAATGGAAAGAATCCATTATCTTCTATAAGGAGCCCCCAAATGAAAACATCTAGAAATATCACAGTCAAAATCTAGAGTTTCCAGATCAAAGGAAAAAAAAATACTAGAAGCAATTAGAAAGAGTTAAAACACATGACTACTGTACACCAAAATTAGCATAATGTAGAGAGAATCTTTGAATAATTTATTCCAAAAGATAAAGGCTTAAAACCAAAAATAACTTACTGTGCAAAAATAAATTTAATCTCACAGGGAGGGAAATGGAATTTGAAAGACCTAGAAAACTTTCAAACATTCTTGTTGAAAAGAGCAGACTTGAATAGAAACTTTGAAATGCAAATGTAGTAATCATGAGAAGCATAGGAAGGTAAATGCATTTGAGCAATTGGAAAGGAATAGGTGTTGGTTAATTGCTTACATTCTAAGGAGAGAGAGAAGACTGGTGTATCTTCAGAATCTCAATCTGCAAGGGTCACAGAAGGAGGTAAGAAAGAGACACATAGCCTGGGTATAGTTTTGTTCTGTTTTGTTGATCTATTTATTCATTCATTCATTCATTCATTCATTCATTCATTCATTCATTCATTTATTTATTTTTTTTTTGGTGGGGCAATGAGGGTTAAGTGACTTGCCCAGGGTCACACAGCTAGTAAGTGTCAAGCATCTAAGGCCAGATTTGAACTCAGGTCCTCCTGAGTTGATTTTTGTTTTGTTGATTTTTAAGAGAGGAAAAAGGAGTAGTACATTAGGGAAGAAAAGAAGAAAATCAAGAAGGCATATGCTATTTCAAATAATTATAGTGCATCAGAAGAAAAGTATATAAATAGGGAAGTATTGCAAGAGCAGGCATTTTGTGAACCTCATTCTTATCAGAACCAGATCAAGCAAGATTGAACACACACAGACTTTTTCTTCTCTTACTATCCACCCCCCTCCCAACCACACAATGACATTACTGGTATAGGGGATTTTACCTCTGCCAATTGGCACCTTGTCTATAATTTCACAGGGTCATAAACATACCAAAGTTTTTGGAATGCAGGAAATACAGCTCTTGGGAAAAAATTTAAACACTTTTATTAACAAAAGAGAGAAAAATTGATTGATGAATTGGATATAAAACATTTTTAAAACCCAGAAAAGTAACAAGTAAAACAACCAAACCAAACACAAAAATAGAAATTCTGAAAATCAAAAAAGAGATAAAAAGTTTTAAAAACAATTGAAGAGATAAATAAAACTAGAAACTATTAAAAAATATGAATAAAAAGGAGAAATTTGGCTAATTTGATAAAAAGAGAATAACCAAATTGCCAATATTTGAAAAAATGAAAAGAATAATTCACAACAAATTAAGAGAAAATAAAACAAATTATTCAAAACTATTCTGGCCAATTATATGCCAACAAAACCAATATCAAATGAAATGAATAGATGTTTATAAAATATAAAATGCCCAGATTAACAGAAAAATAGAGATTATGCATAACCCAATCTTACAAAAAGAAATTAAGCAAGTCATAAAAGAACTAACTCCTTCCAAAAGAAAACCCACAGAACCAGATGTATTTAGAAGTTTATTCTATCAAATATTCAAAAAAACATTCTTACATTACACAAACATCATGAGGAAGCATAGCATAGCAGATAAAGAATAAATCTTTAAGTTAGGAGAACCCTTGTTCAAGTTTCACATCTGATACATATTGGCTGTGTGACATTGGGCAATTCACTTAACCTTTCAGTGCTCTAGGTCAGTGGTTTCAAACTCAAAATAGACATCCATTTTTTCTTTCTTTTTCTTTTTTTTCTCCCATTTTTTTTTTCAGGGCAATGAGGGTTAAGTGACTTGCCCAGGGTCAAGTGTCTGAGGTCATATTTGAACTCAGGTCCTCCTGAATCCAGGGCGGGTGCTTTATCCACTGTGCCACCTAGCTAGCTGCCCCTCAAACTCAAAATAGAAACAGATCCTTTCACACTGTATACAGAAAACCACAAAATAACATTATCTATGTTTTATTGTATTTTTATTTATTCTGTTAAATATTTCTCATTAACATTTTAATCTGTCTGAAGACATACTCTGGAGTCTTGAGGACCTTGTGTGTTTCCATAGGCCACAAATTAGATACCTTTGCTGCAAGCCACTCTCTAAAACTACAAATTATAGAGAAGGTACCAACCTACATTGGTCAAGGCATTTCCACATTTAGGAATTTCCTATGTCAGTAAAATCACCATTTAATTCCTATGCAATATATTAAAGAAAGGAACCTAAAAAATTATGGCAAGATATTGTACTGACATTAAAACTAGTCAGAGATAAAGCAGAAAAGCAAAACTATTGGAACCAAATATTCTTAATGATATTTATTAAAAAATAAAATAAAACTAAGCAAAGAGGTTACAGAAACAAGATTACACACTATGATTGGGTTGTATTTATACCAAAATTTGAAAGATTGGTTCAGTATTAGGAAACCTATAAATAAAGTAGACCAGATTAATTACAAAAGCAAGAAAAATCATGATCATATCATTAGATGCAAAAATAACTTAACAAAATTCAATACTTAGTTATGTTAAAGATACTAAAAAGTATAGGAATAAATGGAACTTTTCTTAATATGATTAATAGACTATCTAAAACCAAGAGTTAGAATTACTGGTTATGAAGAAATCCAAGTAGCCTTTCTAATGAGGTCAGTGGTAAAGCAAGTGCATCCATTGTTAATCATAATTATTTGATATAGTTCTGGAAATACTAGCAATAACAATAAGATAAAAAAAAGAGATTGAGGAGAAAATCATAGGCAAAGAGGAAACAAGATTATTGCTTTTTGTGCATAATGTGATGTTTACTTAAAGAATCCTAGAAGTTCAACTAAAAATTAACTGAAATAGTTAATAACCAGCAAAACTCACACAAATTATCAGTCTTTCTATATATTACTAACAAAAACCTAAAGGAAGAGAGAATCCATTCATAAATATAGAATATATAAAATATCTGGGAGTTAACCTATATGAATACAGCTATAAAATACTCTTTATAGAAATAAATATATAAGTAATAGGAGAGACATTAATTTCATTTTTGGACTGGATCATTATAATGCAAATGACAATACTAACTAAATTAATTTACAAATACAAGAAACTACAGGAAAAAGAACAATCCCCCTTTGTTGTAGATGCATATTCTGTAAAGTAGGATCAACTTTGGTAATCAGGGGCACTACCACTTAAGAAAGTATTCCACTTCTCTTGGTGGTCTACTCTTAGGAATTTCTTGTAGAAAATTGGGGTGCCACAACTAACCTGTTGTAGGGGAGTGGGCCCTGGTATGATACTAATTTGGTTACTGGTTTTCAGACTCTTTTCTTATATTTGGTGATCCTTCCTTTCTCTTTCCAGGCCTCCGTGACTCCTACAAATGGCCTTTAGTCCCTTTCAAGGTCTTAGAGTTAGAAAGGTCCAAGTTTCAAAGAAACTTTATCTAGTTTTTTATCTAGATAGACATCCCAGAAGCCACTCAATTGTGGATCTAATGACTTGTGTAGCTCATGACTTCCAAGTAGGTCAAGGGATTTAGGGGATGACAATATTGGGTAGAACAAAATAGTCCTTATTGCTCTAAGATATTCAACTGCTTTACTAGCAATCCCACAAGTTGGCCATAGATCTTATCAGTCTTGTTTCAGGAGCCATATACCAAACTCTTAACAGGGGAGGGTATCATTATCTTCCACTCTTTGAGAATGGTAGCAAGTGCTATGCCTTATTCTGCCACTTCCTGAGTGTTCCAGGTCACAACTGGCAAAACCAACATTTTGTCTCAATTTTCACCAGTTTTTCTGTCCATATAAGGATGGTTTCGTAGCAGAGGAAGGCCATTGCCTAAGCCTATTGCCACTTCAGCTTTACAAACATAAATTGTGTCAGTGATTCAATAACTTTTATTTTTTTACTTAACGTTTATTAAGCACCTACTATATGCTAGGCACTGCGCTAAGCTCTGGGGATACAAAAAAAAAAAAAGAGGCAAAAGACAATCCCTGCCCTCCAGGACTTGAGGAGACAATAAGCAAACAAATATATACAAACAGACTAGATATAGGATAAATAGGAAGTAAATAAGAGAGGGGAGGCTCAAGAATTAAGATGGGATTTTAGTTGGGACTTAATGGAAGCCAGGGAAGCCAGTAGACAGAGATAAGGAAGGAAAGCATTCTAGGCATAGGTGACAGCCAGAGAAAATGCCTGCAGCTGAGAAAAAGTGTCTTGTTCATGGAACAGCAAGAACGGCAATGTCATTGGATTGAAAAGTATGTGTCAGGGGCAGCTAGGTGGTGCAGTGGATAGAGTATTGGCCCTGGAGTCAGAAGGACCTGAGTTCAAATCCAGCCTCAGACACTTAACACTTACTAACTGTGTGACCCTGGGCAAGTCACTTAACCCCAATTGCCTCACCAAAAAAAAAGAAAGAAAGAAAGAAAAGAAAAGTATGTGTCAGGGAGTAAGATATAAGAAGACTGGAAGGGTTGTTGTTGTTGTTCAGTCATTTCAATCATGTCCAAATGGCAGGAGGGGATTAAAATTATGAAAGGCTTTGAACACCAGAGGATTTTTGTATTTGGTCCTGGGGGCAGCTGTTGGCACAGTGGCTGGAGCACTGGGCCTGGACTCGGGAAGACCTGAGTCTGAATTTAGATCCAGACACTTATTTGCTGTGTGATCCTGGGTAAATCACTTAACCTCTTTTTGTCTCAGGTTCCCCAACTGTAAAATGGGAATGTTAACAATACCTACCTCAGGGGCAGCTAGGTGGCGCAGTGGATAGAGCACCGGTCCTGAAGTCAGGAGGACCTGAGTTCAAATCCGGCCTCAGACACTTAACACTTATTAGCTGTGTGACCCTGGGCAAGTCACTTAACCCCAATTGCCTCACTAAAAAAAACAAAACAAAACAAAACAAAAAACAAAAAACCCCCAATACCTACCTCACAGGTTTTTGTGAAGATCAAATGAGATATTTGTAAACGTGTTTACCACAGTGCTGGACACTTAGTAAATACTATATAAATATTTCCTCCCACTAGAGTTTATTGAATAGGGAGGTGACATAGTCACACCTGTGCTCTGGGAAAATCACTTTGGCAGTTGGAGGATTGAGTGGAGTGGTAAAAGACTTGAAATAGGCAGACCCACCACCAGCCGGCTATTGCAATAATCTAGGCATGAGGTTATGAGGGCCTACACTAGAGTAGTAACAATGTCAGAGCAAGGAAGGGGAGATGTTGCAAAGGTGACATTGAGAGTCCTTGGCAACAGCTTGGATGTGGGTGGTGAGAGATAGTGAGGACTCTAGGATGACTCCTAGGTTGTGAGCCTGAAAGACTGGGAGGATGGTGTTACCCTCTAAAATAGTGGTGGAAAGTAGGGAGGAAGGGAGAGGGTTTAGGGGGAAAGATAATGATAATGTAGGCAGCATAGTTTTTTTTAGGGCCATCAGCAATAGCCAAGTAATACTAGCACTGGTGCACTGGTGATATCTTTATTCTACTTGTCAACTTTCTTAAGCACCCATTGGATTAATCTCACTGAATCAGTGGAGGTACCCTCTCCATCCCATTGAGAGGATCTGTAATATACTTATGACTTTAGAGTGCCAGACTCCCTTATCAGAGACTTCCCTTATCAAAGACTTCCCCTATCCCTTATCAAAGACTTCCCCTCCTTCCTCTGACTTCAACCATGTTAATCAGCCACAAAATTATTTTAAACCATTCTTTTTTTGTTTTGTTTTTGTTTTTAGTGAGGCCTGCCCAGGGTCACACAGCTAGTAAGTGTTAAGTGTCTGAGGCCAGATTTGAACTCAGGTACTCCTGACTCCAGGGCTGGTGCTCTATCCACTGCGCCACCTACCTGCCCCATTTTAAACCATTCTTACAGCTACATCAACTATTGTGAGTCATTTCTGGATGAGATATGTCTGATGGTGCAGGGTTAGGATTCAAATGAAATGAGATATGTATAGTCCATATAACATCTCAACAGAAGAAGTTTACTTAACAATAGCCTTGAAAAGACAAGGAAGCAAGGGTGTTTGAAGTAACATACATTGGTATATATTGTCCCCTTTAGAACAAGGGTTGAACCTGAGACTCAACCCTTGGATCTGTCTTTTGATCAACTTTTGGAATAAAAACCACCAACCACCTTGGATTTGTCTTATGATGAACTTTTTGAATGAAAACTAAATGCTGAACTCATTGAGAAAGGAGAGAGAATGATCTGGGGTCTAGTAGCTAGTTTCACCAGATTCTAGACTGGGTTCCATTGGAATCTAGAACTGGTTCCACCAGATTCTAGAATGAACCTCAAAGGAAGAGAGGCTACTTGAGTGATAGCAGCAAAGGAAGATTCTCAAAGCAGCAATGGGGAGCAAGGAATATGTTAATGTCTCCTCTGTTACCAGTATATCAGGAGGGATGAGGGAAGGTATGACCAGTACTGGAAAATATGACTAGGGATACAGTGTCTTCTGGGAGGAGTCAGGTCTCTATGAATGCCAGACAATGGAAGGAGCTCAAGAGGAAGAGTCTAAAATGAAAGGAAATTTGTTGATAATAAAATGGGGATTCTAGAGACCAATGGAAAGCAGTACAACAAGATCACCAGGAGACACTAGTAGTCTTGCAATATTGGACACATGAGTTTCTTCTTTAAACATGTTCTGGCTGTACTCTCCTTGAACGATTTTTTTTGTCCCAAATTTTGAAAAAACCTTCTAGTTTTAGCTTTTTCTTATAATACTTTGGTAACCAAACCACCTCATATCTGTCTTATGATGAATTTTTCACTATAACAAATAGTATTATATGAAGTTCCACTGTATTATTTTTATTTTTTTTCACTTTCTTTTATTTTTTTCTTTTATTCAAATTTTCTTATACAAAATGACTAACATAGTAATGTTTTACATAATAATACATGCATAACCTAAACCTGGTTGCTTACCACCTTTGGGAGGGGTAAGAAGAGGGAGAGAAGGAAGGATAAAAATTGGAAACAAGAACTATAAATAAAAATGTTTATTATTTTAAAAAATTTGAGACCTGGGAAATGCAAGTAAACAAGTTTTGTGACATAGAATGAGTATAATCTTCTCTAGGTGACAATTTTCTAATCTCTATGATGAAGGAATTTTAATAAAGATTCTCTAAGGCCCCTTCCAATTCTAAAATATTATCAGTAAGCTATTATTGAGATTAGTATATAAAATATTTAAGTAGCTTCTAAACCTATGTCATTCAAGTAATATGCAATATTACTGCACACACATATAAATGTATGTATGTATATATGTACACACATATGTATGTGTATGTGTATGTGTATGTGTATATGTATATGTATATGTATATGTATATGTATATGTATATGTATATGTATATGTATATGTATATGTATATGTATATGTATATGTATATGCACACAAATTCCTTGGAATAATTTTTTTTGGGCAACAAAGATTTATTTTATTTTTTCCAGTTACACATAAGGGTAGTTTTCAACATTCATTTTCACAAGATTTGGAGTTCCAAATTTTTCTCCCTCCCTACCTCCCTTTCCTCCTCCCTCCACAAGACAGCAACCAGGTTTTATATATATATACAATCCACAAATGCTCTTTTTTTTCAGTTATTTCTATGGGGGTGGACAGTAAGCTTTGTCATTAGTCCCTTGGGATTGTCTTGGATCATTGCATTGCTGAGAGTAATCATTCACAATTGTTCATTGAACAATACTGCTGTCACTATGCACAATGTCCTCCCAGCTCTGCTCACTTCACTATGCATCAGTTCATGAGTCTTTCCAGGTTTTTCTGGGATCATCCTGTTTGTCATTTCCTATAGCAAAATACCATTCCACTACAATCATATACCACCACAACTTCTTCAGTCATTCCTCAATTGATGGACATTCCCTTGATTCTCAATTCTTAGCCACCACAAAGAGTTGCTATAAATATTTTTTGTACAATTTCCCCCCTTTTCTCTTTTTCATAATTACTATTGTTTTTTTTTTCTTTAGCATCTGCTTTATTTTAGAGTTCCAAATTTTTCTCCCTCCCTACCTCCTTTTCTTCCTCCCTCCACAAGACAGCAACCAGGTTATATATGTACAATCCACAAGTGCTCTTTTTATCAGTTCTTTCTTTGGGGGTGGATAGTAAGCTTCCTCATTAGTCCTTTGGGATTGTCTTGGATCATTGCATTGCTGAGAGTAGTTAAGTCATTCACAATTGCTCATTGAACAATTCTGCTGTCACTATGCACAATGTCCTCCCAGCTCTGCTCACTTCATTATACATCAGTTCATGAGTCTTTCCGGGTTTTTCTGGGATCATCCTGTTTGTCATTTCCTATAGCACAAGACCATTCCACCACAACATGATTACCATTGTTAACTGTTTCCCTTCCATCCTATTCCCTTCCCCAGGATATTTATTCTATTATCCATCTTCTTTCATCCTATCCCTCTTCAAAAGGGATTTGCTTCTGTCTGTCCCCTCCCCCACTCTTCCCTTCCTTCCTTTGCCCCTCTCTCTTTATCCTCTTCCCTTCCTATTTTCCTGCAGGGTTAAAGAGATTACTCCACCCAATTGAGTGTGTATGTTATTCCCTCCTTGAGCCAATTCTGATGAGTTTAAGGTCTTTGAGCCTTTTCTGTTGAGTGTAAACTTCATTTACTGCCCTGCTCCTCCCCCATCTCTTCTCCCACTCCTCCTCCCCCATCTCTTCTCCCACTCCATAAGCCTTTTCCGGTTTCTTTCATGTAGGATTTCACCTCTGCCCTTCCCCCTCCCCCAGTGCATTCCCCTTACCCCTCAATTTAACCCTAAAGATGTCATTATGGGGCAGCTAGGTGACACAGTGGACAGAGCATCACCCCTGGACCCAGGGGGATCCCAGCCAAAACTCGGCCTCAGACACAAGACAGTCACCCACTGCACATCCCTAGGTATGTCCCCCAATTCCAATTTTTTATGATTCTCTAGGGTCTTGTACTTGAAAGTCAAATTTGCCATTCAGTTCAGGTCTTTTCATCACAAATACCTGAAAGTCCTCTTTTTCATTAAAGTCTCATTTTTCCTCTGAAAGATTATGCTGAGTTTTGCTGGGTAGGTGATTCTTGGTTGTAATCCCAATTCCTTTGCCCTCTGGAATATCATATTCCATGCCCTCCAGTCCTTTAATGTAGAAGCTGCTAGATCTTGTGCTATCTTGACTGGGGCTCCACAGTACTTGAGTTCTTTCTTTTTGGCAGCTTGCAATATTTTCTCCTTGACCTGAGAGCTCTGGAATTTGGTTATAATATTCCTAGGAGTTTTCCTTTTGGGATCTCTTTCTGGAGGTGATCAGTGGTTTCTTTCAATTTCTATTTTAGCTTCTTCTTCTAGAATTTCAGGGCAATTTTCCCTGAGAATATCTTGGGAAATGGTGTCTAAGATCTTTCCTTGATCATGTTTTTCAGGTAGACCAATAATTTTCAAATTATCTCTCCTGGACCTATTTTCCAGGTCAGCAGTTTTTCCCAGAAGATATTTCACATTGCCCTCTATTTTTTTTATTCATTTGGATTTGCTTTATTGTGTCTTGGTGTCTCATAAAGTCACTGGCTTCCATTTGTTCAATCCTCATTCTTAGGCAATTATTTTCATCAGAGAGCTTTTGTACCTCCTTTTCCATTTGGCCAATTTGACTTTTCAAGCTGTTGATTTTTTTCTCATGTCTTTCCTGCATCCCCCTCATTTCTCTTTCCATTTTTTCCTCTACCTCTCTAACTTTATCTTCAAAGTCCTTTTTGAGCACCTCTATGGCCTGAGACCAATTCATATTTTTCTTGGAAGCTTTAGATATAGGGGCCCTGATGTTGACATCTTCCTCTGAGGGTGCACCTTGATCTTCCTTGTTACTGAAGAAACTTTCTATGTTCCTCACCTTTCTCTGTCTGCTCATTTTGACTTTTAGCTCCTTAAAGTGGGGCACTGTTTCCAGGCAGCAGTATCCCAAGCTTAAGAAGTCCCAGGTGGTATGATTTAAGGAGGATCAGGTTCTTTACTCGCCTGGTCTGTTCCCTAGTCTATAGATGACCCCAAACCAACTTGCTAATCAACCAGCTTTGTGTGTTGTGGTTGTCAGCTCCCAGGAGCCTGTGCCCCTCCCCCACCTAGGCTACTGCTACTCAAGCCTACCACCTGGTTCCCAGAAGGGGTGAAAAACCCAAGTTCTGCCTCAGCACTGGCATAGACCCCTATAGCCTCCCCTCTGCCAAGGGCTCAGCTCTCTCAGCAGACTGTGAGCTTACTTCCAGACAACACTGGCACTTCAGTTGATTCAGAGGCTCTGGGGGTCTCCTTCTCTGGTGAGGCCTTCCTGGGCCTGGATCTGTGTCAGGGTGACTGTAGGGTTGGGCTCCACTCCTGTCTCAGCACAGTAGCTCCCTTCTTCTGATGTTCCAAGCCATTCTTTGTTAGAAGGTAATTTCAGCACATCCTTCTGTGGGTTTTGCTGCTCCAGGAATTGTCCTTTGGTATTATTTCAATGTTTTTTGGAGAGATTGTGTCATGAGTTTGAGAGCTCACTGCCTTTTCTCCACCATCTTGGCTCCACCACTGTAGTATTATTATTATTATTAAAGGAGAAAAAATAAAGCATTTGAAAATTTTAATTTTCCCAATGCTTTACTCTTTTTGTCTGAATGCTTAAATTGTTTGTTTGAACAAAATCATCATATTAAGATGATAAGATATGGGAATTCCATCACTTTTGGAGAAACTGAAGGAAGACAGGCATGTTAATACACTGTTCATGGAGCCATGTAGTGTTCTGAACATTTGGGGGCAACGAGGGTTAAGTGACTTGCCCAGGGTCACACAGCTAGTAAGTGTCAAGTGTCTGAGGCTGGATTTGAACTCAGGTCCTCCTGAATCCAGGACTGGTGATTTATCCACTGAGCCACCTAACTGCCCACTGTTCTGAACATTTTGGAAGATAATTTAGAATTGTAGCAAGATTTTAAAATTTGGGATTGACTATATAAACTTTTAGGACTGCTATTTGATTTGCTCTCATATTTCATTTATCATCCTGAACTCTATGATAATCCAGAGATATGTTTGTGTATTTCTGCTTTAATTAATACAATTTCTATATATCTTTCAATTAATCAACTAATCTCAAAGCTTCCACCAGTTTGTCAAATATTACTTATTTAGTAAACTGGAAAAACCAGCTTTTTCCAATAACAGTTAATCATGCCTCTCTATATTAAATTCCTTAATCTACTAAGAATAAATAAATATTAAGGTTACTGAATACTCAACTTATCAACAATGAGATCTAATAAAAATATAATTATTTACAGTATTTTAGCTGTGAGAATGATTACAACCAGAGAAACCTCAAATCCTCATTATTAATGGCAGATGACTTCACTTTGGAGGACACATTTCCACACCATTTAGTTCATTCAGGATAACAAAAAATTTCTGAGTCAGAATTCTCTTCATCTTCTTCATAAGCTATATAGGTTAAAATAGTTCCATTAAGCAAGAATTCCTCTCCACCTCTTTTTTTTTTCTTGGTTTCTCCAGCTTCTGTCCAGCCATGACAAGAAAATAGTATCTTCAGGTTTTCTCAAGCCATTACTCTTAATAACCTCCTCAAAGTGATCGTTAAGACTGCCACTTATACAACATTTCATTGGCCTTTTAAAAGTTCAGTAACAGTATTTGTAGCAAAAGAGATGTTACACTAAGAAAAAAAAAATGATGAAAATGTCCACTTTGACCTACTGCTATGTATATACTTTGAGGTTAAAGAGAGAAGAAATTGTTCCACATATATCAGAATATTAATATAGCAGCATTTCTGTGGTCACAAGGAACTGTAAACAAAAAGTAGATGCTCGTTTCAGCCAATGAGCATTTATTAAGATCCTAATATTATGTCAGGTACTGTTCCAAGAGCTGTGAATACAAAGAAGAGGAGTTCACAATCTCATGGGAAGATAATATGTGAAATAAATACATACAAACAAGCAACATACAAGATAAATAGGAAATGGTTAACCAAGGGAAGGCACTAGAATAAAGAGGGATTGGAAAAAGCTTTTTATTATAAAAGGTGGAATTTTAGCTGGGACTTGAAGGAAGCTGGGAGACAGAGATGAGGAGGGAGTGCATCCTAGGCACAGAGGACAGCCAGAGAAAATTCCCAGAGCCAAGAGATGGAGTATCTTGTCTAGGAAATAGCAAGGAGGCCATTATCATGGATCAAAGAATATGTGTTGGGGTGTATGGTATAAGAAGACTAGAAAGTTTAGGGATGGGTCAGGTTATGAAAGACCTTGAACACCAAACAGAGGATTTTGTATTTGATACTGGAGGTGATGGGGAAATACTGGAGTTTACTGGACAGACTTGTGCTTTAGGAAAAATCATGCCATCTGAATGGAGGATATGGAGCAGAGAACAGAAAAAAACATGAACAGAAAAAGAATGGCAATAATAATAATATTTACATAGCACTTTAAAGTTTGCCCAGAATCCTACTGCTAGGTATATGCTTCAAGGAGATCAAAGATAGAAGTAAAGGTTCCACATACAACAAAATATTCATATAGTCATGCTTATGTGGTAGCCAAGAACTGTAAACAAAAAGTAGATGCCCATTTAAGTTACTTAAGTTGTATTTTAAAAGTGCTATCTCGACTTGTCTCTTCTCAGCAATGCAATGATCCAAAACAATTTCAAAGAACTTCATGATAGAAAATGTTCTAAACATCCAGAAAAAAACCTGTGGATTATGAATGCAGATTGAGCCATACTGTTTCTACTTTTGGACTGTTTTTTTCCTTCTCTTTTGAGGGTTTTCCCTTGTGCTCTGATTCTTCTTTCACAATATGACTAATGCAGAAATATGTTTCATGTGATTGCACATATATAACCTATATCAGATTACTTTCCGTCTTGGGGAGGGTGGGAGAAAAATGTGGAACTAAAAATCCTATGAAAACAAATGTTGAAAACTATATGTAACTGGAAAATAATAAAATACTTTAATTATGCTGTTGTGGGAAAGCGTTCCCACACCAATGGAGATCACACACAAAAAAGTGCTATCTCATTCAATTCTCACAAAATACTGTGAGATAGGTGCTGTTATTATTCTCCCTTTACGGATGAGGAAACCAAGGTTAACATGTTAGGAAGATTTATACAAATTGATACAGAATGAAGTAGGCACAACCAGGAAAACAACATACACAAAAGTGGAAAGTTTCACCCAAGGAAAGGATGAACTTCCTTTTTGGAGGTGGATAACTTTTGATGTGGAATATTGCATATACTTGTCAGACTTGGTTGATGTGCTCGTTATTTTTGCTGAATTGATTTTTCTTCCTTTTTTTTCTTTGTTTCATCTTTATCATCCTGAGCTCTATGATAATCCAGAGATATGTTTGTATATTTCTGCTTTAATTAATACAATTTCTATATATCTTTTAATTAATCAACTAATCTCAAAGCTTTGTTGGATAGGAGAATGGGAGGGGGTATATTCATAAATTAAGATGATAAGAACTATTAATATAAATTCAACATCTAAAAAAAAGGTTACATTAATCTATTGCTGCAATATGTCTGAACTACCAGGGTAGGAAAATGGGGAAATTTCAAGGCATATTAACCAGGACCTAATCCAGGAAATTTCTGTAATGATCAGAATGATGCCACCTGCTGGAGATTTACTGTAGGAAAGCTCCACCATGAGGAGAAGGCCTCTGAGGGCAAGGCCAGGCGGCTTTTCTTTGGCATCAGGAAGTGATGTTTGTTGGTGGGAGGAAGAGGGGGAGAGGCTGACGCTCTGGTTCTTTTCATCAGGACTCTGGTGGAAAGTGGAGCGAGAAATGCACTCTCCCTTTAATAGATAGATGAATCTAGGCCTTTCTCTTTCTCTTCACCAAATTCTTATTAGCCTTAAAAAATGCTTAAAAGTCTAACTCTTGCTATAGCTTATAATTTATTGTCAACCACTCATTAGATATTTTAGCCAGACTAGCTAGAATTTTAGCCCTTTACATTTCCTAATTGTAGAAAGACTATAGACAGGTCCTGGAATCTCTTAATTAACAGCAGTTTCAAAAATATCTTTTGTCTTTGTCCCTTTTCAACTGCTCCTTACAAGGTTATGGTGGAGTTTTCCTGTGATATCAGTGTTGGGAAGGCCATCTGAGGACAAAGTAGCTAAGGGAAAATTAATCAGTTTGTTGGGCCCATGCCCTTATTCATTCCCAAACTTCCTTAAGTTACTTACGGGAATGAAGATGAACTTATCTCTGAATTTTCCTGAATTGATAAGTTATAAGGGATGTGAGTTTGCCAGGCCTTAGACATGAATCCTACGGAATGTTAGACTTCTGACTTTATTCATATCATTAGCTAGAACTATATCTGGTATAGCAGCCTCATGAAACCAAAGCACTTAATCTCCTAATAATGTCTCTTAAAAATAAACTGCCATTCTTCACTGAATTCAAAATTTCTTGAAATTAAGTTTTGCTCTATCACAGATTGGTTTTAAATACTATAAAGAAGGACTGGGGGGCAGCTAGGTGGTGTAGTGGATAAAGCACTGGCCCTGGATTCAGGAGGACCTGAGTTCAAATCCAGCCTCAGACACTTAACACCAGCTGTGTGACCTGGGGCAAGTCACTTAAACCCCATTGCCTCTCAAAAAACAACAACAACAACAACAACAACAACAACAACAACAACAACAACAACAAAGAAGGACTGAAAGGTAATTGACAATTTTTTAAAAGCCCTATAAGGATTTGGTAGTAGTGGCTCCTTCTACTCCTACACTAGGGTGTTTAGCACTGTCAGCTCACTTTGCTCATAGACTGCAGGACATGGGGGTGTCTGCCATGTGATGTCATTGCTCACCTGACATCAGTCTCCTCTTGTTCTTCCATCCTGAGGTGTACTTGGCTTCCTGCCTGACCCCCAGCCCTAGGGCAACATTACCTGTGCCAGATGTGCATCAAGTATGGTGGCTTCGCCTTCCTTCATTAAAAAAAAATTCCCTCCCCCGCTCCCCCCAGATGTTTGTACTTGGCATTCCAAGGAGAAATATGTGGAGAGATCCAGGAAGGAAATACCAAAGCAAGGGAAAGCATCTTTCCCCTGGGGACCCAATGCCAGTATACCATATTGCCTTATCTCCTGCCCAGATATAGCCAGAGGGAGTGCACAAAGGAGTGACTCCCTAAAGTAAAGATACTTTGCCCATACTGGGGACGCCTGACATAGGCTTGGAGAGAAGAGGAGAGGTGAGGAGAAGAGGAAGAAGAGTCTCATTGCCATAGCAGAAAACTTGGTTTCTCTTGTCAGATGACTCCTCTTCTTGCTTGCTATTAGGGGTGAGGAATGGAGATAGGGCACGGAATCCTCTCCTCACTCAGCTGTCCTAAACGTCCAATTCAGTTTTGTCATAGAATGAAAGTTTAAAACTCACAGGTTTGGTCACAGGTATTTCCCACGTATCTCATAACTTGATATCTCTGGTGTCTCATAATCCTCAACCTGGTCCTGAACATCCTTGGTCTGGGTTCCTGATGCCACTGCCTTGTAGCTCTCACAGTCACAAATAGGCTAACAACATCTGGATTGACTTTCGGATACTCTAATGTTGCAAGTCTGATTCTCCAGTCTGGGCTGGCTCCCAAGGGGTGGCGGGGAACAGCAGAGGTTGATTTCCCCTGCCAACCCGGGCACACACAGAGTTAATACTTAACTGCTGCTGTTTGTATAAAAAGCACTGGGAGCCATTCAAGGCTCCACTGCGCCTCACATCTGGCCGGGGTTTTCTCTTTACGTGTTTGTCCTGGTTTCTTCCTCTCTTTCTTGACTTTCGAGAAACCGCATTTCCGCTTCTGGCCAAAGAAATCGTGGAGCGGTGGAGATAAAGGTGCTGAGAGGGGACTGGCTGTTGCTTACACTGCGCCCCCCCCCCCACTCCACCCCCTTTTTGCTTTTTTTTCTTTCTTCGGGACTTCCCGCCGCCCCCCCCCCGCCCCCCCTCCCCTGCTGTCTCTCCTTCAAACAAGTCTGTGCTTTCCCTCAGACCTGGCTGGGGAGAAGGTTCCAGCCCCCAGGAGATGCTCTAAAAGATCGAGCCTCTGCTGAGGCAAAAAGACAGTTGCTGGTGAAAAGGCAGACAAGATAAAAAAGACGATCCTGAACCAGGGAAGTTAAGAAACAGCAAGGTAGGCTGGACGGGGCCGGGGCTAGGTTGGGGGGGGAGCCTCAAAGGGGCTGAAGACAGGGGGAGGGTCGAGAGGGGGCAGCCAGGCACTGGCCGGACTTGTTGCTTCCTTGACCCCAGAGCGCTACTTTCTCAGAGTCCCCACGGCCAAAGTGACAGGAGAACTTTGCAGCAGGCACACTCTCAGGATGGGGACTGAGAGGGATTCGGCGCTGCAGAAAGAAAAGGAAGGGGTCTGTTCTGTGGTCCTGTTTTGTACCTTGCTGTCATTCACTCCATACACACACACACACACACACACACACACACACACACACACACAGAGGCTGTAACTTAGGGCCTTACTCTGGATATGGAAAGGGAATGAGTGCTTGGCAACTTTTCGAAGACTTTTCTCGGGACTGCACATACCTCCTTTTGTTCTTCTTGTATTTTTTTTTTCATCTTCAGGATTTTTTTCCCTTTTCTTTGCTGAGGGAGTTAAAAGAGAAGGAAGATGGGACCCACTGCCTGAATATGCTTGGTAGGGAGCGGCTACCCACCATGGGCAGCTTCTTTTTATGACTGGGGTGTCAAGATTTATCCCAACTGTCTCCACAAATATTACCGGAAGCATTGACTTTCAAGTGTTTGCATTTAAATAACCGAGATGTTCCTGGAGAGAGTCCAGCTTGGACAGGAAAAAACAATGTCACTTCACCAGGCTCCCTTGAAGGGCTTTAGGGCTGCTGCTCATGCCTTGGAGGGTATGAGTCTTTGCGTGCTACATTTGTGATTCTGGAGATACAACGTACTGTTCAAACTCACTTATCTTTGACTGCTATGTAACACACTACATAACACACAACCTGTGCATAGAAGTCGACCCAGGGGCAGACAACCTGTAGAGATGAGTTTATCTCTATGTAGTGTGTGTCTGAGGGGGAGGATCCAGTCACCTAAAAGCTTTTATGTGCACACTTGTGATTTTCTGTTTTTAGACAGAAATACCAGTTAGCTGGGGGGGGTGGGGGGGGTGGGGAGCATCAGTATCCTTGCCATTTGTGCACTTCTTTTTCCAAAGGCAGCTCCTATCTTGGTTCCTGGTTTCTATGTAGATCATCTTAATCCCTAACCATGTGTCTTCATCTGCCGGTGACCCTGTGTGACTCTAGTAGTTTCTAATTCCTCCACTCCACCTTGGAGGAATTAGAAAGTCTCTCTCTCTCTCTCTCCCTCTCTCTCTCTCTCTCTCTCTCTCTCTCTCTCTCTGTCTTTCTCTGTCTCTCTTCTCTCTCTTAGTCTCTGTCTCTGTCCTTTTGTCTATCTCTTTGTGTTTTATGTCACTGTCTCTGTCTTGCTGTTGTTACTCTCCTCTCTTTCCTTCTCTCTCTCTTCCTCTTCCAGGTTTTAGAAACTGAGGAATTTTGTGTACATGGGAGTGTTCTGCTTGAGTAACCTAAACTAAAATGTAAAATTCCCTGAGAAAATAAAATTTCCCAAAGGCTTGATGTACCACAGGTCCCAGTGGGAAGTGTGTGACGTTCTTGGAAGTTGCTTTGCTCAGACTTTTTTTTTTTTAACAGAGCAAAGAAACATAAGCTTTTCCAATGGTCTGCCAAGGCACACATGGCATCCTTACAAATGAATGTGTTAATTCCTATGCGTGCATTTCTGTCTATATTTGTACAATTGCAGCTACTGACAGTGAGCTGGTGACATATTCTAGCCTTGACACCATCAACAACTGGATCTGGGGACAGAAAGTTTAGGAAATTCTTCAGCAGATCTGCTCAGTGTCCCAGGGAGAAGGAGGCCAAAGGATATCATCTTTTCCCACTTTCATTCCCCTATGGAAATACAGAGCTTTAGAGAGAACTTAGAAATCATTTAATCTCTTCATTTTTAAAGATGGAGAAATCGAGGTTCAAAGAGATTAAACGATTGTCTAAGATGACTCAGTAAGTTACTGGCAGAGCTGGGACTTTTGTTTTTGGATCTCAAGTGTTTAGCTGTGATACCTGGCACATGGAAACCACTTTATGGATTCTCGTGAGATTTTATTTAATTTTTCTAATTCCTAGAAAATTATACCTCTCTGCTTGTGGAGAATTCCATGTTGCATAGAAGGAAATTATGCTTTCTCTTACCCATGGACCTTATCTTCTCTCTCTCTCTCTCTCTCTCTCTCTCTCTCTCTCTCTCTCTCTCTCTCTTTAATGACACTACCACCACCCCCACCTTCCAAAAGGTTAGAAGACGTGCATCTCTGAAAGGTGACTTGTGCAGCTTAAACGGAGGGAGCTCTGAGTGAGAGGCAGAACCACTGGACACTTGGCCATATGGATTTTAGACTTGAGTTCCCTCTTCTTGCCAGTGTGAAAGTTCTCTGTCCTGGTGATGTAGTTAGCATGCCAGGTACCTACAGCTGCTGAAGGCCACTGATGCCCACTGGGGTTGACACAATTCAGTACTCTCATGGGAAGGACATCTGGGCCTCTTCATTCCTAGGTTGCTGCTTCCCTATCCAATCTAATAAGTATGGAACTTTTTTTTTCTGAACATGCTTCGTTTTTGTTCTTGGTTCCCTCCTCTCTCCCTCAGCTGTAATTAGTATGACTCATAAACCAAATATTCTGGCATTGAACTTTGTCCATCAAAACAAAGATGAAAAGAATTTTGTAGGCACAGTCATGTTTCCAAGTGTCTATACTATACACTCGCTCCTATTTCTCTTGTCCTCTATTGCCAGTACCTGGTGTGTCTCTCTCTTCCTTGGGTTGATGGTAGCTGTGGCTTCAGGGACCAGCTGGGCCATGTGCTGGGCCTGTACCAAAGGGGTGAGTGTAACAATGGGAAGAACTGGGAGGGTGGAAGGGTCAAAGAAATGTTTCTCCACAGCTGTTTTATTTTGTAATTTGCATGAAGGAGAAACCACTCTGACAACCTCACATGTCTGTCCACCTGTCTGATCCCGAAATCATCCCTTCTGTAGTGCTCAGCCTTGGTGGTCTGAAGAATTCCATGGAAATTTAAGAGGGAAAAGCCTGTACCAAAGACTCATCTTTTTAGTAACAAAGTATGGGAATAACCATTTCATAGTCTTGGCTCTGGGTTTCTTACTTCTTAAACCTGTAGACTTCCCCTTATGCCGGGTCTGAAATGAGAAAGCTAGTTACTCTGGGAAACCCAGTTCTTCTCCCAATGCAAGAAATCATTTGTCCTCTTTGGATGATAACTTTTGAAAGACCTTTTCAAATCTCAGGGACCCTGTTCTGTTCCTATTGTCTGTGACCAAGACAGCTAGATTATATGGGACATAAAATGCTGGGCCTGGAGTTAGGAAGACCCAAGTTCAATTCTGACCTCAGATGCTTAGCTGTGTCACCCTGGGAGAGTCAATTAACCTCTATTTGCCTCAGTTTCCTCATCTGTAATATGGGGATGATAATAATAGCACCTATCTCCCAGAGTTTTTATGAGGATGAAATTAGATGTTTGTAAAGTGCTTAGCACAGCACCTAGAACATAGTACATGTTTAATAAATAATTGTCCCTTCCTCCTTCTCTATTTCTGCAGGCTACTCAGTGCTGGACCACAAAATTTGTTGTTTTATGGTATAACTCACTTCTATCTTCCTTAGTTCTCACCTCATGTTTAAGTGTCTGCACTCTTGGTGTGGAAGAGAAGGTTTGACCATAAATATGGAAGTGAAAATTGAATGGTTTGGGCTTTCCCTTTTCTCTAATCACCACAGTGAAATGTTGAGACTTTCAATGCTTGAATACATCTCTTTGATCTTGCCTCTTCCTGTTCCTTCTTGCTTTTCTGGGGTGAGGGTATTCTGTGTGTGTGTGTGTGTGTGTGTGTGTGTGTGTGTGTGTGATGGAAAGAGAGAGAAAACATTAATATCCTCACAGAGAAAAAACATTTCTCAGACTCCCCTTTACAACAGTAACTAAATTATGCTCATTAACCTGGCAAGATAAGTAGTCCTCTCAAGTATTCTATAATATGGTTAAATTTCTGTATTCTTGTTCATGCTTGCTTTTCCTAACTGAGCCTGCCATTCCTGCCTGTACAGTCTGGCTTTAAAGAGTGGGGTTGAGGTGTGTACAGATTTGTCCATAGCAGCAGAAAGGCTTTGGGGTCAGGTACAGTGCCCCTGAAATACTTTTGAGAGGCTTTGGAGCAATCTTAACCCCACAACTACTCTGTATGGTAAGCTGGAAGCAGAAGAATTATCTCTGTTTCCAGGCCCTGCTTTTTCTTTCTGCAGAACTGGTGTTGAAGACTCTAAACTGCATTACAGCAGAACAGCTGCAGAACAGGATGTGCTCAAAGTGTGTGCCCATCTCTCTGGCTCCTGCAGGAATTTTCCTTGAAATGAAATGCAACAGAACAAGAGGCAGGCAGGGAGACAGATGGAAAAAAGAGAAAAGAAGGAGAGAGAGAGAGAGAGAGAGAGAGAGAGAGAGAGAGAGAGAGAGAGAGAGAGAGAGAGAGAGAGACAGGGAGGAGGGAAGGATAGTTCAAATATTGTTGTTGGCCAAGGGCAAAGTTCTAACTTTTGCATCCTTCCAGTAACCCCTTTTTGCTTTGGTTGCTAGCCCCCATATGAAATATTTGGCTGGTAGACACAAGAGGAAAAGCCTTGGGAAAACATATTGTATTTCCCAATAATCCAGATTTATGAAAGCCACCCAGGACTGACTTCTTTCTGAGGTGTTCGGGCAAGAGGCATGTAGGCTCTTGGTCATAAGATGCTCAAGTTATGGATTCTGTCCCAAAGGTTTCTGGGTCTGTTCTCCAGATTTAGTGCCTTGCAACACACAGCACTTTTCTTCTTGGTCTATGTATAATGATGATGATGATGATAGCTATTGCTGATTATTTCAAAGCCTTGGATTCAGTGCCACACTCATGGCTTATTTATGTAATACAATACTGTACATAAAAGAGAAACAAGTAGAGCATAGTGAAAATGCTAGAATATTTTATATTTTGCCCACATGGAAAACTGTTCTCTAAAACGTTACCATCATAATCATGTCAAGAACAATTTATAGAAAACATGGCATTTTTCAGGGAGACCATTTAAGTTCATTATGGGTTGCTTAACCTAATATCTACTTTCCTCAAAAAATCTAAATATGACTTTCAAATTAAAGAGGAAGTCAAATCAAAACATCTTATTAATTACCTGATGTACATGACTGACATCAAAGTATATGTCCCCCTTCCCCCAAAGAAGATATTAAACAACTCCTTCATTGCATGGAATCTTTCTCCAATGATATAAAATGTTATTTGGACTTGGCTTAATGTATGCTTAGGAAAGGTTTCCAGCTTGAATATGGAAGTCAAATTGTATTGGATGAAGGTATACTTACAAATACCTTGGTCTCCTCTAGGCAAGATACATTGATCAAAAAATATCAAGAAGGCTAAAGTTGAATATTAAGAGACTTATTGGTACTCTCTTAGATTCATAACCTCAGTGTCATCCTCAGTGCCTCATTTTCCCTCACCCCACATATCCACCTGCCAGATCTTGCCATTTCTACCTCTGTAACATATCACACATTCTACCTTTTCACTTACTATCACCTCTTACCTACATAATTATAGCAGCATCCTCATTAGTCTCCATTTCAAGTCACTTATCACTCCAGTCTGTCCTCCACATTGTGGTTAAAGTGATTTCCTTAAGCACAATTCCCCTATTCAACAAACTCAAATGGCTCTCTATGGCTTCTTTTTTTTTTTTTGGTTGTTTTTGGTGAGGCGTTTGGGGTTAAGTGACTTGTCCAAGGTCACACAGCCAGTAAGTGTTAAGTGTCTGATTTGAACTCAAGTCCTTCTGACTCCAGGGCTGATGCTCTATTCACTGCACCACCTAGCTGCCCCCTCCCCCCAGAGAGGTTTATGATGATAATTTAGGAACCACGAGAAATTACAGAAAGGTTATACTTAAGGAGACTTATTGATCAATATAGATTATATAAGGAAATGCCAGAAACTATGTAATATATCCTTGTTGGATGCAAAAACGGACATCTATCAAAAAGACATTTTCTGGTGGCTAGAATTATACAATGCAAGCTTGGTATCTTTCATGGACTAATAAACAACACATTCCCATACTACAGACCCAGACCTCAAAAAAAAAAATTCTAGAGAAATCAATCAATAAACTGGACCATTATCAGAAACTACTCCATGGCTCACAATTACTCACCATAACATTGATCTGCAAAAACTTAAGAATAATGTTTCTAAAAGATATCATCATGCCACATACCCATAATTTCTAAACTTTCTAGAACAAAAAGGTTTCAAAATATAGAAAGCTAGCAGAGGAGATCAAAATCATGTGGTAATTAGGATGAGGTCAATCATTCCTGAATGCTTTTGGAGCTGTACTGAGGATGCTTTCATTTTCTAGGTGAGGAAACTGAGAGTTAAAATGACCTTGCCATAATCATACAGCTGAGGCAGAGCTTTAACTCAGATTTTCTTGCCTCCAAATCATTTTGTTCACTATGCCATACTGGGTCTTGCATCTGAAAAAGTCTAATGTTGGTTCTGACAAAAAAAATACATTATACGGACCCAGGTATGCTTAGGAATAATAGCTAGATTGCCATATCTTCTTTATTTTGGTGTTATTCTTTTAGAAGATGACCTCTATAAGACTAAGGGCCATATCTCTTTGAATAATTTTGCTACAGAGCTTAATTGACTTGCCCAAGATCACACGGCTAATAAACATCTGAGAGGCTGCAGCTTCATATACATTTGGTGTTTAGCAAAAGTAGCCATACTCTTATATTTTATTTTACTCTATTCTATTTTATTTATTTTTGGTGGGACAATGAGGGTTAAGTGACTTGTCCAGGGTCACACAGCTAGTAAGTGTCAAGTGTCTGAGGTCGGATTTGAACTCAGGCCCTCCTGAATCCAGGGCCAGTGCTTTATCCACTGCACCACCTAGCTGCCCCAGGAGCCATACTTTAGAGAGCTTTATCGTTCTTTTTAAAGTGAACTGGCCCTATCAAAATCATGAAGTTTATCTTCTGGCACCTCTCTGCTTCCTCTTTGCTTTCTACCCTTTCATCATCTTCTTCACTTCCTTAAAGTCACTGTCTCAAGGACTATAGTGCTTTATAGTATTTTAGGTTTTCTAAAATGTTTTCTATGCCAACTATTTGCAATATATTAGGAACTGGGGATATTAAGGAAAAAATTGAAAAGTCTTTGCCTTCAATGAGCTTCTATTTTTACAGAGCCTTCTCTGGCAGTACCCCATGTTCTCCTTTAAAAATATTTTTTATTTCGAAATTAATGAGCATTTCTTTTCTCTTCTATTCCACTCCCAATTCCATCAAGCCATTTCCTTAAAACATGATCTCAAAGGCCCTCCACCATCCTGGTTAGTTATCCCTGGGTGCTCTCCAGCAAGTTCAGTAGGACTCAGTACTTACAATGCATCCCATATACTTAATTTGGGGATCTGTCCTTATATGCACACAGTACCTCCATCTAGGAAGGAAGGAGAGTGATCCTAGAAGCCATAGGGGCATTTGGAAGGATGGATATTTATGAAAATATAGGGAATGTTGCTTGAGTTCCAGGTTGGTTTATATTTGTGTTCCTGTGTCATCTTTAGATAATGATTTGACCTGAGGACAACACCAGCTCCCAAGCAGAAACAAGAGCAGCAGAGGATTGTTATGACCAAAGGATTGAAATATTCTGTTTATTTCATAAGGGATCTGACCTATGCATGGGGGGAAATAAAAGCAAAAACTGTAATGACAAACAAAGGGGCATTATGGTCCCAAACTGAAGAGGTCAGGTAGAAGGAAGATGGCACTATGTGCCAGACACTGCTAAATTTATAATTTTTAATTATAAATATGATGTCCTTTGATCCCCACAACCAGTTGTGCTATTATTATCTTTATTTTACAGATGAGAAACTGAGGCAAGCAGAGATTGACTTGCCCAGTGTCACAAACTAGTAGGTGTCTGAGGGTAAATTTGAACTCAGTATTCCTGAGTCCAGCTTCCTATCCACTGTGCCAGCTAGTTGCCCCCATGAGCTAACTTAGTCATGTTTCATATATCCTCAATAGGAACAAGATCAGACCTACTGCCACGCCCTCAAAAGTGAAGAAGTTGGGGGGGGGGTCTAGGACATAGCCTGGTGGCTCTTAATTGAATCTATGTTATTGATTATTCTGCTGCATTGACAGTGATACATTACTGGATCCATGGCTTTTAATAGTACATAGTTGGAAGATAAGAAATAAGTCCTATTAATTGTTTTGGTTGTGTGGTTAGGATGGGTATTCAGTCTGTGTCATCTGCAGTTAGAAGTAGAATAAAATTCTGTTTTCTGGGTAATGTTGCTTGGTGGTTGGAGGATTGGGAGCTAATAAAGATTTGGGGGGAAGGTCCAAGTCTTAGAAGAGCTGGTCACAGCTATTTTTGTTCTTAGTATCAATCAATCAATCAATCAATCAATAATCCTAGTAGAGTTCTGGAGATATAAAGTTATATAAATAACCAAACCCTTTAGTACCCTTCACTTTTGGAGTTGTTCCGTCTCAGAAGTGTCATCAACTACCGATGGGGGCAGTAAATCATAGACATGACAGAAGTCTACCTTGACTCTGACAAAGAATCTCATCAGAAATCTTTTCCCCAAGCCATCCCTAACACATGGGCTTCTCTGATAGAAAGTAAGGCTGCTGCTTGAGAGCTTAAAGCTAGGAGGTCATGTGAGGACATCTTTTTTACCAGAGAAAATTGGTGTTTCTACTGGGATGGAATAATAGGGTAAGAAGCCAAACTGGTATGCAGAGCTGGCGGAGCTCACTCGAACAGTGAGATCAGTCTTGGTCCTTAGACTACCAGGCTGTCCAGATTCTCTTCAGTGCTTCGAGAGTGAAGACTCATCATCTACCATGGAGGTTTTTGATTCCAAGAACATGAAATTCCAATAGGAAAAAGTGGTGACTTTATAAGATAGGGGGAATTTTTGCTTCAGCCTTTTTGGGGTCATTGAGTATCTATCTACAAAGCCACCTTTTCTCCTCCCTCTTTCATGTTTGCTACAGACCAGACCAGAAGGGAGGAAACCACTGGTTGACAAACTAGCAATCAGCTTAAGAGTATCCTTTCCCTATCCTTAGTCTTCTAATGAATAGTTCTAACAAAAGAAACTCTTGTCCCCCCTCCTCATCTCAACTAATCATTCCTTTTCTAAAGATAGAGAACTTTTTGGAAACAGAGAAAGAGATCTCAAAACCTCAAAGCTTTCTTGGTGAGACCAGGTAATTATTTGTTTATACAGTACACACACACATACACACAGATGTATGCACATATATGTAGGAATGTGTTGTTTGTATGTATATATATATATATATATGTATACATATGTATGTATAAGTCATCAGGTGGCAGTGGTAAGCAAGGCAGATTGAGCTGTCAATCATCTCCTGAGCCAAAGGACCAATCTGGGTATGCTCAGGCAAATCACTCCCTTCCTTTCTTATGGGTGGAGCTTTCCTTCTGCTTATTTTTCCTTCCAGGTCTAGCTTTCTCCTCCTAAGTAATTTGTGGGATCATGATTTATTTTTCAAACTCCATGTGCCAAATATCTTCTGCCAGAAAAAGAAAAAAAGTGAAAAGAAGGAAAATGCCTGTATTTTGCTCACTCGCAGTTAAGGGTTTGTATCAGAATATATTTTAAAACTATCAGACTTTTGAGTTTGGGGATTCTTTGCCAGTTTGCAACAGTCCAGTTCTAGGTCCCCGTCAGACGTGTGCTAGAGCCAACTATTGTTAAGATTTCAGTGTGAGCATCTACGCTTCAGAAATCAAAATGCTACTAATCTGGGCTTCAGTTATTGTTTGGTTGATTGTCTGGACTTAAGAAAGTGATGAGGGGGCAGCTAGGTGGCACAGTAGATAAAGCACCAGCCCTGGATTCAGGAGGATCTGAGTTCAAATCCGGCCTCAGACATTTGATATTTATTAGTTGTGTGACCCTGGGCAAGTCACTTAACTCCCATTGCCCTGCAAAAAAAAAAGTGATGGAGAAAATGTTAAAGTTTAGCAAGTCACTTAACTCCCATTGCCCCACAAAAAGGGGGGGGGCAAAAAAAGGAGAATGATGGAGAAAATGTTAAACTTTAAAATGTCTCCTATGTATACCTTCCCAGAGAGCTACTTGTTAAAAACCACTGGTCCTCATGCTTTACCTTAATGGTTCTCTCCCCATGTCTAGCCATTTGCATGTTTGGATCAAATATTTGAGGGATTTTAAATGAGGGAATACTTTCCCTTCTCTTCTCTTTTGTAATCATTAAATAAAACACATAGTGAGCTTAGCATTTCTGCTGTTCAACATGGTTTTATGGTAAGTGAATAAAATCTGAACTGGGGATAATAGATACAGAACAAACAAGAATGCACTTGGACTGGCAAAAAAAGGAGAGGCAACTTGAGTACAAAGATAAAAGGGATGCTTCTGACCCACCAACAAGCTCTCATCACTCTATCACTCTAAGGTTTCAAGTCCCTGGGGATGCTCCTGTTACTGGTGCCTGGTCATAGCATGGGATCAATATTGCTCTTCAACAGGTCCTCACTCAACTGCTTCAGATTGTGGGTGAAGTGCATCTCTCCCATTGTGACACCTTCCTTCTTCATTCCTTCTATTTGCTCTGGCTTCCCTTTTCATCTATATGCAAGTCCCTTCCAGGAAGGTCAGAGTTAGTGGTACTCTGGGTAGTTTTCCCCTAGGTTAAATCCAAAGCTCTTCAGAGTTTAGGAAACCCTAATGATCAAAACAAAACAACAACGACAATAACAAAAACCAACAACCCTCCTGTCTGTCCCTGTTCTCCTAGTTCCATGACCAAACCCTTTGGAAAAATTCAAAATTTGAGTTACTATATAGCAGCAGAATTAAATATTAAATGATTTTCTGGAGAGGTGAGCAAACATCATCCATCAACTAGAAGCTGTTCTCTCCCTCTTCACCTCCTTCAGTTTGGTAAATGAACAATTAGTGTGATTAATGAACTCTCTGGGGGAGAAAGAAAGAACTACTAAAAGGTTTCCCTGCCTTATGTTAGAGAATACCAATGTACTTGTGTCCTTACCCACTGAGGGCATGGTTATATTCCTTTCCTCTTGCCCTCAAATCAGAATTCAAGAGACCTCTTGAAGCAACAGGAAAGGTAAGATTTTTAGTGTGGGAATTTTTACTAATGTTCAAGGCAGGTAAGTTGGTAGACTTGGGGGTTGAGTCCTGCTGGATTAGCCACAGTTTCATTAGTGCAGAATCTACTGGATAGTTAGAGGTAGGTACCCTTAGCCTATTGCTCATATGCTAATCCTATTATTCTTTTAGTGACATCAGCTAAATTTTGAATGGGCAGGAGATTGCCATTGAAAGGAGAAAATCACTAGTGACCATGTAAGGAAATCTCTCACTAGAGAAGGACCATATTCTTGGGAATAATGACATGTTCTTTACTTCCTAGATATTCATATATCCAGAGGCATGTTGTTACTCTGGAAGGATGGGCATGTCTCCAGTGAATTGGCATGGCTCCTAACACCATGGGGACTTTCCTTTTGAAAAAATCTTGAGAGTCTGTGGAACATTTTTTTCAATATTTCCCTAATGACAAACCTACATCGTTTGAAGTTTGATTTAGAGTAGCCATAATGAATAGCACAAAGAGCATTCAGAAGCTTCACTTTATACACAGCAAATGGGCAACAATAACAATATATGGAGGGGCAGCTAGGTGGCGCAGTGGATAGAGCACTGGCCCTGGAGTCAGGAGTACCTGAGTTCAAATCCGGCCTCAGACACTTAACACTTACTAGCTGTGTGACCCTGGGCAAGTCACTTAACCCCAATTGCTTCACTAAAAACAAAAACAAAACAAAAAACAAAACAATATTTGGAAACAGTCAGTGATGAAAGGGCTATGGGAAGACAGGCACATGAATAAGCAGTTGGTGAAGCTATTGGGAATTGGGAAAGTTATCCCAGAAAACAATCTGGAATCCTGTGAGAAACACGACAAAACTATTTGTACCCTTTGGTCCAGCTATTGGGTATATAGTTCCCTAAGGTTAAGAGAAAAAACAACAACAAAATAAAAACTTCAGAAAAAAGTCCCAAATAAACAAAAATATCCATAGCAACAATTTTTGTGGTAGCAAAAAGCTGGAAACAAAGTAGATACTCAGCAATTGGAAGATGGCTAAACGAATAGTGGTGTGTAAATTTTTTTGGGGGGGGGAGCTGGGCAATGGGGGTTAAGTGACTTGCCCAGGGTCACACAGCTAGTAAGTGTCAAGTGTCTGAGGCCAGATTTGAACTCAGGTCCTCCTGAATCCAGGGCTGGTGCTCTATCCACTGCGCCACCTAGCTGCCCCAGTGTGTAAACTTAATAGAATATGATTACTCAATAAGAAATGACAAATATGAGGAATTCAAAGAAACCTGGAAAGATTCAGATCAACTTATGCAGAGTGAAGGAAGTAGAACCAAGAGAATAATAAATATAATGATCCCAGTAATATAAAGGATAACAGCTTTAAAAGATGTCAGATTTCAGCTCAATTCATTGATCACACAACTCCAGAGGGCTTGTAACACCCCTTCTCTAGCTCACTCTGCCACCTCCCACTCAAACTTGCATTTTGGAAGCCCTAGAAAAGTGATTTCTATGACTTTCCAAGGATTTTAGGGATAATCCTGAAGGACTGTGCTGTTAGCATGGCTGTTATTGTCTCAACCCCAACTTCACTCCTATATTTCCCAATGACAACTAGTCAACAAAACTTAGTTATTAGAAAATATCTTTACTAAGAAGTTAGAACAACAATAGTTGGTACAAAATATTTCCCCCAAACATTGAGACACACTTTCCCATAAATGCACTTAATGTCCATGGGGAGAGTTGACTCAGTCTTAAAGCATAATGGAAATAAGGCACACATGTGGAGAACACATGTGACAAAGGGGTTCCTCCCAGCTGCTGGTCCTGGAAGTCCTTTTCTCCCCTTGTTGAGTCCTCATGAAGTTTCCCTTAAGTGCAACTCTCTAATAGGATCCTAGGGTTTGTGACTTTCTGGAGGCCATCGCTAGAACTTCTCTCAGCAATGATGTGGCATACTCCCTGAAGCTGCTGTTATCCTTGGGTGACTGTCTTTACACATCTGTTGTAAGTACTTCCATTGCTGTTAGTCACCAGTGGACAATGCTACTGGCACCATATATCTCTGACCACCAGGAGGACCCCTGGATTCCCCAAATGCACAAGATCTCCTGACGTTTTGCATAATGCTCTTTTACCTAAGATGAGGAAAGAACAAACAAAAAGAGACACAGGTGGCTGTGAGCTCGCTTCTGCCATAGCCAGGTGGGAGACAGGGCAACCACTTTTCCCCTAACCTGATTCTCAGGGCAATTCAAAGTAGTCCCACCCCATCAAAGGAAAGTCCTTTGAAGTCACAATTGGTCACTATATTGATCAGTATTATGATGTTTTTTTCTTTCAGGACAATGAGGGTTAAGTGACTCGCCCAGGGTCATACAGCTAGTAAGTGTCAAGTGTCTGAGGTCAAATTTGAACTCAGGTCCTCCTGAATCCAGGGCCAGTGCTTTATCTACTGCACCACCTAGCTGCCCCAATGGTGTCTTTAATGTAGCACTGTGGTGAAGAATAAGGAGTTTTCCCTTTGGACTTGGGTTGGAATCTGACTCTGCAAGTCACTTCATAAACCAATCAATAAACATTTGTTAAGTGCCTATTATGTGTCAGGCACTCTGCTAAGTGCTGTGGATACAAAAAGAGGCAAAAAACAGTACCTTCCCTCAAGTAGGTTACAGTCTAATGGGGGAGACAACATGCAAATAAATATATACAAAGCAAGCCACATACAGGAGAAATAGGAAATAATTAACAGAGGGAAGGCATAAGAATTAAGAGGAGTTGGGGAAGGCTTCTTGTAAAAGGTAGGATTTTAGCTGAAACTTAAAGGAATCCAGAGATGTCAATAGTTGGAATGGAGTGGGGAGAACATTCCAGGCATAGAGAGAATGCCCCAACCCAAGAGATGGGAGTGTCTTGTTCCTGGAATAGCCATGAGTCCAGGGTCACTAAATCTAAGATCATATTCTGGAGAATAAGTTGTAAGAAAACTGGAAAGGGAGGTGGGAGCTAGGTTTTGAAGGGCTTTGAATTCCCCAAAGAGCATTTTATATTTGTGCCTTGAGGCAACTGGAAACCACTGGAGTTTATTGAGTAGGGGTGTGTGTGTGTGGTGTGTGTTAGACATGATTGGACCTGGAATTTAGGAAAATCACTTTCTTTATTGGCTGAATAGAGGGTCTATTGGAGTGGGGAAGAGAGTATCCAAGGTGGAATTTGAACTTGTCTTGCTGATTCCAAGCTTATCACTCTTTCCAACACACTGTGCTTCTTTTCTCTGATATATAAATGATTAATACATAAAATGCATAAGAAAATGATAAATGTGTAAGAAAATACAATATTATCTCTACTAAGTTCTTGTTTCTTGTCTGAGGGACAATTTTTCATTTGTAAAACAAAATTAAAAACTCATTGTGAACTCAGTGAAGGATCAATTCTTCCCAAATACCTTTTACTTAATGCTTTAGGTTGCCTTTGTCTCATCCATCACTCAGGTATCCCCAAGGAAGTGATCCCCTGGAATCTTATCAATTACTTTACATATACAATGAAAAGAATTTGCGACAATCAAAGAAGAGAGTTCTTCCTGCACAAATTTCTAAAATGTCAGAACTAATGTCAGAATTATTGGAAAAGGTATTTATCATAATGTAATGCAAACTGTGGAAAATACAACTCATTTGGATAAACTGATGAAAGCAATCTTGTTGCTGTATAGTGACACCAATAAACTGATTTTTTTAAAAAGATAGAAGGGGCAGCTAGGTGGCGCAGTGGATAAAGCACCAGCCCTGGATTCAGGAGGACCTGAGCTCAAATCCAGCCTCAGACACTTGACACTGACTGGCTGTGTGACCCTGGGCAAGTCACTTAACCCTCATTGCCCCACAAAAAAAAAAAAAAGAGATAGACCTTTACAAATTTTCCCTCTTCATTTCCTCTTGATAAAGCTTAATTTTTCCTCAGTTTTGGACTGGGAGTACAAGAGATCTGCATTCCATTGCTAATACAAAGGTACAATAGTGTACAAATTACTTAAGAGAACAATAATTTTGATATGATTTCCTTATGTAACCCCAATAGTCATATGTGTCTGTGACTCAAAACATTGACCAGATCCAACTGGATTGAGCTGGTTTCCCCATTTTTAGTGATTTCTCTGCCAGTTCATTGCTGGACTTAGTTCCATACAGATGCATTTCATTTGTTGTGTTTTTAGTTCTGTGGTTTTAAAGGATGGATATTATTCAATGGAAATGTGCAAAAGTTAAAGAGCACATTTCAATGACTGTTAGAGGTATTGCTGTGGCTAATGGTGTTTCAAGGATCAATCAAGCCCACGATGAAATAAAATCAGTTACATCAAAGCACAAACAGGGCAGCTGACAATAAAAAATAGCGCCAGGAACCCAACAAGCTATTGTTAGGTGAAACAGCCTAATTCATTTTCAGGAAAGAATTAAAGACCTTTAGAGGAACTTAGAACCTTCAGGAATTGTTATAGATTCCTCTACAGTGAGGCATAGGTTTCTTGAAGTTGGAAAAACAGCGAGAATGCCAGAAAATGTAAAGAACAATTTGTTCTGATGACCATGAAGGAGGCTGAAAGGAGGCTCACTGTGGAGCACTTAGACCTTGGTCAGACATTAAAGACACCAAGGGACACCAGTGCATCTCAGGCCATCGACACTCATCCTGATTTTTGTCCTGGCACTGGACTTTGATGAATCTGGAAGAGAGAGTGAGGCTAACAACTTTGCATAATTCTGCTGCACTGAACTTGAATTCCCTTGTGAGTCAAGACATCACCTGTGATGTCATTAGTCCTCTTTGAAAACAAAGGACAAACAAAAACTGTTGCTAGGAAGAAAAAAGCAAGATAATACCAAAAATAATGGAGTACTGATGCTTCTCAAAGGTAATTTTTACTGATGGGATTCGTTTTTTCATTGAAGATCATATGAAAACTGGAAGTCATCTAGATGATCTTGTAAAGTTTGAGTGTTTTTGCTAAACATCTACCCCAAAAGTTTGGGTGACTTTTTATTTTCAGTGGACCTATAATTCTTGTCATCATTGAAGGAATGATGAACTGATAAACATATTGATATGTTGAGGAGAATAATTGTAGAATGGCAGAAATTACCCCCAAAAGATAAAATATGACAAAACACATCTTTGCACCATGCCACAAAAGGTTCACACACACACACACACACACACACACAGACAAAGAGACAGAGAGAGACAGAGAGACAGAAATGCTTCAGTGATCTGGGAATCTACCTGATTTAAACCCCATTGAAAACTGTTTGGGGAGGGTCTAATTCAACAATTTCTTGGTATCTTAAATCTGATATCAGAATGGAATGAGAAATCCCAATGTTATTCAACAGTTGACAATAGGAGATTTACTTAGCCACAGCAAGATGTGGTTATTCAATGAGGATGTGCATTGAAGACACTGCAAGTTGATTCATCTATCTGAGTGAAGCTGGGAGCCTCTGAATTGCTGAAGGTTGTCCACCAGCCAAGCATCTGAAAGCACCTGGAATTCCTTGTGGCTAAAAGTGGTGTTAACAGCCCAAAGCTTTAGTTCCCTGAAAATTTTGTCTCAAGGATAGTTTCAATACCTTTTGAGAAAAAACTAACTTAATTCTCATGGAGGTAAGGTGTTGGGACCAAAGTCCTACCACAAAACCTTTGACCTATAATTAAAGCTAAACTTGGGAAAATAGACTGTTTATCAAAGGTACGCTTAATATCCAAAGGAATATGTTGTTTTGTGACAAAGAATGTGTGTCATAATCTTGTGAACTCAATGCCAAATGGTGTAAAACAAACGATTGCAACAAAGCAGGATATATTGCATATTAAAGGGTTTTTTTTAAATGTAAAAAAATTATAAGGTTATTGTAGAAGTAAATAAATTTAATTATTTCACTTTGTCCCAGTTAACTTGCATTCCATAGCAACTAGCTTTGTGACCTTGGGCAAATCACTTACCTTCTAGACCTCAGTTTCTATACCTCTAAAACAATGAGGTAAGCTACTAATCTCCCATCCTGCTCTAGAACTCTAGGAATCTATAAGTAAAGCCAGATCTGATAGATTGGACTTCATTAGAGATTGACAGGCCATCTGACCCCTGTGAGATTATCATTCCCAAGGCTTAGTGCAAAGCATCAGGGCTAGGCTTCATATTGTAGAATCCTATATTACTTGACATTGTCCAAGTAATTGAGCCTTGAAGTGCCCAGTTTTGAACAGTGAAAGTATGTATGAAATTTTGCTTATTTCAAATTCAAGAATTGCCCTACCACAGATAATTGATCAAATACTGTACAGATTCTTTAAAGAACGAACATTTTGAGACTTTGTTAAGGATTTCAAGGTCTAAAGCTTCTTAAGAAAGCAAATATGAGAAGAGAAATGAAGGTTGGATTAGAGTAATATCATTTGAAAGGGGAAGGAATACTCTTTCTAAATTAGATGTTTCAGGAGGCATATTAAATAATTCCCTAGAGGACTATTGTAGTTAATGTACCTACTTTCCTAACCACCTAATTTACCAGGGAGGGAAAATGGGAGAAAATAATCCAGTATCACATAGAGTGCAATCTAGGGAAGATTTATACACTTCAGTGACTCCAAATTCACTTGAGATTTTTCTCCTTTTCTAAGTGGGTCCAGGAATAACAGTTCACATTTATATAGTCCTGAATAGCTCACATAACACTTTCTTTGTGTTATCTATGGCCCAGGAAGAGCCCTTCTTTCCATAAGCATCTTGGCTTTGGACTCACAAGGACTAGATTTCAGTCCTTGGGGAGAAGGCTTTTCTCACATTCTTTGGCTCCTTGCACTCACCCCAGAGTTCCACAGAAAATCGCTTAAATAAAACTTAGGGATGTATGGCTCATGCCTTGGGTCTCCCTTAAATTAAATAAACTAATTGAGCCCCTTCTAGAAGAGATACTCAATATATAAAGTAGATATCAGGTATAGGATAGCATTTATTTCCTTCACCACAAATTAAATGCTTAAAATCCCAGAGCCTCATCAGTACACATTAATGAATACTTAAAACATGAAAGAGTAGCCCATCACCTATTATATTCTCCTGGGAGTTAAAACAACTTTGTAGAACTGCTCAAAAGGTATTTTACATTCACCTTAGAGCTGAGTCAGAGTAACTCAGAAGTCCACATCTCTTGGCAAGACCTGGCATAGCTTCCATGTTTTTAGTCCCTTTAGCTAAAGAATCCTCTTGGTTGCTATTATTTTCTCCTCTGAGAAAGTGTAGGAGAGGGGGCAGCTAGGTGGCACAGTGGATAGAGCACCAGCCCTGGAGTCAGGAGTACCTGAGTTCAAATCCGGCCTCAGGCACTTAACACTTACTAGGTGTGTGACCCTGGGCAAGTCAATTGCCTCACACACACAAAAAAAAGTGTAGGAGAAATCTACTCCACAGCCAGGTTGCAAACTCTCAGTCACAAGGTTACCAATGGGACTGGAAATGATCCTTTCTCAGGATGGCTCTTCAGTGACCTGGGCTCTGGGAAAGAGATACAAAAAGGACTAGGGAGCTAGAAACCTCAGATCCAATCTCGGACTCATGAAAGCAAACCCACACTCTTGCTACCTCTCCCTGATGGAAATCCAAGGGATAGCCAAAAAGAGCAGAAGGCAGAATTTGTTTTTGTTTTTGTTTTTTTTAAATCTCTCTCATAGCCCATCGAGGGCAATTCTTCCTGGCTCAGTTGTCAATCATCTTCACTCAATCACAGGGACACAAAAAGACTAACAGGAGGTGCTTGCTAACCGTATCCTTTAGCACTGAGCCAGAGCACATTTCTGTCCGTGGAATCATACATGCCCAGCCCAATTTGTCAGATTGGGGCTTTCCTCAGTACCCCTTTTAATATTCCCAATAGTGCTGTGAGTTGGTGATGTAAGAATTATCTCCATTTTATAGACAAGGAAACTGGCTCACAAGGTTGAGGTAGCTTGCTCTTCATTCAACTAGTGACTCATGACACAATGTTTCAAAGCCACATCATCTGGCTCCTGGTCTAGTGCTCATTCCATCATATCTAATTTCCTTTGAATAACCAGGTGTTTAATAACTTGAACAGCAATGGTTAATGGCATTCTAAATGTGAGTTTCCATTTGTGTCACTCTTCAAGGTTTTGGAGAGGTCTCTGCTCTTGCGCTGGGGCAGCGACTGTTACTCAAAGCAATTAGCCAATCAGTTCCCAATTCTTCAGTCTCAAACAGATGGGCTCAGGTCCCAGGTTGTGGTTCGTATCATTATAGTTTATAAGGTCAAAAGGAGCCCTGGCCCAGGCATTTTCCCCATAGCTGTAGATAAGGGGTAGGCAAATTACTTACTATTTCATCTGCTATGGTTTTGACTCTCTAATCTTCCTGGTGTGTCTCTTTCTATCCTAGAGCAAGGAAAAATGATCGGCTCCTGCAAATTGGGATTCATTTTTGGATCCTGCCTTCTGCTGACTCTCATCTTGTGTGACACAGCATTGGGCAGGGCACCACAAAAGCAGCAACCTCAGAAGGACCAGGAGGAGACTCAGGAAGAGGTTAAGGTGGAGGACCTACCACCACCATTGCTGGATCAAACTGAAAAGTAAGACATTTGGAGCATTGGAGGCCTGGGAGTTGGGACCACATGAGCTATTTGTCCTGGTGATGTGGTATAATGAAAAGAGTCCTGTATTTGGAGTCAATGGACCTGGGTTCAAATCCTAACTCTTTTACTGACTGCCTTATAACCTTGGGATTTATTTATTCTCTAGAAATTTCACTTTATTCCTCTGTAAAATAAGAGAAATTGGAGTACATTGATTTATATGAGCTCTCATAATTCTAAATCCTATGATTTTTATGACTATGAGCCCTTAATCATTGGTTAATGAGGTTGATGCTGGGTGTCCCATCTTCACAAGCTTATCATTTAACCACTAGGTCTAAAGCCCTTAGCTAACAAGACTGGATTCTTGGATCCTAAGCCTGGCTTTTCTGCTAAATTACGATCCTCAGAACATTCTGCTTAGTGACTCAATTTCCTTATCTTGAGAGTGAATAAATCTTTTAGTCTGCCTGCACATAGCTAACTCCCAAGGCAGAAATTTCCTTTGATGAAGATCAGCAACGTCTATAACATATTTTCTTAGTTGCCTGGGATACTACAAAGTCAAGTGACTTGCCCAGATTTTCTGTGTCAGATTTCAACACAGGACCTCCTGACTTCAATACAAATACCCTTTCCTCTATATCATGCTACTTGTTGTACTACAGTTAGCTATATAAGGGCACATCTTTCTATATTCTTAGACTGTGAACTTATTTAGAGTGTCCTATTTATCTTCCTGTTTTCAGTATCTATCTAGCATAGGTGCTTAATAAATGGCTGAGTTAATTAAAAAAAATGAATAGGGGGCAGCTAGGTGGCACAGTAGATAAAGCACCAACCCTAGATTCAGGAGGACCTGAGTTCAAATCCGACCTCAGACTCTTGACGCTTACTAGCTATGTGACCTTGTGCAAGTTACTTAACCCTTATTGCCCTGCAAAAAAAAAAAAAAAAAGGTAAATAGTCCTATCCTTTTTCCACGTGTAGAAGAATATGGGGATGCACAAGATGAGGCAATATCACAGCAAATACCACCCTGATGGCTCCCTGTTTTGTCAGATCTCCAAAGCTAAGTAAGCAGGTTGGGGACTGGTTAGCATTTGGATGGGAGACCACCTGGGAATACCAGGTGCTATGGAGTTAATGTGAGCACCTGAGTGGCACAGTGGATAGAGTGCTGGGCTTGAAGACAGGAAAACTCATCTTCCTGAGTTCAAATATGCCCTCAGACACTGGCTCTATGACCTTGGGCAAGTCACTTAATTCTGTTTGCCTCAGTTTCCTCATCTGTCAATTGAGCTAGGAGAAGGGATGGCAAACCACTCCAGTATATTTGCCAAGAAAACCCTAAATGGGTCATGAAAAGTCAGACACAACTGAACAAGAGCACACACAAGAGCAAATAAGAATTTTAAATTCAAGGGGCAGCTAGGTGGTACGGTGGATAAAGCATCGGCCCTGGATTCAGGAGGACCTGAGTTCAAATCCGGCCTCAGATACTTAACACTTAGTAGCTGTGTGACCCTGGGCAAGTCACTTAACCCCAATTGCCTCACCAAAAAAAAAAAAAGAATTTTAAATTCACAAATTGAACTTCTACCATCTTGAATCATGCCTTGGTTGCCTCTACTGACCCTTGAAATAGCCACTATAGCTCTAGGTGGGAGGAGGTAACCAAAGTTACCAATATGGAGATAAGACAACATAGCAAGGTGGCAGAGTAGAAAAGAATGCTAAATGTGGAGTCAGTTAATCTGGGTTTCAGGGCTGGTTCCACTACTAATTCATCTATGTGACTTTGGGCAAGTCATTTAACTTCTCGGTAACTCACTTTCCTCAACTGCAGAAAGAGAGTTAGTCGATCTCTATGGTCCCTTTTAGTCTTGAGTCCTATGATTCATGTGGGGAATGATCATCGAATCATACATTTAGGACTAGAAGTTCTGATCCAACCCCTTCATTTTACAGATGAGGAAATGAAGACCCCAAGAGCAACTTGTCTAACCTTGCGCTGGTAGTGTGGAGGTAGAGGGAGACTTAGGACCCAGCTCCTTTGACTCCAAATCTTTTATTTTTTCTACTCCACCACATTGTCTCCTCTTGTTCTCTTACAATATCTATCTTCTTATTGATGTAGCAAGATCAGAGAAGGCTGTTCCATGAAAAAAATTTGGAATCTATCTCCACTTGTCCTGAATGTGTAGACTCCAACATATCTGGGATGTTGTAATGATATGTATAAAGTACATCGAGTTCCATATAAAACAAAAACAAAAACAAAAACAAACAAAAAACCCAACCTATGTTGAAATTGTCACCTCATTTCTTTTACTTCTTAGTTGTCTTGAGAGCTGAGCTCACTTGTTCCTTAGCCATGTTTTGAGGACATAGGAAAGGGGACCTGAGCTGGGTTGAGAGTGAAGCCGGCAACCTCTGCACTTAATTTTCTGTCTAAAAAAGAAAAAAATCTAGAATTAAGAGAGTTAGGCTGTGTCTAGATGCGATGAATCTGAAAAGCTGGGTAGCCATGGGCAGGTCATTTCGTTTTCATAAGCCTTATGTAACTCTAGTCTAAAACTTTAAGCCTAATGAGAATGCTATTTCCCAGTCTGTGTAGGACCAGCTGTGATCCCGAGTTCCTAGTCAAAAATTGTCCTTGGCCCAAGATATCTCAGTGCAATTCAACAGGACACCACTAGGTGGTAGCACGAAACTGTTGCCTTATATGTGGTCCGAGTGATTTTTCTGGTCCGTGCATTTTCAATATGTAAACATTACGATAGAACATAGAAGGTTAGAACTGATTGGGATCTTGTAGATACTTTAAAAAATAACCTTCTTATGGAACAGATGAATAAACCATGTGTAAGGTGTTCTATGTAACTTAGATTCACTGTGTTAGTTAATCTAAGAGGCCATGTGTTATCACGGATAAATTTAGAATCAGGAAAACCAAGATTTAAGATCCAGCCTCAGAAACCGATTAGCTAGGTGACTATGGGCAGGATACTATGTAACTCTAGCCAGACTGTGGGCAGCTAGGTGGCACAGTGGATAGAGCACTGGGTCTGGAGTCATGAAGACCTGAGTTCAAATCCAACCTTAGACACTAACTCTCTGATCCTGGGCAAGTCACTTAACCCTGTTTGCCTCAGTTTCCTCATATGTAAAATGATCTGGAGAAGGAAATGACAAACCACTACAAGTATCTTTGCCAAGAAAACCCTACACAAAGAGTCAGATATGACTGAAAAATTCAGTATCAGTAGCAAGGCTCAGTCTAGATGCTATGAATCTGTCAAGCTTTAAATTATATTAGGGATGTGATCTGTGCTGGTATTAGGATTAAGATCATAAGTCCTTAACTTGTTGATGACCATGTTCATATGGATTATTGTTGTGCTGTTAGTAGCATGCTGTAGTCATAAGAGTACTAGATTTTGAGTCAAAAGCCCTGGCTTTAATATCCAAACTGCTACCGACTATCTGTGTGACCTTTGATCAGTCACCTTAACTTTCTGGGACTCAGTTTCCTCATCTTTAAAATAAGGGAGTTGTGGGGCAGCTAGATGGTGCAGTGGATAGAGCACCGGCCCTGGAGTCAAGAGTACCTGAGTTCAAATCCAGCCTCAGACACTTAACACTTACTAGCTGTGTGACCCTGGGCAAGTCACTTAACCCCAATTGCCTCACTAAAAAAAAACCAAAAAACAAAATAAGGGAGTTGTTATAGGTCATCCCTTAAGACTTTTTCTAGTCCTAAACTGATTCATTTTCATCTTTGTAGCTGTATCACCTAGCAGAGTTTCTGACATATAGTAGATACTTAATAAATGCTTGATGGTGGGCTGATTTTTTTAAATGTTGATCCATCGTTGGTGTAAGTAGCAGCCAAACAACTTTGCATCTTTCATTAATTATTTTTCTAATTAACAAAGATTAGCACAATACCTTGCATGGTAATAAGTAGATGCTTGATAAACATTTGTTCATCTGTTGGGTTAACAAAAAGCAAAAGACCCCTTCTAAGTATTAAAGGGGAAGGGTGCAGAGATGGGGAGCAGGGTGGAATTTAGACTTGCATTCATTCTTCTTTGAGAAAAGGCTAGATACTGCTTCGATGAACAGCTGCTGGAATCATATTTTAAGAACTCACAGAATCAAACATTTAGAGCCAGAAGGGACCTTAGAGTCATCTTGTCCAACTCTCTGTTTTTCAAAGCAGAGGAAACAAAGGTCCAGAGAGATTAAGTGATTTGTCCAAGGTTATACACTGGCAAAACTAGGATTTGATCCTGGGTTCTTGTACTTGAAATGTGGTTCTCTTTCCACATTCCTGTGGAAGTTATTCAGTGGAATGACTGAAAGAGGTTATTCCTTAGTTAGGAGGTCTCATTTTCTTTTTTATAATCCCTTTTCATTCAGGGTTGAAGATCATCATGAAAAGAACAACCCCAGCCTGGAAGAGCAGCCGTCTGACTCTAAATGTTTCCGCTGTTGTGACAACCCCATGTACCAGCCAATGTCAATGCCAATGCCAATGCCTCAGATCAACATCACTATCTTAAAAGGTCAGGGAGATGGTCTTGTTCTTTGAATGCTTAAAAAAACGAGTATAGGAGATTACACCCCAAACTTGAGCACAAATTCTCTAATTAGAAGGGAGAGAAATTTTCCAGGGCAGGTTGGGCGGCAAGGTCAATGTGACTCTTTGCCCAGAGGGGAGAAAAGGAAACTCTTTCCCCCTTTTGAGATTCTTGGCAAGGTTGTGATTACCTCTTGGAGATGAATCCCCAGGATAACACAGAGCAGAACAACAGGGCTTAGAGACAATTTAGGTCTCTTCTCCCCATACTTGCATTCTTGACTGCAAGTTTCTTTGTTCTTTGTTTTGAGGTTTGGTGCTCCCTAGCCTGTATTCTGAAATGCCACCTGAACGCCACAATACTTCGAGCATCAGATAACCTTGCACAACACTGCAAAATCTAACTGGGAACACATGTGACCTGGATTTTGTGGTGAGGAGGCTGGATCCTGGAGTTCCGACATCTGCAGTTAATTCGCTTAAAGTGAGCCATGGGCTTGGTCACTGAAACTGCTGCTTTTGGATAAACCCATATGTTCCCTTTTTCCTTGCCAGGGCTTTCAAGAAAAAAAAAATTGTTGGTTCTGGATCAAAATAGAAAGTTCCTTGGGGTTGATGCTGTTTGGATGGATTGTTTGGGAATCAAATCATCCCTATGCCTAGGATATGAAAAATAAAGTTGGGATAGCCAAAGTAGAAGTTAGGATTTTCAGGGTTGGCCCATGAATGAAGGATTAGTCTGGGAACCCTTGGTCAGGTGCTGAGAGTGTGAAGAAAGAGAGAGTGAAACCTCATTCCTGGGATAACAGAAGGGTGGACCATTTATTGCCATATTTTGTTTTTTAATATCCCTTTTAGGTGAAAAGGGTGACAGAGGAGAGCGAGGCCTCCAAGGGAAATATGGCAAAACAGGATCCATTGGTGCCAGGGGCCATATTGGACCAAAGGGACAGAAGGGTACAATGGGGGCTCCTGGGGACCGATGTAAGAACCACTATGCAGCCTTCTCAGTGGGACGGAAGAAGCCCTTGCACAGCAATGATTACTACCAGACACTGATTTTCGACATGGAATTTGTCAACCTCTATGGTCACTTCAACATGTTCACAGGTAAATTCTACTGCTACGTGCCGGGCATCTATTTCTTCAGTCTCAATGTGCACACTTGGAACCAAAAGGAGACTTATCTCCACATCATGAAGAATGATGCTGAGGTGGTGATACTCTATGCCCAGGTGAGCGACAGAAGCATCATGCAGAGCCAGAGCCTGATGCTGGAGCTTCAGGAGCAGGATGAGGTGTGGGTACGGCTCTTCAAGGGGGAGCGGGAGAATGCCATCTTCAGTGATGAGTTTGACACCTACATTACCTTCAATGGGTATCTGATCAAGCACAATGCTGAGCCATAAGCCAGCTCATCAGCCTCTTTCCTAGTCCCAGAGGTTAAATACAATTTTTGATCTTTCTGTGGCCTTCTCTCCGTGATAACCAAGCACCAGGCTGAATCCCTCCTGAAATGCCACTCTCCTCCTGGATTGCTGCTTCCACTCTACCTACATCCCACAGGATTCTTATTAAATGAAAAATGCTCTCTATTCCTAAATTTTGCAATGCCCTTTTGTGAATCCGTAGAAAACACATGAAATTATCAGGGAGGGGAGTATGGGAGAATGAAGTACTGGGGACAGCTTAACAGCTTAGTAATATAGCTGGGTTTCCCAGAAGACAATTTCCACTCCCATTACTGGAACTAATTAGCAAACATTCAAAGGGTTACTAAATAGAGCAAAGTAAATCATGGAAAATAAGAGATATAGTCTCTTTGTCTTCCCACTGAAAGAAATTTTCCCCCAGAGAAAGTTGGGTTTTTGCACATAGTTCCAGAAAATTCTTTATAGCTCCCAGTACCAGTGGTGGTTGGACCATAGGAAAGTTGGGGAAAGAGTTGTTATATGGTTAGGTCAATTCCTACCCGCTCCATTACCAAGCCTCCCCAGGAATCAACTGGATTGATTTCTTGTCCTCTCATGCCCTTTTGGGGCTCCTGACAGGATGAGGAGTGTCATTGTGAAAGTGAAAAGGCCATCCTCAAAGAGTACCTATTAACCCTGCCTGCTGTGAGGTATCTGAAGGTAGGAAAGTCCCTCAGGTGCTGCCTGCTCACCTGACACAATTGGTGTCCCCATGGTGTCAGCTATCCCTTTGCCTAACTCCAACATAGCATACCTTATTATTAAAAGAGCCAAGCAGAGTTTGACTTTGCTTCTCTTTACATTCATGGTTTCTTCTAACCTGATGTCTGATTTCTGTTCTGCTTTTACTTGGGTCAGATGAGTAGCTTAAAAAAACCCAGGTCATTTTTGCTGCCTTCTTGTTTGTTTAGTGATATGTGTAACCATTGCAGAGCTAAGCCTGCCATCCCTATGGTTTCCTGTTGGATTCCTCACTCTCCTTGTGGTATAAGTTGTGGCTATTTATGGTGATGGCACAGCACAAGACAGCCCAATACATTCTTATCATCCATGTCTCAGGACCCTAGTGACTAGTTGAGTGAACTACCAGTCAGGAACTAAGAAATTCCATCTTTAGATAAAAGAGATGCTCCCTGGGCCCCTCTTGTAACCTTATCATTGTTGTGAATACAAGACAAACATGGGTACAGGAAATATTGTGCCTAAAATTATGCTTTCCTCCCAGTTCAGAACTGGGCAGAAAGGGAAGTGAGATTTCTGTGTTCAGTGATTTCCCCAGTAAGCAGAGGGCAAGACAGAACATCACATGAGGTAGAAAGTAATGTGGGTAAATACCAGGGCTAGGTGTATTAGAGAGGGGAGGAGGTCTTTTTGCCTATCAGATCATCAGTTTTCCTTTCATACTGATTTCAATCCTATTACCGGTGGCAAGCAGAACTTTGTAAGGTACCAGGAAGAACATTGGACTGGTGTGTAAGGTTAGTGTAGCTAACTGATGAAAGCCATGTTGAAGTTTCACTTAATGGTAGAGTGTAGTGGGGTTACACACTCCATTTGTTTTGACCTACCAGAGCCCCTAGGACAATCTTTAGCCAATTCCCTGGAGGAAGGACATTCCTTCTCCTCACCCTATATTTCTGACTTTCGGCTCTAGCTATAGTTGATCTTCTGTGTTCTCCTGGGATCAGCTCTGGGTCCTGGAGGTTAGGGTCAGTAGTCCATTTTATCCCATTTGAAAGTCACATTTTAAAAAAAAGTCACACTTAAAATTATTTTTCATTTTTTTTAGACTTGTTTTTGTTTTTGTTTTTTGGTGAGGCGATTGGGGTTAAGTGACTTGCCCAGGGTCACACAGCTAGTAAGTGTCAAGTATCTGAAGCCAGGTTTGAACTCAGGTCCTCCTGAATCCAGGGCCAGTGCTCTATCCACTGCACCACCTAGCTGCCCCCAATTTTTTTTTCAAAACAACTAGTGAGCAGAGAACTCCCTACTTAGTTTCTTGGTGATCCCTAAATACTATTTTTAAAACACAATTTAACGTTGGGAAAATGTTTTTTTCTGGGTGTATAGAAGTTGTCAGCTGAATTATTTGTGTCTTCAGCCCTGGCTTTCTTGTCTTCCATCCTTTTGGATGGAGAGAGAAGGGCAGTAACTTAGGTCTCTCTTCATCCCTGGCTATAAGATCAATTTCCTAAACTTAGCCAGTACAGAACACTTCTGGACAGTTGACTGTTCTGATAAATTCAAAGTCCATGACAAGGTGCATATAATGTGAGCCTGCTGGCCGATTATGCAGTTTTCCTGGTTGCTTGTCTTTGGAAATAGCATCTACCATTAAAAGGGCGCCAGGCCTTCATCTGAAACAACCTGGAGGGAGATACTCTGGGCTCAATGTGTCCCTTGTCTGTACCCTGCTTTGTTGGATTAATGAGGGCGGCTTCTTGCCCATCAAAAGTCATCATTGTGCCAAATCCGAGCAGTGCAGCTGCTCTTTGTATTTTCCTTCTCCATGCCCTTTGCCAACGAGGATAAGTATCCAGCTGTCCTTTACCCCTACTGCCAGCAGTTTATGAAGAAGCTGCCTCACTCCCTCTGGCGCCAGCAGGTTGGCCAACAGCTGTTTTGTTTTTTTTTTTAAACTTTGTCTATCGCTAGTGGACAAGGAGGCTGCTATTACATACACCCCTGGAGCTGTGGCACAGGCAGGCAGCTGTGATTCTGCTCTCTGGTGCTGGTGGACACCTGTTCTTTTCCTCCCACAGTTAATAGCCACTGGATATAGGAGCATGTCATTTGTTTACACTTAGCTGGAATCAGGTCATGGGGAAACCTGCAGCTTGCTTTTTTTTTCCCACCCCAAAAAGTGAGTCAGACTTTATCTATGGGCCCGCCGTCCACCCTCTCTCTAGGGATGGAGGCCAACTCAAGAAGAAAATGCGAAATCCTAGACTGACCCTTGGCCAACATGTGAAATAGGCCAAGAAACCTCACTCTTACTTTCAAAGTCCCACTCATGTTTCGAAGCTTTGCTCCCTACCATTGCTCCCGGTGCTACTCACTGGCTACCTATGGCTCCTACCATGGTGCTCCAAACTCAGGATTCATCTCTTTCCCTTCTCCACTTCCAAATCAATTTTTCTATGACACATTCTATCCTATACAGCTCTCACCTTGTTGTCCCTAGAAAGGATCTTTCATTCATTGAATATTTGCTGAGTGGAACCCCAGAATAGTTCATTAAATATTCTTCCTTCTCCTCACTAAGCTTTTTGAAGGCAGGGACCATAGATCTTTATCCTTGTATCCTCAGTACCTTGTGTAGTGCCTTGCATATACTAGCTGCTCAACATGTGATTTAAAAAAAAATCAGACCAAATATTTGAGTGCCTCCTATGTGCAAGGCACAGCCAAGAGTACAAAGATGAATAAGGCGTTTCTTCTACTCAGGGTGAATTGCCCATAATAGTTCTATATATTAGCCCTCCCTATGGTGAAATCTACTTTTTTTTGACAGTGTCTATAGAGTCCTTCCACACCCTGCCTCTTACATGTCTTGGTAACCTGGCAAAAGTGAGATAGAATGTATGGTCAGTGTATTTTAACAAAGGACTCTTGAAGATTCTAATTTCTTAAACACAGAACTATGGATTTAGAGGTAGAATCTTGAGGTTCAACTCCCTTCCCTTCATTTTACAAATGAGGAATCTGGGGCCCAGAAAGATAAATTACTTGTCCAAGGTCACACGGGTATTAAGGGTACAGGGCCAAGACTTGAAGCCAGATGCCCTAAGTACAAATCCATTATTCTTTCCACTGTACTATCCTGTCTCCCCAAACAAAAGAACGAATCTCTTAGGTTAATAATAATTTACATAGCTAAAAGCACGTTATACTCATGATGTGCTAATTTGCTTTGTTATGACATTCCCAAGAGGTAAGCAGGGCAAGGATTATTATCCTCACCTTACAGATGAGGAAGTCTCAGAGAAGTTAAATGACTTCTCCAGGGTCACACAGCTTATAAGTGACAAATGTAGGTACTTAAACCAAGTTGTCCTAGTACAGATTTATTGAGTATTCCACACTGTCTCTCGATAGCATCGTAAACAGTAGCATGAGTTGGGATTGAGGAGTTTTCCTAGTGTCTCTGATCATTTCATATAGGTGTAGGGTGAGATCTATTCAAGGATGGCCCCAACTAAAGTTGTAGGGTGACAATAATAGAAATACACAATGATGCTTATGATGTTAGAGTTGCTAAAATATACTATTCCATACTAGTGAAAACTGGGACAAAATGGTCAATTCATGCCTACGTTGTTATGTTCCAATATTATTAATCTCTACCTGAAGATGATCTTACAATAAAACAGGACACACTGCATTTTACTACTAAAGTCTGAGTAAGTAACAAAGTACCAAAGAAGTAAAATTTATTGCATAATTTCAATTATTCTGTTAGGTTCAGGAGATTTCAATCATCCAGACATCTGCTGGAGCTTTTCCTCTGCTAAAAGCAAAGCAGCTAACACATTTTTGTTTTGTTTTGTTTTTTGGCAGGCAGTGGGGGTCAAGTGACTTGCCCAGGGTCACACAGCTAGTAAGTGTCAAGTGTTTGAGGCTTGATTTGAACTCAGGTACTCCTGACTCCAGGGCCGGTGCTTTAACCACTGTGCCATCTAGCTGCCCCTGCAGCTAACACATTTTGATTTGCCTTAATGATAAATCCCCACCCCACCCCACTCCATCCCTGCCCCCGGCCCAGCAACCAGTTCCTCTACTTGTTAGTAAAAATCACAGGAAGCCTACGGGAAGTATCCATTCCCTCCTAGAGTTGGTGATATAGAAGAAGAGGGAATTCAGACACAGGGTGACCTACACCCTAGATTTGGGGAAAACAGATTTCAAAAGGTTCAAAGGAAGGATAGAAATATAGAATCCCAATGGACTACAAGGGAATTCTACAAGGAGAAGTCAGCCCAGAAGAAGCTTTATTCAAGAATAAAATTATGAAGACACAAGGGGAAATAATTCCAATGAAGAGGAAAAGATGAGAAATAAATGGAGAGAAATGCAGAAAAACATGCACCAGGAACTCACAAACCAACTTAGAGTTTAAAGAGAAATGTACAGAAGATAGAAGCAAGGTCAGGGGAAAGAGGATGATCATAAGAATGTAGGATGGTCCTATAAAAAGTGTCAGGAGAGCTAAAATTCAGAATGAACTGAGGCTGGTGAGGGAATTTAAGAACAACAAATAAGGTGTTGTTGTTTTTTTTAATATATAGTGGAAGAAATAAAAGGATCGAAGAAAGGGTAAGATTTCTGCTTGGGATGAATGGGATGATGATAACTGAAAACAGTGCAAAAAGAGCTATTGAGTTAATTTTTTGCTACTGTTTTCTCTGCCAAGGTGATACAAGACATTTGTAGTGGAAGGACAGAACAAAAATAGCTAATAAGGCCCTCAAGATAAGTATGGAGATAGTAAGAAAGCACCTAGATACCTGTGAAGAATTCAAATCACCTGGCCCTATATTATTGGTTATTGAAAGATCCCATATATCTGAAAGATGATGGGAAATAGATGCTACACCCAGAAGGTTCAGGAAAAAAAGTTGGGGATTGTTTTACAATTGCAATATAATACATAATAATATAATATTGAAAACATCTTTTGTACCAAATGATCACCTAAAGTGTTTTAAATGCTTTAAAATCTTTTGCTTTGGTGCAACTAGTATTAGCCTATATTCATATTATACAAATCATGTAATTAATAATAATGTTTCAAAGCAAATATTCAAATTGATATTTGTAAAAAAAATAAAAGTGACTGTGAGATTTCACAAAGGAGTAATGGGGTGCTTACTCAAAACCAGAAAAGGATCTGTTAAGATTAGCAAAAATGTTTTGATAACTTTGAGACTGTCAGATCTGTATTTTTCCCCACTCTTCTCAGATAGGGAAAAGGTTAGCATAACAAGCACTCTCCTCTTATGTATTAATGTTAGCTTTTAGAGAGAACAGAATCCTTTAAGTGAGACTTGTGGATCCAAAGTGGATGATATTACCATCTAGTAGCATTTCTGGTAGTTTGAGGCACTTAATGAGGTCCTTTCCCAAAAAGCTTCAAAGTGGAGAGGTTTCTTTCCTCAATGTACTGGCATGGAGATTTTAAGCTTGGGAATGAAAGTCTTTACCACAATACCATTGTTTTACAGCGACCGAAAAACTTTTCATACGCAAAATTGTAAAGGTAACCTGCTATTTAATTTTTTTTTTTTTTTGCGGGGCAATGGGGGTTAAGTGACTTGCCCAGGGTCACACAGCTAGTAAGTGTCAAGTGTCTGAGGCCAGATTTGAACTCAGGTACTCCTGAATCCAAGGCCGGTGCTTTATCCACTGCATCATCTAGCCGCCCCGTGCTATTTATTTTTATTCTTTCTTAACATTATCCGACTAGCCAATGGGTCGAGAGATTTTGGAGAATGGCAGTCAGTTTATGCTTCGTGCTGTAGCAGAAGGAAAATAATTGTCTATGAGAAAAAATAGGTATTGAATAAGTATGCATTTTCAATAAAGATTTAATAATATGAATAATATTCAATAATGATTTCAAGAATAATTCAATAATGCAATTTCCAAAGATTTAATAATAATTCAAAATCAGTCATCGACATTTAATAATCAATAGCTTACAATCTATAATCAATAATCCTCTCTTTGGAGGACTCAAAAGTACATGTGAGCAAATAAGGGCTGAATTGAATGTCCTAGGCAGCCAGTGTGCTTCTAGATGAAAGTTTGATATTACAAATGTTATAAATATTATAGGAGCTAAAACCATGATGGTTTCTTTAAAACCTCAATATGTACTAAGTTTCTTATTTCTGTTTTCTCAAGTTTTTTGTATGAAACAACTGTAGCTTAATTGCTGTGTACTTCTTTCTTTCTTGTGGAGAAAAGGCAGACACTGGTACAATAGAGAAACCATACATACCAAATAAAACCAAATAACCCTAAAATAAAAATAAGCGAAGGTCTAAAATCCCTTTCCACATCTTTATAAAGTTAGGTTCCCTTTTTTTCCAATATGCTTTGTGAAATTATAGATACTTTCAGGTTGGTCAGGGATGGACTTAAGGGCAACACTTTATATATAATTGATGTAGAAGTGTATATGGATAGCTCTGAGATAAGGCTAAACTACTGTGTTCTTTCAGGTGGAGGTGGATGGATGGGGTTGGGGCAGACCAGTTTTGGCCTGAAAGGTTTTTTTTGTTTGTTTGTTTGTTTGTTTGTTTTGCTTTTTTTTAGTGAGGCAATTGGGGTTAAGTGACTTGCCCAGGATCACACAGCTAGTAAGTGTTAAGTGTCTGAGGCTGGATTTGAACTCAGGTCCTCCTGAATCCAGGGCCAGTGCTCTATCCACTGCGCCACCTAGCTGCCCCAGCCTGAGAATTTTGAAAAGAGTAGACTGCCTGAGACAGGCAGGTGAGAAAGTCTCCTTGAAGTCAATTGGAAGATGATTGGATAGACTCTGTGATAGAACTGAAAGAGAATCAAGGAGCTGGCAGCAAAGGGGTGGTAGTAATAGGTGATCAGGGAGAGAGTAGAGAGCTGAGCTGTGGCAGAGAGAGGAGCATATGGCAGCTGAAGAGGCAATTGTAAAGGACCTTTTGGGTCCATGCATGTATCTTGGAACAAAGTATTCAGACTGATGCTGCCTGCAGTTTACAATCACCACTTTAAGAACTGAGGAGGGGCAGCTAGGTGGCGCAGTGGATAAATCACCGGCCCTGGATTCAGGAGGACTTGAGTTCAAATCTGACCTCAGACACTTGATACTTACTAGCTGTGTGACCCTGGGCAAGTTACTTAACCCTCATTGCCCTGCAAAAAAAAAAAAAAAAAAGGAACTGAGGAAAGCTTGAAAAGGTTTTACTTTCCTTAAATTCCTCTCTCTGTGCCTGTTTACTAATAGATACTTATATATGCTCTTTTCTACTAATTGATTAAGCTGTTTATTTTATTTTAATTTTTTGTGAGGCAATTGGGGTTAAGTGACTTGCTCAGGGTCACACAGCTAGTAAGTGTTAAGTGTCTGAGGCTGGATTTGAACTCAGGTCCTCCTGAATCCAGGGCCGGTGCTCTATCCACTGCGCCATCTAGCTGGTTTTTTTCCCTCATTTTAATTTAATTTATTTTTTTTTTTTGCAGGGTAATGGGGGTTAAGTGACTTGCTCAGGGTCACACAGCTAGTAAGTGTCAAGTGTCTGAGGCTGGATTTGAACTCAGATCCTCCTGACTCCAGGGCCAGTGCTTTATCTACTGCACCACCTAGCTGCCCCCAAGCTGTTTATTTATCTTGATCTTTGTTTCATATAAAATTCCATGTTCAATAGCAAAATCTGTATATTCCCATAACTCTATACTTAGTGTACATTGAACAAAGGGCAATAGAGAAAATGAGAGGTTAGCTGGAAAAACATGAAATTTAAATAGGTCAGAGATCTAAATCTTTGCTTGAAATGAAACATTTTCCTAAATGGGGGCTCTGAGCTGTTATTTTATTTTATTTTTATTTTTTCAATCTTAATAGTATTTTATTTTTCCCATTTACATGTAAAGATAATTTTCAACATTTATTTTTATAAGATTTTGAGTTCAAAATTTTTCTCTCTCCCTCCTCCCTCCCCAAGACAAAGCAATTTGATATAGGTTATATATGTGCAATCACATTAAACATATTTCTGTATTAGTCATGTCGTGAAAGAAGAATCAGAACAAAAGGGGAAATGAGCTGTTATTTTATTAATAACTTTTTGTCTTATATTAACTCCCTAACCTAGCAGAGAAAAGGATCCAAGGAGAACAAGGGTCATTTGTTCCTGGACTAGAAAGTGAGCTCAATTTCTGTATGGGGTGTGACTGCTCAAACTGGAGGTCCATCAAGCAAAACTTTAGACTCACTGGAAGAGGACTGGGTGGGGAATAAAATGAAATCCAAAAGAAAGGTTATGCTTCTGGGCAGCCTAATGGAAGAGAAAGGTGTGGTTTGGAAAGAATCAGCTCCTCTCTCTCTTTTTTTGTTGGGAGAAGGAATAAAACAGTGAGTGTTTTCAAGCAACTTTGTTCTACAGTGACACCTTCTGGTTTCTTTAGAGTAAAAAACCAAACCCTGTCATTCCTCCCCCTAGCCCCCCCAAATCCCAAAACCTTTTAGTTTTTCTGCCTTTGCGTACTTATAAAGGACAATTTATTTCTGCAGGGTTACTTTCATGCTAAAATAGCAGATTGTAGTTCACATTTTGATAGCACAGTGGCATGCTAACTGGGGTTCAATATATTTATTACATTACACTTAAATCCATAAGTTTAAAACTAAACAAAGCAATAAATATAATCTAGTAGTTATGTAACTGAGTTTTGTATTAAATATTTCTGATGAGGTAAGTGTGTTATAGATAAATAAAACTAATTCAATGGGGCATAGAAAATGAGGTGGCTTTTTCACAGTTGTCCATGCTCATATGCACAGTTCCAAAAGTATAATAAATAGGCAATTCCATGATAAATTTATTGGAGGTAGAAATATAGATAGTTTGAACAGAAAAGACAATTAACTACATTATATATACAAAGTGACTCATCACCAAGTTTCTCACATACACTGTATTAATCAATCCCTTCACAATTTATTTATTTATTTTATATATATATATATATATAGTGTGTGTGTGTGTGTGTGTGTGTGTGTGTGTGTGTGTGTGGCAATTGGGGTTAAGTGACTTGCCCTGGTTCACATAGCTATTAAGTGTTAAGTGTCTGAGGCCGGATTTGAACTCAGGTGCTCCTGAATCCAGGGCCAGTACTCGATCCACTGCGCCACCTAGCTGCCCCCTTCACAATTTATGTTCTAATTAGTCCCAGTTCTTGTGAGCTACATTATTCTTTTTTTTTTTTTTTTTTTTTTTTTTTTTTTTTTTTTTAGTGAGGCAATTGGGGTTAAGTGACTTGCCCAGGGTCACACAGCTAGTAAGTGTTAAGTGTCTGAGGCCGGATTTGAACTCAGGTACTCCTGACTCCAGGGCCAGTGCTCTATCCACTGTGCCACCTAGCCGCCCCTTACATTATTCTTTTAAAAAATATTTTTACGTTTAGAATGTTATTTTCCCAAATTACATGTAAAATACAAATGTTGACATAAATTTTTTTTAAAACTTTGTGTTCCAAATTCTCTTCCTCCCTCCCTCCTCATCCCCCCCAAGAACTCAAGCAATTCAATATAAGCTATACATGAGCAGTCATGCAAAACATTTCCACATTAGCCAGACTGTGAAAGAAAACAGACAAAAAAACTTCAGATAAAGGAACTAACAAAAAATTATGCTTCAATCTGTATTCAGATACCATAAGTTCTCTCTCTGTAGATGGATTGCATTTTTCATAAGACCTTCAGAGTTGTCTTGGATCATTGCATTCCTGAAAATAACCAAGTCATTCACAGCAGATCATCTCACAATATTGCTGTTATTTTGTATACAATACATGTCACTTTCCATCAGTTCATTCAGGTCCTTCTGGGTCTTTCTGATAGCATTCTGCTCATCATTTTAAAAATAGTAAACTACATTTATATCGTACTTTAAAGAGAGATTTTCTTACAATAAATCCATGAGGTTGATTATTGAAACAACAGTAATAGACCTTATAACTGACAAAGAATTTTCTTCACAATAACCCAGCAAAGTACCATACATTTTGTCATCATCATCAATCATCATCCATCAATTCTCATATTCATCCTCAATCCTCCTGCTCCTCAATCTATCCTCAACAATTAATCCTCATCTTCCTCCAATCATCATCAATCCATCAGTCAGTCATCATCATCTTAAATTACTCTTGCTTCTGCTTTGAAATTTTTTCATTTACTGTTGTAACTCCATCTTATTCCCTCCCCATGATATTTACTCTATTTTCTATCTTCTTTTACCCTATCCCTCCTCAAAAGTGTTTTTTGTCTGACTGCCCCTCCCCCATTCTTCCCTCCCTTCTTTCATCCCTCCCTCCTTATCCCCTCCCCCTCCTACTTTCCTGCAGGGTTAGATAGATTACTCCTCCCAATTAAGTTTGTATGTTATTCCCTCCTTGAGCCAACTTTGATGAGAGTGAGGTCTTTGAGCCAATTCTGATGAATATAATGTTCATTCACTGCCCCACTCCTCCCCCATCTCTCCCCCCTCCCCCCTCCATAACCCTTTTCCTACTTCTTTCATGTGAGATTTCACCCCATTCTACTTTTTTACTTCCCCTCCCCCAGTGCAATCTTCTCACCCCTCAATTTTACCCTAAAAATGTCATCATGGGGCAGCTAGGTGGACAAAGCACCCACCCTGGACTCAGGAGGACCTGAACCCAAAATCCAGCCTCAGACACAAGACCCTCACCCACTGCTTGACTCTGGGTATGCTTCCCAACCCTGACCACCCCCCCCAAAAGAAAAGATAAACAAAAAATAAATGCTTTACAGCTATCATCCCTTCATAATCAATTCCCACCTGTGCCCTCTGTCTAAATTTATTTCTATCATCTGCCCTAATACTGAGAAAGTTCTTAGGAGTTAGATGTATCATCTTCCCATGTAGGAAGGTAAACAGTTTAACCTTTTAACATCCCTCATGATTTCTTTTTCCTGTTTACCTTTTTATGCTTCTCTAGGGTCTTGTATTTGAAAGCCAAATTTTCTATTCAGTTCAGGTCTTTTCATCAAGAATGCCTGAAAGTCCTCTTTTTCATTGAAATCCCACTTTTCCCCCTGAAAGATTATAATCAGTTTTGCTGGGTAAGTGATTCTTGGTTATAATCCCAATTCCTTTGCCCTCCTGATTATCATATTCCATACCCACCAATCCTTTAATGTAGAAGCTGCTAGATCTTGTGTTATCCTGTTATCTTGTGTTATCCTCCATAGTACTTGAATTGTTTCTTTTTGGTTGCTTGCAATATTTTCTCCTTGACATGGGAGCTCTGGAATTTGGCTGTAATATTCCTGGAAGTTTTCATTTTGGGATCTCTTTCAAGAGGTGATCAGTGGGGGCAGCTAGGTAGCGCAGTGGATAGAGCACCGGCCCTGGAGTCAGGAGTACCTGAGTTCAAATCCTACCTCAGACACTTAACACTTACTAGCTGTGTGACTCTGGGCAAGTCACTTAACCCCCATTGCCCTGCAAAAAAACAAAAACAAAAACAAAAACAAAAACAAAAACAAACAAAAGAGGTGATCAGTGGATTCTTTCAATTTCCATTTTACCTTCTGTTTCTAGAATATCAGGGCAATTTTCCCTGACAATCTCTTGGAAGATGATATATAAGCTCTTTTTTTGATCATAGTTTTCAGGTAGTCCAAGAATTTTCAAATTATCTCTCCTGGATCTATTTTCCAGGTCAGCTGTTTTTCCAAGAAGATATTTCACATTGCCTTCTATTTTTTTATTCATTTGGATTTGCTTTATTGTGCCTTGGTTTCTCATAATTCTTAGGCAATTTTCTTCAGAGAGCTTTTCCATTTGGCTTCTCAAGCTGTTGACTTTTTTCTCATGACTTTCCTGCATCATTCTCATTTTTTTCTCTACCTCTCTTACTTTATCTTCAAAGTCCTTTTTGAGCACTGAGACCAATTCATATTTTTCTTGGAAACTTTGTATGTAAGAGCCCTGACATTGCTATCCTCTTCTGAAGGTGTACCTTGATCTTCCTTGTCACCAAAGAAACTTTCTATGGTCCGCACTTTTTTCTGCCTGCTCATCTTGCCAGCCTATTTCTTGACTTTTGACTCCTTCTTAAAGTGGGTCACTGCTTCCTGGATGCACTGTCCTGAGCTTCAGGGGGTCCAAGGTGGTAAGATTTAAGGAGAGGCACATTCTCAGCTCACTTGACCTGTGTTCTGGTCTTTAACTGAGCTACATTATTCTTTTTTTTTTTTTTTGGTGTGGCAATTGGGCTTAAGTGACTTGCCCAGGGTCACACAGCTAGTAAGTGTTAAGTGTCCGAGGCTGGATTTGAACTCAGGTCCTCCTGAATCCAGGGCCAGTGCTCTATCCACTGCACCACCTAGCTGCCCCTACATTATTCTTAAAGATATACTCTAAATGACCCATAACCTTCTCTAGCCTGCCACTCTGACCCAGTCTGATGAAAAGAGGAATTTGTCTTAGTTTCTCTATCTGGTAGGGAATTGTTTGAATAGGCTCATATTTAAATATAAAAATTTTAAATCCACATATCATTTTATAATAGAGATATTAAATTGAAACTTCAAATTAAATTTCTACTGGTCATGGTCCATGTTCTCAGGTAAAAAATCCCCCCAAAGGTTTCTTGTCTCCATGCCCATTTCTACAGACACTGATATCTTTTCTCCCTTTTTTCAGGCTTCTTATCAGCAGTTCACCAAGGTTATGCATGTGTAAATATTAAATGATCATTTTCCAAAATGAAAGGGCACTTTGTTTATAGATAAATGGTTTTTAAAATAATGTCTTAAGGGCTTTGGGGAACTTTGCACATATGTTATTTGTGTAAATGTAATTCTCAAGGCTGAAAACCTATTTTCTTTGAAGAGCTGCAAAAGATGGAGTGGGCTTTTTTTTTTTTTTTTGGTGTTTTCTTATCTCCTGAAGCTTGGTTCTAGATAAACAACTTTTATGTACTACTAAGGTTATAAATTATTCCAGCTTATTGCTTGTCATGGCCTCCTTCCAATTTCAAAGTTATAGATGAAACATTTTCATTTAAAGCATTCAAAATTTTTCAAGTCACACATAGTTTACATTTTACAAGGCGTATCTTTAGGCATCAAAGTACAAAATTTTTCAAACGCAAAACATCTCAGTTACATTAGGAAAATGTTAGTTTGAAGAGAATCACATGATGAATAGGCTAAAGAGCAATAAACAAACATCAATAAAGAAATAACAGTAATCTTTCTTAGTAGGACTCAATCCGCTGGGACTGACAACAAACATTCAAATTCCTAATTTCCAACATAACCATCTATAGTAAGAGAACTATTGTTCCCATTTCTTTACCAATGATTTCAATTATTTTTTTGTTTAGTTTTTTTTATTTTAGTTTTAGTTTTTTTGTTTTGTTTTTTTTGCAGGGCAATGAGGATTAAGTGACTTGCCCAGGGTCACACAGCTAGTAAGTGTCAAGTGTCTGAGGCCGGATTTGAACTCAGGTACTCCTGAATCCAGGGCCAGTGCTTTACCACTGCGCCATCTAGCTGCCCCAATTTCAATTATTTAATTTGCTTGAGGCTATAGCATTTTCTCCTTCTCGTACAAACAAATACTATCATTTGAAATAATTCTTGGAAGAAGAAGGAAGCATTCCTTATTTAATTTTTATCCCTTCCACACCCACCCTAACTTTGTTCTGACTGGTCATCTCAAAGCAGAAAGAGAAAATCACGTAATTGCTCAAGATTGAGCTCAATATGTATTACTTTGCACTTTTCAAAACTGACCACACCTAAGCTAAAAGATCTGTAGCATTCTCACTAAACTGGTAACACAACACATACAAATACACATAAAAAGACAAGCCAAATATTTTTACTGGCAAACTTGCTAATCAAGCAAATATTCTTCTCCTGAGATCCATGCCAGCTTTTGAGACTTCCATTCTGAATTAAAATGTTATTCTGTCCAGGTTTGGTTTTATTTTCAGAGCTAGTTAAAAAAATCAAGCTTTCTCTCAAAAAGTTAAATCATTTACATTTGTTTGGAATTTATTTTCTTGTTCCAGTGAAGCTGCAGACCTTAGGTTTATCTACCTTTGGATGGTTAGAAAGATTAATTTGGAGGTGCAGCAGTCAATTTCTCCCTCTCCTGTCTCAGTTGCACTTTTAGTTTACTAAATACTCTGAATTTTATAGCTCTTGGTTAAGAAACCAGTTTTACATTTAGAAGATAACAGCCTGGGGGCAGCTAGGTGGTGAGGTGGATAAAGTACCAGCCCTGGATTCAGGGGGACCTGAGTTCAAATCTGGACTCAGACACTTGACACTTACTAGTTGTGTGACCCTGGGCAAGTCACTTAACCCTCATTGCCCTGCAAAAAACAAAAACAAAAAACCAGAAGATAATAATAGCCTGCCAATCCTACTTGTCCAGAAAACTTCTAATTGTGAGAGAAATTAATTATGCAGATACTGGAATTCTTCTTAGGGGAACTAGAACTTACTAAAAGCATATAAATATGAGAGTTTAGGAACTTACTTAAACATATATGTCCCTGGGGCAGCTAGGTGGTGCAGTGGATAAAGCACTGGCTCTGGATTTAGGAGGACCTGAGTTCAAATTTGGCCTCAGATATTTGACACTAGCTGTGTGACCCTGGGCAAGTCACTTAACCTTTACTGCCCTGCAAACCCCCCTCCCAAAGCCCCCAAACACAAAAAAAACCCCAAAACATACATGTCCCCATCACAAATGCATGAAGTAGGCAAAAGAGTACAACAGCACTCAAAAGAGTACAACAGTACGCTTTTGCAGTAACATTACTTACTTCCAGGGAGGCTCTACTGGACCTGGGGTCAATCTTTAATTGATTGAAGATCAGAAATGAGAAACATAAAAAGAGACATAGATTTTTCCCTTCACAGGTACCTGGGGAAGAAAAGGAGAAGCTATTCAGGGCATTGAGGCAGAAGAGCCACTTCTGCTTGCTGTCAGGCCCTGCTATGGCGGACTCTCAAGTCAAAGTCTTTTGATAGTTCACAGGTTACTTTGCTAAAGAGAGGTTCAACTTGTGGGAATTCAACTGGGGAGAAACTTTGGACAGTGGTAGGGCACTTTATAGGTGAGAGGGGCCAGAACAAAAAGTTCATAAATCAGTTACAGTGGGGAGACACAACACATATATACTCTCTTTGGGTATAGACACTGCTGATTTATAGAGATTAAAACATCCCAGAATAGTTCAATGGAGTTGAATAAACAGATTATTTCTTCTGGATTATCTTCTAGTAGTCTATGTGCAAATAGAAAAAAACCCCAACTCTTTAGATTTTGATGGGCCAACTTTGGCCTTATCTTGCTTTGTACTACTCAACCTTTACTCGTGAACATCTTTTGCCATGCTATCAGTACTCTACTCCCTCCCTCACCTTTTAAGCTCCCCTTTGTGTCTTGTCCATACCCATTAAAATGCAAGATGCTTGAAGGAAGGAATCATCTTGCTTGCTTTTATTTGTATTGCTCATACTTACTTCAGTTCCTGACACATGTAAGCACTTAATAAATGTGCTCACGCTCTCTCTCTTGCTCTCTCTCTTTCTCTCTCTCTCTCTCTGTGCCTGTGTGTGTGTGTGTGTGTGTGTGTGTGTGTGTGTCTGTCTGTCTGTCTGTCTCTCTGTTTGTTCCTCTCTCTCAAGGACCACAACTTGTGGCCATTAGAAACTTTATTGAAGGAACTTAGAAGACCCATACACAAACATAACCATGGAGAGATTCCTTTAAGATAGTAGTCCTGCTTCTCCTTTAAGGATGGGAGAAATATTATGTAACACCCTGTTATAATACTTAGATTGTTTTAAGTTCAGGGGCAACATACTGGTCCCTTATGGCTTTCCTTTTGGCTTTTGGAAATTTATTTTAGACAAATTTTAAGTTCAATCATAACTACTCCAAGCTGTCAACAATGTTAGGAAAATTTCTAACATTAAAGTAGAGGTTGGGATTGCTGCCTAAATGTATATTTATATTTATTTCTAGTTAACCTCTGTTCTCTTTGTGGTTGAATCAAAATTCAGTTTCCTGGAAATAGCAATAAAATAGCAGGTTATATTATGATGTCTATGAATAGATAGGCGCTGGGAGGAGTTGTGAAAAAAGAAGACCTTTTTGGGGACTTCTCTCAGAATGAGTCTTCATTCTGAGATATCTGTAGAACCAATGATCCTCCTGGACATCTTTCTTTTCTGACACAACTCTGTTCCACCTTTACTGAAGTACTTCTTCACTATTCATGGAACTTCTCAATTCCAGCAACCTCAGTGCTTTTATACAGGACTCAGAGGGTACAACGAGCCCTCAGAATACTGGAACAGACCTCCTGTCTGGTATTATTTCATTTGACCAAATTGTGTCAAAATTTTTTCACACTTAGTCTAAGGACTGTAAGTGATTGGGTATCTTTTCACTTATTTTAAGTAGCTTGGGACTGAGTAAATCAATCAACCCCATCCCCTTATATATTCTTAGGAATAGCAGGGGGTTTGGGGTTTGGGGTTTTTTTTTTTTAGCAGTAGTCTTGTTGGTTGGCTAATGCATTTCATTTTGTGATGATTAAAATATTGAGAGACATAGTTTCTGGGTAATTTAATAATTTTATTAATAAGACCAGCAGGTTATTAATAAAAGGATGGTCATCTGACCATCTCTCTCAGACCAAAGACAATCATAGTGGGGGAGGGGGGTTGGGGGCTCACAGATACTGTAGGTGGTCAATGGGTTTGAGTTGATCCCTGCACTGAGAGATTAACTGCATTCAGATCACTGCCAGCCTTAGGCTACCAATTCAAAGAATATATCCCCTCTTTAATGCCCCCCACCTCCCTATGGAGGAACTGTTAACATGCAAGCTTGAGAACACAGTGAGCTTCCCTACCCTAGATTAAATTCTTTGTATGTTTGGGTGGAGTCTGACCAAGATGAGGAGTGTTAATGCAATCTCATTCAGTAATGTCTCAAAGGAAAAAGGGATTGTTAAAAAAGGAAAAGGGATTGTTAAAAAAGGAATTTAGAGGAGCAGCTAGATGGTGCAGTGGATAAAACACCGGCCCTAGAGTACCTGAGTTCAAATCCGGCCTCCAACACTTAGCTGTGTGACCCTGGGCAAGTCACTTAACCCCAATTGCCTCACCAAAAAAAAAAAAAGGAATTTAGAAGGAGAGAGTCTCTGAATTTCCCCAAGATATTGGTTATTAATAATCATTTCTCATAATCATAGATGAAAAAAACTATCATTATTGGCAAGAAATAGGATTATTTGTTTCATTAGTAAAGAAACAAGGACAGAAATAGGGAAGCCTTAAAGGAACTAAGAAAATAAAAGATGATTCCTGGCTTTACGTAGAAGGGTGGCCAGTTTGTAAGATAAAGTTATTTATAGTATAGTGACGTTAAAAGTTATAGAAGGATCCAGCTGTGCCACATGATACTAGCAAATATGTGAAAAGGAACTCAGACTGAATTGAGATTAACCAAAGAGAAAGCTCTTCCATTTAAGAACTGCCTAAAAAGACTTTAGAAGCCAATGGAGACTGGGAAAAAGGTCACACCAGGGGAGCCCGTACAACTGTTATGGGCCCAGAGCACCCCAAAAGTTCTCTGGGGCACATCAAAGAATGTTCTCCTTGAGAAACTATCCAAAGGACAGACACACCTAGAGAGATAAGTGGAACCAGATCAGACTGAGCTAGTTTCAGGACCTCCACTCTTCATTCTAGTCTCCCTCAACCCTAGGGAGATAAGATTAGGTGTGGCTGCTGCCTTTGTGTCCTGAGAGAGATGGCTTGAGAAGTCCACAGCCACCCCTCACCCAATTTCCCCAGCCACCACCAGTGGGGGATGGTCCTCCCTCACTAAGGGAATTTTCCACAGTCAGATGGTCACCCCCATCAGTCATCTATAAAAGTACCTACTGTCTCCTGCTCAAGGAGATTGGTATCTCAGAGCCACCTCTGTGCCATGCCTTTCTCCCCATGAGAAGTCCAAGGATTTCTCTCATGGTTTCCCTTCCCCCCCCCTTTCCCTTCCCTTGCCCCTAAATAAACTACCATCTTATTCTAACTGCTTTTGTGTGCAAGAGGGTATAATTCTTTAAAGAGGAATTCCTAAGGACCCCAAACCCCTACCCCTATCCCTAACTCCCTACCCCATTTTCCCCATGACACAACTTTTAGTGAATTTGGCCAAAGCTAGCAGAGTCTGGGACAAGGGCCATGCAGGGAAACCACCCCTCACTCCCATAAATAGTCCTGAAACAAATTGGCATTCTAATCTGGAGTAAAGGCAAGTGAGGGCTCCAATTATTGGACACCTGGCATCTGTTTTGACAGTTCAAGTTTAGGACATGGCTTCAGGTCTCCAATTATTGGAGCTCTGTACTTGCATGTGTTCCAGATCAGATCTATAGGTAACTGAACTAGGGACACAGGACCCGTACATGAACTCAGACACAGGAACTCATGTTGATAGATAGGACCAATTCAGTAAATAGGTGTTTATGACTGTGGGACCTTGCGAGAGACTTGAGACTAGTGTATCCTTGAACATCTAATTGTGGCCTATAAAGTTCTCACAATTGGGGATTGTGCAAGGAGAAGGAGACAAAAATTTGCAGAAGCCAGAACCAGAAATGGGTCACTGGGAGACTAAGACAAAAGCCAGGGATTTAAGAAGAGGGTAGAGCCAAATACTATCCTCCCCATCCTGAAAGGCAGCAGCAGAGGAGAAAGGACCAAATACAGCCTGTCTAACCTGTCCAAGAATACAGAAAGGTAATGGTCCAAACACCATGTCCAAATCCAAGAACTAAGGCTGGGAAGAAGAGGAAAATGCTGAATATGATAAAGATATACTATGGATTAAGAAAAGGTCCAAAGGTAAACCTAGAAGGAGAGGATAACTCCACACAAAATAGAACCAGATCCACAGAGGGAAAACAAAGCAAAACAAAAACTCATCATGGTCACAATGTCTACAAGAATGCCTAGATGGAAAAAAAAAAAGCAAGAAATAAGGGAAAGGGACTAGACCTGTGATTTTGTTGGTACAGGCAACTGAAGGGTAAGGTGATTCTCACTGAACCCTCTCTCAGCTGAACCAGACAAATGACATATGCTTGTGTGTGTTCACACAAACATATGCATATACACATAGTAAAATCAATAGGGAAACAGGCAGGGAAAGGGAAGGAGGAATGGGAGTAATAAGAAGGAGGTTAAATTCAGAGAGGAAAAGTAACAAACAAAACAAACTTAAACCTTGGAAGTTAAATCATAAAAGAGATTGAAAATAAAGAAAGTATAAGAATCAGTAATCAGGGAGTGGGGTTTGATGACCAGAGAAGGATCAGAGGATAGAAACAGATTATTCCAGTTATACATTACTTTCACTGATAATATTTCTTCTTTTTCTACAACCCCTTCTTTAAAGGAGGAAAAGAGAGGAAAAAGTTTAAAAGGCAATGATGAAGGGACTCAATAATCATAATAGTGAATGCAATTAATTCACCCTTAAAATGGAGGAGTGTATCAGAAAAATGAGAAAGCAGAATTCAATAACAAATTCATTACAAGAAACACACTTGAAGGGGCAGCTAGGTGGCACAGTGGATAAAGCACCAGCCCTGGATTCAGGAGGATCTGAGTTCAAATACAGCCTCAGACAGTTAACACTTAATAGCTGTGTGACCCTGGACAAGTCACTTAACCCTCATTGCCCTGAAAAAAAAAAGAAGAAGAAGAAGAAAAGAAAGAAACACACTGGAAATAGAAAAATCCACACATATTTAAAAGGAGGCAGGAACAGAATTTTTATATTTCACAGAAATTTTCAAAATCAGAGGTAGCAATGATGATTTAAGTAAAACTACAGTAAAAATAGGTATGGTGGATAGGTAGATGGTAGGCAAGAGACAAACTAGGAAATTACATTATATGTAAAGGTAACATAGATAATGAAATAATCTGAATACATAATATATAATATATGTGAATACCAGAAAGAAACAATTCAAGTACTATGGAGCCACAGTCAGGATCTAGCAGTTTCTGCATTAAAGGATTGGAGGGCATGGAATATGATAATCAGGAGGGTAAAGGAATTGGGATTACAACCAAGAATCACCTACCCAGCAAAACTTTGTATAATTTTTCAGGGAGAAAAATGGGACTTCAATGAAAAAGAAGACTTTCAGGCATTCTTGATGAAAAGACCTGAACTGAATAGAAAATTTGACTTTCAAATACAAGACCCTAGGGAAGCGTAAAAAGGTACACAGGAAAAAGAAATCATGAGGGATGTTAAAAGGTTAAACTGTTTACCTTCCTACATGGGAAGATGATACATCTAACTCCTAAGAACTTTCTCAGTATTAGGGCAGATGATAGAAATAAATTTAGACAGAGGGCACAGGTGGGAATTGATAGCTGTAAAGCATTTATTTTTTGCTTATCTTTTCTTTTTTGGGGGGGGGGGCGGTGGTCAGGGTTGGGAAGCATACCCAGAGTCAAGCAGTGGGTGAGGGTCTTGTGTCTGAGGCTGGATTTGGGGTTCAGGTCCTCCCGGGTCCAGGGTGGGTGCTTTGTCCACCTAGCTGCCCCATGATGACATTTTTAGGGTAAAATTGAAGGGTGAGAAGATTGCACTGGGGGAGGGGAAGGGGAAAGGTAGAATGGGGTGAAATCTCACATGAAAGAAGCAGGAAAAGGGTTATTGAGTGGGGGGGAGGGGGGAGAGATGGGGGAGGAGTGGGGCAGTGAATGAGCCTTATACTTATCAGAAACCTTACTCTCATCAGAGTTGGCTCAAGTTATATTTAAAATATGTGTGTGTGTGTGTGTGTGTGTGTGAATACCACATATGTTCACTGAATGGCATAGCTTCTAAATACTTGAAGAAAAATTTAATTAAGTTATAGGGAGAAAAAGATAGCAAAACTAGAACAGTAAGGAGTGTCATCATACCCCTTTCAGAATGTGGTGAGAAAATGCAATAAAGGTATAGACTCTGAGAATAATCAGTTTATTAATGGTGATACACAAAGCAGGTCAGACTGGCCATCTCAGTAAGGCCAACAACCTTAATGAAAAGGGAAAGGATGCTCTTTATTGACACACAAGAATGGAGGCGTGGGGATCTAGGAAGTAACTAGTTATACTAGAAATAATAGGTTGGCATTCAGGTATGGCTAATCACATGCCTCTCTGCCAATTAAGGACTCATGTGTCTCTTGTAATCTTGGCTAAGAAACCAGAACCACCAGGTTTGCTGTCCCCTTGGGGTAGATCAACCTCATCTCACTCCAATTGCACAAGGATAGACAAGGACAGACGACATGTCTTTTGGAAGATGGCACCAGATTAACTGGTTGGGGCTTATAGGCAACAAACAGATGTCCCTGTGGGCCTAATGGCATTCCCTTTCATCCATACCTTTAAATGAACTTGGAGGGAAAACTGTACTCCTTTTTTTTTGGTGAGGCAATTGGGGTTAAGTGACTTGCCCAGGGTCACACAGCTAGTAAGTGTTAAGTGTCTGAGGCCAGATTTTGAACTCAGGTCCTCCTGAATTCAGGGCCAGTGCTCTATCCACTGCACCACCTAGCTGCCCACTGCACTCCTGAGTAATGTGAGTTCAGGTAAATACTAACTCAATTATAAAAATCAATATGGCATAAAACCAACATAGTAGAATTCAGAGGTAATAATAATTTTTTTTTTTGGTGAGGCAATGGGGGTCACACAGCTAGTAAGTGTCAAGTGTCTAAGGCTGGATTTGAACTCAGGTACTCCTGAATCCAAGGCCAGTGCTTTATCCACTGCACCACCTACCTGCCCCGGCAATAATAATTTTGATATTTTCACATCTCCCCCTTGATTCACTGAAAAACAGTTTCTTCAGTGAATCACTAGCTAATAGCTAATTATCAAATGGTATCAAATTTATCCTTTCTCTTGACTCACCAGGTAGAAAAAGACCTGAAGGCACTAAACACTTTATTAAGAATTGTTAATTTTGAGAGGTAGGTGTTTTTACCATGATGGGAATAGTGTGAGAAGAGAGAGAGAAAGGTTTACTGACACATTAATAGGATCCATTGGGGGCAGACTCCTTCCACAAGTAGGCTTTACAAAGATAGCAGACACATGGGAAAGGAATGAGAGGGAAGAATGAACATTGAGTCTTTTTAATAACCCATTCTCAATGTTCATGTCATCAGCACAATATATTTAGGGTTCAGATGTTTCATGGAGTCATCTGGTTTCTGAAAACATCTCCTTTTCATTCAGTTATCTAGTTTTTCCCGAGAACCTCTCCTTTTGGGCATGCTGGAATGGGCTTGTTCTCAGAGAAGCTCTGAAGGAAGCACCTTCTCTGTGTAAGGTTGCTATCTAGCTATACTATCTAAAATTATCTAATGGGTGGTGGCCAATAAAGTATAAGCTTTAGCAAGAGTTTAAACTTTTAAGCATTTATTAAGGAGAATAAGAATTTGGTGAAGAGAGAGAGAAAGAGGCCTAGATTCAGCTGTCTATCTCAGGGAGCCAGCATCTTCTGTTCTGCTCCCTCCTGAGTTCCTCGCTAAAAGAGAGAGAGAGAGAGAGAGAGAGAGAGAGCACCTCACCCCTTCTTTGTCCCACAAGCCTCCTCTGAAACTTTGAACATCCCATCCACACGCACATACAGCTCCAAGCTAATTGACTGGTAGCTTTAAGAGACAGTACCCATGAACAAACATCACTTCATGACGCCAAGGAACTAAGCTTCATGTCTTGCCCTCAGATTCCTTCTCCTCATGGTGGAACTTTCCTACAGTAACTCTCCAGCAGGTGGAGTCACTCCAATTGTTACATCTGGTTTAGGTTACTTGTAGAGATTCTTAGATGTTTCTGCTAAACATTTTTGCAAAACGAATCTCAGGACAATTTACTACAGCCACTTAAATTTTGCTTTTCCAATAACTAGATCGTTTGGTAAAAACTAGCTCAAACCTTATGGTTCTAATCCTATTATTAGAGGAGCTATAAGAAGAACATCAAATTAAGAACCCATAGTTTTTACATTTCCCTTGCTGTTTCTATCTTTATCTAAACCCTATATCTGCCAACAACAGGCTGAAGGAAGAATCTTAAAGAAAATCTATGAGGATCTGACTTGTAAAATGAGCCCTTCTGGCTAAAATTTTAATATTTACCAAAGTAGACATGTAAACTAAGGGGAAGAATGATTTTCTAAATTGGCATTGATTCCATTATCATTTAACTTCCTGAGACTAGCATTCATGTATTTCATCCTTTACCTCTGATTCAAGACCTACACAGGGAAAAATTTCAGTTTTACTATCTATAACTGCCCTGTGATATAAGTTATCAAATTGTTATGTTGATAAATTTAAGAAATTCAAATAACAACTGAGAAATGAGAACCTAATGAGTTTAAAACAACTGCTTTTTGCAGAGGATGAACAATACAATTAGGGGCAGTTAGGAGGAGGTGCAGTGGATTGAGTGCAGTCCCTGGAGTCAAGAAGACCTGAGTTCAAATCTAGCCTTCAGAAATTTACTAGCTGTGTGACCTTAAGCAAGTCACTTTACCCTGTTTGCCTCAGTTTATTCATCTATAAAATGAGCTGGAGAAGGAAATAGCAAACCACTCTGCCAAGAAAACCCCAAATGGAATCACAAAGAGTTGGACACATCTGAAAAAATGACTTAGCTCCTGAACAATACAATCACATGTATAAAATCCTGAACCCAATTTTTAGAACTTATTCAAACATGCTCAAGGCCTACATATCCCATTAGGATCATTTACATTTCACATACAGATATACATTCAGATATACACACATATATATACATGTACGTGTGTGTGTGTATGTGTGATCTGATCTTGTTTTCTCAAATTTTTTTCACTCTACCAAGCCAGCCATCTAATCAGTCATTTTGCCCTTAGGAGGATGAAATGTTGTTAAGGATGTAATCTATACATGAACATATAGGTAACAACACTTTTTATAAGTAGGTGACTTCTATTCCTAGGTTCAATGGATATATAAATGAATTTACCTAAAAGATGCTTAATTTAATCCAATTGGAACAGAAAGATCTGAGATGGGATGTGTAAATATACTTAGTAATTCCAAATTGTATACAGAGAACAGTTTATATTAAGTGAATTGCCTATAGTAAAGCATTTTTTATTGTTAACCATGTTCAAATGGAATAGATATCTCACACACAGAGAGACCACTGTTCTTAAATATGCTCTAAAGCAAAGCTTCTTAGATTTTGGGTCACATAATTGAATGTGAGGGTCATGAAAAATTTGGCAACAGTAAAAGGTTATATATACCTATTTTATATACCTATATATCTGGGGGTTATGTAAACATTTCTCAAGCAAAAAGGGGTTGGAGTGGAAAAAGTTTAAGAAGCCCTGCTGTAAACAATGGGGACATATTTAAGGTAACTCTTGTGTAATTTGCTCACATTTCAGAGCATGCTATATATTTGTCTTTATTTGGTTTATTTCAAGGTTTATTTCAAGGACTTAACTTTACCCATGAATATATATCTACTAGCAAGCAGATGACAAGCCAAATAACTCATTAACTTAGTTGCTTAGGAAATGGAAATTACTATAATTTCAGATTGAAAACAGTAAGACTGTATATACTTGAACCCTAATAGAGTAATTTAGATGTGTTCCAATATTAATCTATTAAATAACAGAATAAGTATTATGCTTATATCTTCTACTGAGTGCCTGCCATGCTCTGTGTTAATTCCAGGCAAGAATCATATAGGCATCCAATTGTATTGACAGGGTATCAGCCCTGGGCTTAAAAATAACCAGGTGGGAAAATTGCTTATATGCAAAACTAAGTCAAGAGGGTCTTACCTTAGTCTTCTGAAGGTTGACCTTCCCCCCCCCCCCACTTCCCACCACTATTCCCCAGGGATAGATATCCACTGGTAGCAGTTCACAGATATCATTCCCATTGAGCTGTTTAGTGACACAAAGATGTTATTGTTTAGTCATTTTCAGTTATGTCTGACTCTTCATTTGCCATTTCCTTTTCCAGCTCATTTTACAGATGAGGAGACTGAGGCAAAAAGGGTTAAGTGACTTGCCCAAGGTCACCCAGCTAGTAAATGTCTGAGGCTGGATTTGAGTTCAGGAAGATAAATCTTCCTAAATCCAAGTCTGGCACTCTATCCAATGCATTACCTAGCTGCCCTGACGCAAACATACATGAAAATAAAGCTTAAAAGGATTTTTACAATTCACAGTCCAAAAAGATTTAACCTTAAATAGAAAAATTTCACTAATCATAGCTTAGGGTTGAATATAGTCATTATTACTCTCATGTTGTACTCAATGTGATAGTTAGCAATAAAAGTCTACCAAACTTAAGATCTTTTACTTCTTCTTTTACTTCTTCCTCTATTTCTTCTTCCCCAATGTAAACCTCATCCTTGGTTTCAAAAATCAACCATTAGTACCTAAGAAAATAACTAAACCTGGACAATTCTGAGCAGAGTAGTAAGAATAAGCCCCTCAGTGGGTGGACAGACTGAGTCAAAATGCCAAGAATCTACTTCTTCCTTTGTTAATAAAATGAAAGTTTTACCATAGTCAGAAAGGTGCTATAAAGCTCTTTTAAGTTCATATGAGAGTTGACTGCAAACCTCCAGAAGATTGTTGGGTGGTGTAAACTTAGAGACTTTGCTACTAAATTAAGATGGGACTTTAACACAGCAAAATACATTTGGGTGAACCTTGCTTTTTAAAATGTAAGCAACCTGGGGCTGCTAGGTGGCGCAGTCGATAGAGCACTGGCCCTGGAGTCAGGAGGACCTGAGTTCAAATCCAGCCTCAGATACTTGACACTTACTAGCTGTGTGACCTTGGGCAAGTCACTTAACCCCAATTGCCTCACTAAAAAAAAAAATGTAAGCAAACCTGTACATTTTCCATTCTAGCTGGGAATGAAATTAGTTCTTCAAACTCTGAAGGTTTGAAAGATTCTAGCTTCATTACTACTTTTCAGGCTTAAGCATTATAGAATCTTATACCATATCACCAGCAGAGCTGATAGCTTTTATGACCATGTCCAAATATCAATTATCAGATAACTTATCAGATAGAATGAAACTATTATTATAATTTTAATGAAATAAGATACACCCAATGAATTATTTAACAGCTTTTAAATAACTCTTTAGCAGCTGAATTTATAACCCAACTATCCAAATTACAAGAGAAGTTACTTTCCTAACAATGCTGATGTTATTAAGTTTCACAATGTAAACATGCATTTAGAACATGAAACAAATTTATTAACAGTCATGACATCAATTTAGTCAAATACATTTCCAAATTATCTTACATAGAAAATCATTCATTTTATCACAAGTGGCTTTTGAACTTGCAATCCTTATAATTCAGAAAGGCACTAATTTCATTAAAGAAACACACATTTCATTAAAGATACAACCAGCAAAAAGGTAACATATACATGGGTTTGATCTGCTTATCCCTTCAGACTGAGAAACTGGTAATAGGGAGTGATAATATGTTCTAATTATCCTAATAGGAAGATATATCTCCCTATAAATGAAATCATATAAGAGAAATGACACATTAAAATACTAGGAAATGCATATAAGGCTCTGCTGGTTTAAATATTATAAGCTATTGTTGTTAAAATTCCTTACTCTACTATTCCAGATGGAGGGCTGGTTGGGTGTTATGATTTTTGGCTCAGGCAAAGGGCTCTAAGGAGTATGGTCTCATTCTTACAGGGTGTTAACCCTACTTCCTCAAATGGAAGTCCTGGAGAATTTTAACGGGGGTTATGACTACACCAGGGCATAGAGCCTAGGGAACATAAAGAGACCTAATACACAGATTCTCAATTTGCATTCTCTAAGGACATGAGGAGTGGATGGAGAAACTGTATCTCATTATCTTAACTTAATTTAAACCTCTTCTTCCCACAAATTAGCAAGATGTATCCTCTAATTCTTGCTCTTTGAACAGATACCTACTATACTAAATTAAGGTTTCATGACTTAAGGCAGCGTGGTATAATGGGCAGATGTAAACATTGAATCTTCTCTTTGTAATTTGTAGATAGACCTATGATTTTATGGGTGTGGGGAGCCTTAAGATATATTGTTATTTCCAACTAAAATTAAATTACCAAACTCTAGCCTGGGTGTGGGGCTAGATCTCAAAATCTTAAAGTATTGACGTTTTGCCCAGATGTCAGAATTTTGTAAGACTCCACCACTATTTCTCAAACAATTATTTTAAACTGTTAGCAGGGCTGGTAAGATCTTAGAAATTCACTTTTTTTCTTCTTTCTTTCTTTCTTTTTTTTTTTTGGTGGGGCAATGAGGGTTAAGTGACTTGCCTAGGGTCACACAGCTAGTAAGTGTCAAATGTCTGAGACTGGATTTGAACTCAGGTCCTCATGAATCCAGGGCCAGTGCTTTATCTACTGTACCACCTAGCTGCCCCAGAAATTCACTTTTCACAGATGAGGACATTTTAAGAAATCTTTGTTATATCAAATTTACATAAAATGATTACCATCACCTATTATATTTCTAAATAAAGTTTTCAAATATATTTACATCACTCTTTTAAAAACTGAATTAATAACCCAAAAGAATCAAGATTAAAAGAGAATTTATGGGGCAGCTAGGTGGCGCAGTGGATAAAGCACAGGTCTCAGGAGGACCTGAGTTCAAATTTGGCCTCAGACACCTGACACTTATTAGATGTGTGACCCTGGGCAAGTCACTTAAACCTCATTGCCTCGCAAAAAAGAAAAAAAAAGAGAATTTACTTTTCTAACAATATTTCTAATATAACTATTTACCAAATTCATGTTAAGCACTATCTTTATCCACTTTACAGATCAGTAAACTGAAACAAAGCAGAGGTCATGCAAGCAATAAATTTCTTGATGCCAAATAGCAATTGCAGTTTGTATTAAGTTCTAATCTACCACAATTACTCTAATAGGGGATCACAGAGACCACATTTTGATTTTATTTCAGGACAGATTTCGACCAAATCAAATCTGGAATTTATAATCACTAATCTAAAAAATTTCTGGCAGCACTTCAAAATTGAGAGACCTTTGTTATCAATTAGCTCATTTTTAAAATCAGGTGGTGTAACTCCCAGCTCCCTATAACTTTTTCTACTTTTCCTTTTAAATCACCCAAAGAACTATATAAAATCATTGTCTCCACCCACTGTCCCGTAGGCTTCTAAATTTTTAACCTTCTGTGCAGACGCTTTGAATTCCCACCCCTTTGGTTTGGAGTCTGAGAATTTTGAGCTGCAATTTTATTACTATATTTCCATATCACATCAAGTTTCTTACATTCTTCTTATTTAAATGAAACCAAAAACCTCCCTCAAAGCTTTCTTTCCAACATGCTTCCTTCCTTCTTTGTTCTTTATATGCCCCTTCAGTGGCCTTTGAAACCACATCTTTCTTATTTCCTTAATATTCTTCTCCTGTTGGAGAACCCAGAAGGCTCTCTGTTCGAATCTTAGGTAACAAAGAGAAGTAGGAGGAGGGGAATCATTTGGAATGGAAGGTTCAAGGCAGGGTATTTTAGGATATAAGTGTCTTATGTTTTTATCTCCTTTCTTCTCTAGTTTCTTTTTCTCTCCCCCATCTCCTTGTTCCTCATTCTCATCTTCTGACTCTGAACTGCTCCCTTTTTCAGTGGCTTCTTCTAACTGCATGAGGAATTGGGAATCCTCAAGACACAATTTTATAACATTATATATAGTGGCATGGGAAGGTGGGAGCTCCTGTTTGGATCTTATGATAGCTTCCCCAACCTTTTCCCAGGATTGTATTGTAATGTTAGGTCCTTCTGGGAACCATGGTGCCTGTTTATATACTAACTTAATAAATTGCTTTAAGGTCTTTCTATTTACCTTAACCCCCTTTCCTATAGTTACTAACTGAAGAGTATATACATATTTTTTTTTTTTTTGGCGAGGCAATTGGGGTTAAGTGACTTGCCCACGGTCACACAGCTAGTAAGTGTGTAAAGTGTCTGAGGCCGGATTTGAACTCAGGTACTCCTAAATCCAGGGCCAGTGCTCTATCCACTGAGCCACCTAGCTGCCCCGAGTATATACATCTTTATCAAGGTCTTTTAAACCTCGAGTTACATTTTATTCCATTTTGGATCTGAGCCATTATCTTTCAACCAAGCAAAAATTAATTAACCAGAGCTAGGAGGTGCTCAGAGTTCTTTCGGATCCTATCCCCCACTCCTGGTTTCTTACCAGATCCTGTAGTGCACGCTTTCCTTTTCCCGGGGGGGGGGGGGGTCTCCTATATGATCCTTAATGACACAGAGCCTCCTACTGGTCCCTGTTCGGGCACCAGTTGTTGGGGTCCCGGACTTAATTCCCTTGACGGAAGTTGAGGATCAGAGATGATTAATCATTGCAATTAGTCCAAAAATTAGACAAGAAATACATCTCTTTCTCCTAATTTTTTCATGTAGATAGTAAATGACCTGATCGCTAGAGGATTGAAACCAATGTTTATCCTTAGCAGCCAAGAGAGTATAAGGTGTTCTTTTAATCACAAATAAAGCATTTTTATCCAAATTTTGATGTTGGAGAACCCAGAAGGCTCTCTGTTGCCCCTCTGACTGAGTTCCCCCTCCCCAGGCTTGGGCCGTGGTCACTGAGGCAGCAAGTCTCCTAGGAAACTTTGTGGTCAAGGCCTGAATTCCTGAGACAATGCTTGGCTGGCCTCCCAGGGGTCCAAAGCCTCAGCTGTACAAACCTTGCTCTGTTAAAGCCTAGAACAAGTTCTGACAGGTCAAGGCTGAAAGGTTGAAAGGTTACTCTTATTCTCTAGAATTATTCTTGCGGAGATTTTATTTTATTAACTTTGTGGCCTTCTGCTATAAACACTGAGGTATCCTGGATAATAAAGGGCACATAGTTTATCACATGTGATGTGGTGATGATGTGTCAATGATTAATTGTCTCTGATCCTCAACTTCCGTCAAGGGAATTAAGCCCGCGATCCTGACATTCTCTTAAAGTTTCTTTTATTTACTTAATTTCTCCAGTCTGTATTGTAAACTGAGGCAAACTCTTTTAAATGGGTTTTAGATCTCTCTTTCCCCAAGGGGCAAGACTGGAAAACATTAAGGCCAGTTCTGGAGATTTAAATTTCCTTCTTCCTAAAAAGGAAGGAAAACCAAAGATAATGACTATAAATATTAAAAGAAAGGTTTTATTCAGCAGGGAAGAAAATCTAGCATGATCATGGATGCTATTCAGCCTATTGCCAAATAGGACACCATGCAATAGATCACAAGGGTTTTTATGCAGTTTATTTATTTGTTTTTGTGGGGCAATGAAGGTTAAGTGACTTGCCCAGGGTCACACAGCTAGTAAGTGTCAAGTATCTGAGGCTGGATTTGAACTCAGGTCTTCCTGAATCTAGGACAGGTGCTTTATCCACTCCACAATCTAGCTGCCCTGTTTTTATATCATTTAGACAAAGGCAAGCAAGAAATCTGGAGGAAATGTGGGATTTAGAAAGGACCATTCCTTTGGGACAGCTAGGTAGCACAGTGGATAAAGCGCCTGTCCTGGATTCAGGAGGACCTGAGTTCAAATCCGGCCTCAGACATTTGACACTTACTAGCTGTGTGACCCTGGGCAAGTCACTTAACCCTGACTGCTACACCAAAAAAAAAAAAAGAAAGAAAAAAGAAAAAGAAAGAAAGAAAGAAAGGAAGGAAGGAAGGAAGGAAGGAAGGAAGGAAGGAAGGAAGGAAGAAAGAAAGAAAGAAAGAAAGAAAGAAAGAAAGAAAGAAAGAAAGAAAGAAAGAAAGAAAGAAAGAAAGAAAGAAAGAAAGAAAGAAAGAAAGAAAGAAAGGACCATTCCCAAAAGGAGGGTGTATGTGTAAGGAATTCCAGGGTTGCAGGATGTGGTCTTTAATACACAATCAGAAGGTATTCTTGGTGATAGGCAGTTCAATTCAAGGCTTTGTTCCAAAGTTAGAGAATAGTTGAAGATAAGGTCCATATCCATAGTTGCATATCCTACAGTCGGATAAATCTTAGATACATATCCTGCAGTCAGATAAGTCTTTGATTGGTTTCAGGGTTACTGATTCCTTGCATGCCCAGCTGGGTTTACTCTTGTTCTTGGTCATGGTCACACAAAGGGCAAAGGATTGTTAGTGAAGACAATTGTTCCGGTTACCTGGATAATTGGGGGGTGGTGTTCAAGCAAATCAAGGAACCCATTTTTATATTGCCTCCTCTTGGCCAAGGGGGGGCGGTGCCAGAACCCCTGAAGGCCAATAGGAGTTAATAAGTGTTTTTCAGGGGTTATTATTCTAAAGAGGGAAGGGGAAACAGCAAAAAGTTCGGGGGTTCTGAAACTGCAGGACAAGCATAAGCAAAGGAGAGATGTACAACAAAGTCACCAAGAAACTCAATAAACAATACCATGAAATAAAAGATCAAAGTAATGCAATAATGATCAAATAACAATGTAACCCAAGTACAGTCAATGAGCACATTTCATTTTGAGTTCTAGGTGTCCCATGCTGTTGTCTGGTCCCTGGAAAAATCTTTTTGTGCGGCAGTCTGGAAAGTATAATTTTTTCAGGTTCTCTGGTTTCAGGTAACTTGTAGGGACTCCTTGGAAATTCCTGCTAAAAATCCTAAAACAGATTTCAGTAGAGTTCAATAGCAGTCATAAATTTTACTTCTCTACTAACAAGTCCACCTTGTGAAAACCAACTCAAGCCTTATAGTTCTGATCTTAGTAATAATACTCTATAATGGAGATATCAGAATTCATAATTCATAATTCACCTGAACTCTTAGAGAATTTTAGATCATAATTTAGATCATAAATGTCCCTTGCTATTACAGCTAAGCATTGTTAACAAACCAAATGGTTACTGATGCCTTGATACATGTAAGACATTCAAATACAAGCGAAATATTTCAAAATACCACAGAAAGCACAACTCTTAAACCCGTCCAAATTACATATATATTCATTTGATCTTAGTGTTTTCTCAAAATTTTACTCAGTTGTTTACAGATTTTAATTGCTAAGTATTTTAGAACTCCAATCTAAATACCCTTTAACTAAAATGAATTCCAATTCAATTCAATTAATTAATGTCCTCCTCAGGAGGAGCAGAGACAGATAAAAAGAAGGATCTAACCCTCACACAAAAACTTAGGTTACAGGAATACTTTTATAAGATGATGATCACAAAGGAATTTACATTAAGGTTACCAAGTTAACTTCAATTGCAGTAATCAATTTCAAAACAATACATATCAAATAAGTTGTTTTATAAAAAACATGTTTGTACTACAGGACATGTTTTACAGACAGATGTTATTTCCATATTATATAATAAACTCAAATAAAATTGACTTTTACATATGTATAACACAAAATATTCCATAAGAAAACTGATTGCATTAAAATTCTTTTTTTCAAAATAAAACAGGATGTTTCAGATTAAGTTTGAATAATTAATAAAATAACAGCCTGGTCCCATAAACTACAGCATTAGATACCCAATTATTCTTATATAATTTAAAAAACATTTGAGGACCTTATTTTACACACAAAAAATATATAACAAGTAACAGACAGATGACAAATCCAGATACTCATCTACTTTAGTTGTTTAGAATATAGGAAGGACTAGAATTTCTGGATTTAAATAGCATAAATCTTATACCTGCATCTCACTATAGTCATACTGGTCACATGACATGAATATAGAATTTTTCCATAAAAGAAGAGGGACAAAAGTTCTCAGGGAATAATACTTTCCTTAACTTCATATCAAATCCAGGCAGAAGTTATATAGATAGTGAATTGCATTGGCCAGTCTTAAAATCAGCCAGTTGGGATGTTTCCATTCCATGGATTATATTGGGGAAATTGAGTTAGGAAAATCCTACCTCAGCCATTGCCAAAAGTCATTCTCCCAGCCTTTCCCTTGAGAACCTCCACCTGCAGTTTAAAACCCCAGAGGGTTGCTGGCATCATGGATTATTGGCTCATCAGCATTCCTTGATGATTATACCTAGAGTCAAACTCAGAATAATATTGGGTTAATAGTCTCATATAGTCTTAAATGGCAAGTTCTAATAATCAGTTTTTCAGGTGAATTTACCTCTCACAGATCACATAACCTAGATAATAAGCATCAACTATAACCTCACATTGGTAACAGTAAGATTCATTACAGAAAAAGCATATCTTTTCTTGATATAACTAGTGCTTATGCTAAGTGGATACTTTTCCATCCCTAAATTCAATATTATACAAATGATTTTTCTTTAAAACATGTAATGACAAACAAACAAAAACAAAACTTGGAATGGGATGTCTAAAACTAATAATCCCAAACTGTATACAGGGAACAGATTAGACAATGTTTCATATGATAGCAAGTTCAGTTATTAACCACATAAAACATAAGCATAGGCTACTACCCAGAGAATTCCTTTAATCAATGGGAATCTTTAGGGTGACTCTTAACTTAGTTTGCATATATCTCTATGCATGTTCTAATTCCAGATTAAATCACAAACATAGATAAAATCAGATTTCCCATTAGGGTGACATATAAGAATGAGATACTTCAGGAATTGTATTTTACACATTTGACAAATTGAAGCAGCAATTCAGCCATTGCTTAGGCCAACAAATTCAAATTAAAACAGCAAGATCTCTCCTACTTATAGATCACAGTAATTCAGATGCTTTAGTATTAATTCAATAATGAATAGATTCAGCATTGTAATGGCAGACTTTCGGGCAGCTAGGTGGCGCAGTGGATAGAGCACCGGCCCTGGAGTCAGGAGTATCTGAGTTCAAATCTGGCCTCAGACACTTAACACTTACTAGCTGTGTGACCCTGGGCAAGTCACTTAACCCCAATTGCCTCACTAAAAAAAAAAAAAATTCAGTAATGGCAGACTTTCACTTTGTTTATCCTAATAATAGATGGACAGATTTTTTTAGTAAGGGGATGTCCAACTTTTCCCAAAGGTATTTCCCTGCCTTACTCCCAAGGACAGATATGTCAGATATTTGCTAGCCTTAGGTCTTAGATATTGCTTCCATTGACTGCTGACTGCTGATATTTCTCTTAAAAGGATGGTTCCAGAACACCACAAACCTAAGAATATAACTCCAAAAAAGGATTTTCAGGGTCCCTTAAAAGCTTTCCCTTCTGACAGTAAAGTCTAATCACAGTAGATTTGAACATAAGTGTTATCAGCATTAAATAATTGCAATATATTAGCTTACAAATAAAATTTAATTGCCTTTTTTTAAAAAACCACATAAAAGATTTTACTTAAACATACACACAAATTTTTACAACAAAAATTTTAGCATATGTACTTCTTATTAAAACCATGTTCCCTTCTTAAAAACAGCTTAAAATCTCTCCTGATGTTAAAAGGAATAATCAATAAACTTTCATGAAGTAAATTAGTTGGAAACTAGAATGACAGATATTTCTTAATTCAACCTTAAAGCAAAAACAAATCTGTAAAATTGGAATTTGTCAAGATTAAATTGGTGTAAATTATCTTTAACCTAAATAGATCCTAAAAGTATTATAAGAAAACAAGTTCTAAGTTATCATTCCCTTTTCATCAAAAGGTGTTTGCAGTGGGGAGGAATTCAGTTCCTTCTAAAGCAAAAGGAAAATACCCAATTAAACTAGTCTTTAAAAATTTTCCTCAATTTTTTCTTTCTTTTTGTCTTTAACTATGTTACTAGAAATCAAGAAAACTAATTACATTCCCAAATCCCACATAGATAGTAAATATGAAACAATTTATTTAAACTGCTAAAAATTATTACCATTTATACATATATCTCTCTCTAAAAGAATTTCACATTCACCCCTTAAAACAAAATAAATCCTTTAAGAGTAGTGGAGTTTTCAAATTTATAAAAATACAAGTCATTCCCCATTTGATAAATAGTCAAGGGATATGAACAGGCAGTTTGCAGACAAAGAAATCAAAGCTATCTATAATCATATGAAAAAATTCTCTAGATCACTATTGATCAGAGAAATGCAAATTGAAACAATTCTGAGTTATCACCACATATCTATCAGAGTGGCAAATATAACAAAAAACAGAAAATATTGAATAGTGGAGGGGATGTGGGAAATCTGGGACACTAATCTACTGTTGGTGGAGTTGTGGAACGATCCAACTATTTTGGAGAGCAATTTGGAATGATGCCCAAAGGGCTATAGAACTGTGCATACCCTTGGATCTAGCAATACCACTGTTAGGTTTATATCCCATCCCCCCAAAGAGAAAAAAGATCTATCTATACAAAAATATTTATAGCAGCTCTTTTTGTGGTGGCTAAGAATTAGAAATCGAAAGAATGCCCATCAATTGGGGAATGGCTAAACAAACTGTGGTATATAACGGTGATGCAATATTACTGTGCTATAAGAAATGACAAGCAGGATGACATCAGAAAGGCCTGGAAAGACATGTATGAAATTATGTATTGTGAAGTAAGCAGAACCAAAAGAACATTGTACATAGAGACAGCAATATTGTTTGATAAAGAACTGTGAATGACTTGACTATTCTCAATAATACAATGATCCAAGACAATCCCAAATGACTATTGATGAAACATACTATCCACCTCCAAAGAAAGAACTGATATTGATGGAACAGAGTGAAGCATGCTATTTTTCACTTTCATTTTTTTCTTTTAATCAAGTTTTCTTATACAAAATGACAAGTATGGTAATGTTTTACATAATCATATATGTATAATCCATATCTGATTGCTTGCCACCTCAGGGAGGGGAGAAGGGAGGGAGGGAAGAGGGATAAAAATTGGAACCCAAAACTATAAATAAAAATGTTTATTACATTTTTTTTAAAAGAGTGGTGGAGTTTGTTAATACTAAATTGCTTTAAAGATATATATATATATATATATATATATATATATATATATATATAATCTCCATAAATGATAGACAATAAACTCGGTTGAAATTCACTCTATCTTAGAAGCAGGCTTGAAATTTCTGCTCCCATTTAGCCACACAGAAAACCTTTTGTGCAAGATTGATAAGAATTCATGAGTAGATGGTCCTAAAAATACTCAGGTTTACAAAGGAAATTTTACAAGGTATTTTTTTAATGACCACTTTCCCCCCTTTAAAAAATCCATGTAAATACTTGATTAAAACAATAACTGCAGGGGCAGCTAGATGGTTCAGTGGATAGAGCACTGGCCCTGGAGTCAGGAGTACCTGAATTCAAATCCGGCCTCAGACACTTAACACTTACTAGCTGTGTGACCCTGGGCAAGTCACTTAACCCCAATTACCTCACTAAAAAACCCAAAAAACCAAAAAAACCCAATAACTGCAAATAGCTTAGTTAACAGTATAAATTCTTAATTACAGTACTAAAGAATATGTCATGGTCAGGAGACTAACAGCTTTCTGACCAATTCATTCCCTTTTTAAAAGCAAGGTTTAAAAAAAATTTAACATTCAGATTATAAGAGAAATTGCTTTTCTACCATAGTTGATACAATTGTTTACTAAATTATACACAAGAAAATTCAAAAACATAATAATACTTTAAAACAATATTAGGAATTTTAGAAACTTGAAACAAAACCAGTTAATTACCAATCAGGTGTTGTAAATTGATTTGCATGTGGTTTTGCTCTATATTTTATATAGAAAATTAATTATATAACATTTGCCCTATGCAAGCACCTTACAATCATATGATCTCCCAAAACTGTGGGATTAGGGTCTATCATTATCTCTTATACAGGAAATACAACACTTGGGGCCACACAACTAGTAATCACATTATTTCCGTCATGGTAGATTTTGGCTTAAATCAAATCAAATCTGGATTTATAATTGCTAATGGTAACATTTTAATTTCTAAGGCCTAACACTTTTAGCACTTTTAAAATTTATCAGATAACAATTTGGAGCTAAAATGTGCAGACTTTTTTTTCCTCTTCTGCAGCTGGTGTTGGAAGGCAACAGGACTTAAGGCATTTGGCTTAATGCTGACAGGGTGTGGCCCATTTCACAGGAGTTATAATTCTTAATTTGGATAGCAAAAGGAGATATTTAAGATTTTATATAATAATCACAATAACCAATATCTTTACCATATCTAACATTTAGGTAGTTAGATTTAATATGGTCTTACTAAAACATGGGTGTATGTAATTAATCTCATGACCTATCTTTGCTAGTTGGAAACCGAAGTCAAAATTAAAAGTAGTTCTTAGGATGGCATGGTCAAATGGTTAGACTAATTTTTTTTTTTAATAATAAACCTCTTCCTTACAATTTTTAGCTCTTAAAATTTTAAATTAGTTATTTCAGAGTTAGGGAAGGGGTTTGAAGAAGGAAAGGAAATCTTTAGGATTCACAGTAGAGATTTTAATCCACATTCAATTTTTTTTTTTGGTGAGGCAATTGGGGTTAAGTGACTTGCCCAGGATCACACAGCTAGTAAGTGTTAAGTGTCTGAGGCTGGACTTGAACTCAGGTCCTCCTGACTCCAGGGCCGGTGCTCTATCCACTGCACAACCTAGCTGCCCCCACATTCAATTTTGAACGAAAAAAATTCAAACTAGTTTACAAGGTACCATCAAAGCAAAAATATTCCTTCCTAGCTTGGGAGCGTGATGGAATCTTATCAATTACAAACAATCAAATAAATTTTCCTTCTAAACTCTGCACACAATTATAACTTTTAACAAGATTCTTAAACACACATACGAGACAAATAAGACACATAGACACACATAAAAGACAAACAATGAATAATTATGAGATAGTGCTCCCAATATTAAATGTTACTTCTTCCTGTCTACCTTACTAGAAATCTTAAAATTGTCGTATGCAAGCCCCTTCCCTTTTAGGAAAAAGGGGATTTAAAACCCAAGAACAGGCCTTTGCATTCTCTGCATGTAACGACTGGAATGACGCCACCTGCTGGAGACTTACTGTAGGAAAGCTCCACCATGAGGAAAAGGTCTCTGAGGGCAAGACCATATGTCTTTTCTTTGGCGCCAGGAAGTGATATTTGTTTGTGGGAGGAAGAAGGGGGAGGCTGGCGCTCTGACTCGCTTTCTTTCCTGAGGACTCTGGTGGAGAAGGGAGCTAGAAATGCGCTCTCCCTTTAATAGATAGATTAATGTAGGCCTTTCTCTCTCTCTTTACCAAATTCTTATTCTCCTTAATAAATGCTTAAAAGTCTAACTCTTGCTAAAGCTTATAATTTATTGGCGACCACTCATTAGATATTTTAGACAGACTAGCTAGAATTTTAGCCCCTTACAGATGGCTGACCACTAAGAGGAAAGCTGAACCTCAGTCTTCTGATCTTCCAGTTGGGTAAGAAATTTCCCCTACCCTGTCCCTTTAAACTGCTAAGTACCTTTAAATTTTCAAATGGACCTTTTAAACTCCCTACTTACCCTATTTTTGATTTTAGTCTGTTTAACCAGACAAATGAGAGATAAGATCATGTTTAATGCTTTGTTTTTGTGGATTTTCTATTTCTATTTTTATTTTTGTTAGAAGAGCCAGCAAGGTGCTCACACAAGGGAATATAAATATCCCCCTCTCTCCCAGCCATACCTTTTCAGAGAAACCTCTGACTCCTGAATTTTTTTCAAATTCTAATGCTAAGAGATTCTCTAATTTTGCATGCCTGGAGGCTAGGACCCAACCTCTAGAAGCCTTTAATCCCCTAGCAGTGGGGGAAGGGGAAACCAGGCCTAAGTTCAAAATCAAATTTGATTCAAATTGCCCTGGTCCCTCCCCTCCTCTCCAGACCCCACCTTCTAACCCTCCCTTGGCCAAGCCCCTTAATTCCACTGCCAGGGAATTCCAGAAATCTAATGCACATGCAGCTTTCTCTACCTGAATTTGAAGCTTCAGGCTCAGCCCTTCCCTAGACTGGCTGTGCTTCTGACTTGACCTTAGAAAATCCTTTAAATTCCAGATATGCTTGTTTTGTTCATAATTTTGCTAATCTGCTTTTGTCTTTAATTAATAACCTTATAAAACATTTGTATTATGAAAGGACCGACAGACAATATAGAGGGGTTAAAGAAGAAAAACGTAAGCTGAATAAAAATGACAATCATCATCATAGTTCAAGACTCTGCTTCTCTTTGGGGGGGGGGGCAATTGGAGTTAAGTGACTTGCCCAGGGTCACACAGCTAGTAAGTGTTAAGTGTCTGAGGCCAGATTTGAACTCAGGTACTCCTGAATCCAGGGCCGGTGCTCTATCCACTGTGCCACCTAACTGCCCCGACTCTGCTTCTTTTGCCATGGAAGGGTACATACTTTACAGAAATGTAGAAGTAAGCAGCAAGGTATTGATATGAGTATTTGGGATTTTAGATATCAGAATCAAAAGTGTTCTAAATTCACTCAGAGTAATAATGTCAGTTCAGAGGTTACATAGGATTTCTATGCTATTACATCTACATTTTGAAATTAATGGTATGGGTCTATTTTCATAGAGATTTTCATGCTTTTGAGATTGTTTTATACTTAGTTTTTTAACAAGGAGAATATTTGTAAAAGCTTTTAATAGTCATGTGATCAAGTTTATATTTTGTAATACTCCTATTAATGTTAACTTCATATTCATTTAGCTTTCCCTAGTTTGAATTTCATTGTCTTTTATTCTTTCATGTGTATTTTCTTCTATCCATTCATCTATCTCTATTTTGAAATAATGCAAGATGGTTTTGATTTCATTATACAATGTTAATTCTAGGAGTATTGTGCTCCCATATTTTGAGTTGTTTGTTTTTGTTATTTTTTTCTCTCAACTGATTATTTGATCAAACTCTTTAAAGCATTTCCCTGGCAAATTGGTTGCCATGGCAAGTGTAAATTGATTCTAGAAGTATTATTTTTGATAAGCATATTCAAAAAAAAAAAGAGGGGAACATTTGTAAAAGTTTTTTTTTTTTCAAAAAAAGGGGTATTATTTGAAATTGTTGCATAATTATGTATTATATTCTGAGTCAAGATGTATTGACATTTTTTGCGATCATTTATTATCCTCAATTTTTAAATCCATATGAGACTTGGATTATGGGAACTTATCATTTAAGACATTAATTGCCTTTATTCTGAGTTATCAGATGCCAGTTGGCCAAGATGTCATCCAATCACAAGAGGAATACATGCAAGAGCAGACATTGAACTGTCACATGAGGCGAGACATGCATGAAGTCAAGGTATGGCCGAGGGAACAGCTTTTGACAAATGTTGAGGTTGGATTCTCTTGGTTTAATTTTTAATTTTCCTTTTTCCCACAATATTGTACAGATGGCTGGAAGTTTTGATCCCACCCATCTCATTCTACACCTGGCTTCTATGCCCCCTCCTATATGCCTGATGCCATGGACATGGCATCTGATTAAGTCTGAATCGGTTTCCTCCAATATGTTCGGTGGCATGGACATATATTCCATCCACCTATTTTAAGCCTAGCATACTGCATGGGCAGTATATATTGCTCAAGTGTGGGAATGCTCATATCCCATCATTTCTCTGTTCTTTTATGGTAACCCCCATAATTATCTCAGGTGTCATGATAAATACAGTGTTGGATTTGGCCTTGACATCTGTTACCAATTATATTAGATTTTTAAAATTTCTCATAATGGTTTGAGGATAATTAGGCAGATGATGCAAAAAGTGATGAAACAAAGATAAAAATTATTTTTAAAAATTAATATCACAGCAATTGTCTTCTCAATTTACCCTCCACAAGGGGGGACTGTAGTAATATTAAGTTTTAAAGAATGTTTCAATTTTTGTTTTATTATGTTTCGTGTGTAACAACTATGATTCTGAATTCGCTTAGATATGTTTTTGAGAACTTTCATTGTTTGATTTGATTACTGACAAAGCTATTTTAAAGTAGTGTTAAGCATAATTTTGTAGGAAATTTTCCTGGCTGATTACCAGCATCCACACATCAACCCCTGAAAAGACTTCCATTCCACGACTACACCTAGAGGACATCTGAGAAAAGACTTTCAGAGACTTTAAATGAACAGTTTTGTTTTGTTGTTGTTGTTGTTTTTATTTTCTCTTTCTGTTATAATATACACCATCTGTAACATGTACTCTCTGCAGAGACCCTCCCTTTGCAAGACCAATGTCAAAGTGCCGGTTCACGAGGACAAAAAAACCACCCCTCTGGACCAAACTTTCCTCTCTCCTTTTTCTATATTGTTATTAACATATTGTTAGTTAGCATAGGGCATTATATTCTGTTATTTTTGACTGTTTCATCAAGGAAACGCTTGTGGGAGGAAGAAGGGGGAGGCTGGCGCTCTGACTCACTCTCTTTCCTGAGGACTCCGGTGGAGAAGGGAGCTAGAAATGTGCTGTCCCTTTAATAGATAGATGAATGTAGGCCTCTCTCTCTCTTTACCAAATTCTTATTCTCCTTAATAAATGCTTAAAAGTCTAACTCTTGCTAAAGCTTATAATTTATTAGCGACCACTCATTAGATATTTTAGACAGACTAGCTAGAATTTTAGCCCCTTACATGCACAAATATGTACAGCCTAAGAGATTATTATTATTATAATTTGTTTTGTGTGGGGCAATGGGGGTTAAGTGACTTGCCCAGGGTCACACAGCTAGTAAGTGTCAAGTGTCTGAGGCCGGATTTGAACTCAGGTACTCCTGAATCCAGGGCCAGTGCTTTATCCACTGTGCCACCTAGCCACCTCCGAGATTATTATTAATTTAATAATATTTTGCTTTTATAAATCATATCCCAAATAGTCTTTGCTCTCTAACCTATGCTAGTGGGCAAATGCCATTTAAAAGATTTTCTAAACAGTGCTGAAAAGTTCTCATATTTGCCTAGGCTATAGATCTTAAGAATTAAGTTTAAAATGCCCATTTGACTAAAATTCCAGATGTTTTGACCTTATTGCTGGCATTATCAAGGCACAACCCTTTTCAACAATACTGACAGCTAAGTACCCAAAGTCTATGGAACTTGGACTCTCTTTCCAAAACTGAGGAAGAAAACCAGAGGGCAAGGTAGAGAAATCCTAAGGACCCAGTTCCTCTTTCCCTTTTCCCCTAAAGAAAAGGGGGAAGACAACCAGAGACTTACCCCAAGGGAAAAAAAATAATTTACTAGCCCTTCCTTGCTAAGGGAAGGATGCCTAAGGCCTTGTAACCACTTTCCTGCCTAATAAAATGGGTAACAAAATGTAAACTGAGGCAAATGCTCTCTTAAATGGGATTTAGATCTCTCTTTCCCCAAAGGGGAAGACTGGAGAACACTAAGGCAAGTTTTCCAGCGAATGAAAAGGCCAGTTCTTGCAATTTAAACTCCCTTCTTCCTAAAAGAGAGGGAAAACCAAAGACAATGCCTGTAAAAATTAAAAGAAAGGTATTATTAAGCAAGGAAGAAAATCTAGCATGATTGTCATAGGAAATAAGTGGTGGTTATTCCTCTTTAAAGAATTACAACTCTCTAACACAATCCAATTAAGAATAAAATGGTCTTTTATTTGGGTGCTTAGAGAAAGTGATCAAGAGGGAAGTCACAGATTTCAACTCCAGGGGAGGAGATATCTTAGAGTTCAGTGAGACATTTTCCTCCTCCAACCGAAGAAAGGCAAAAGCTTTTATAGACGGTATGGATGGGGTGACCACCTGACAATGCAAAGTTCCCTTTGGGAGTGGGGAAAGGCTTGAATGAAGGGTGGTGGTTCTCTCTTCTGGACTTATCTCTCTCCCTGGCTATGATCAGGCAGCAGCCACACCTAATGGGCTTATCTCTCTTACTTCTTAGGTGTCTCTGTCCTTTACTTTAGCTTCTCAAGGAGAGTTACCCGGGACCCAGATCAATGATCATGGGTGCTATTCAACCTATTGCCAAATAGGACACCATACAATAGATTGCAAGGGTTTTTATATAGTTTAAACAAAGACAGGCAAGAAATCTGGAGGAAAGGTGGGTTTTAGAAAGGATGACTCCCAAAGGGAAAGTGTTTGTGTGAGGAATTCCAGGGGTGCAGGATGTGGCCTTTGATACACAATCAGAAGGCATTCTTGGTGATAGGCAGTTCAATTCAAGGCTTTGTTTCAAAGTTAGAGAATAGTTGAAGATAAGGTCCATATCCACAGTAGCATATCCTGCAGTCAGATGCCTTTGATGCATATCCTGCAGTCAGATAAGACTTTGATTGGTTTCAGGGTTACTGATTCCCTGCATGCCCAGCTGGGTTTACTCTTGTTCTTGGTCATGGTCACACAAAGGGCAAAGGATTGTTAGTGAAGACAGTTGTCCTGGTTACCTGGATAATTGGGGGGAGGGTGTTCAAGTATATCAAAGTACCCATTTTCACAGCTCCTACCCTCATATACACATAGGGTGAAAGTCTTTTAGTTCCTTGGTGCCAAATAGGGTATAAAATATACTAATACCATCTGATCTCTGGCAGGGATTGATTGGCAAAGCAAATAGGAGAATTATTATTTGTTTTTAAATCAGTAAATGGATCTAGTCCTATAGATAGCCCTCAGAGGCCCAGGAGTTTTCTTTTTTTCTGCCTTCTAACTTAGATAGCAAAGACAGAGGGAGATTCTTAAGAAGAAGTTTCCTTTTTGTCTTGCCCTTTGGACTGATAAGGCCCCAGGTTTGATTTTCAAACAGACAAATACTAACAAAGGCCTGACAACAAGGGGGGAAGGTGGGAGTGGGGGGGTTGGGAAGGGAAACAGACATGCAGAAATGGAGCTACTAAAAAATAGTCCTTTTTAGGCCAATAGTGGAATTTAAATTAATTTGCTCTTTTAGTTTTCTCTCCTCACCCCCAACTAGGAGACTAGGCTCCCTCAAATCTCTGGGCTCTTAAGAGCACTGAGGACAGGCACCCTGTCCTATTCTCCAACTAGGAAGATCCTCAGTTGAATATCCTCAATTTTTTAGGCTCTGAAGAGCATTGGAAATGGTACACACTCTTGGATTATCCCCCAATCCTTGAGGAAAAAATTATTTCAAGGGATTGTCCTCAGGGGATTTACCAGTGCTTTATATTGTCAATTATTTCCAAATATTCCCATTGAACACAAGATAGCACCCCAAGACACTCAGTGGGGTGTCTATTTCATTGATCAGAGATTTTCTTGGCGGTTTGAGACCTGGATTGGGGGGGGGGCTAGCTCACCCAAAGAAGTGGAGGCTCATCACAAATATTGTAAAATAAAAAGAGATTTATTAGGAGAGAAGAGTATGACCAGGGTACAGATCACCATGGTGACTGTTGTAGGACCCAAATTTAATATATGGAGCATTAATTGGGTGACTTGCTGAAATATTGGGGTCCCGGAAATAATGAGGGACCTCTAGGTTCAAAGCTCCCTCCCCTCCAAACTGCCCTTTTAGATATTTTTCCCAGGCCAATAAGAAAGGAGCCTTATAGCTTCTTTTCCACAAAAGGATCAGATGTTATTACTTGGGAATTAATTAAACAACAAAGGTGAAATTAATAAAAATCAAAGATAAGGAAACAGGGAAAAAGAAACAGTCTATACAATCCCCAGATCATTTCCAATTAAGCTAATTCAAAGGAATGCAAGGCCTTTTGTGTTCATTCATCACACCTGGGACATCTGCTAGTTTTCTCACACCACTGGGAAAACTCAGGAGAGAGAGCTGGAGGGAGAGTGAGTGTTTTGGAAGCCACTCAGCCTCCCCTCAGTGAGCATTCAATCTTCCTCTCCCAAAAGGGGAAGTCCTTCAAAAACTGCCTATGGAGAAGTTTCTCCTTCTGACCTCAGTAGCACACCAGGGTGGGCCAAGTGTGGCCCCTCCCAAGTGAGTCAGCTGAACTCCAATAATTTTTACCACACTGTCCCACTGGAGTAAGAGAAGACCTGGTCTTTTGTATCTTTACAAAACAAAGGGGAGGAAGGGGAAGCTAGGTGGTGCAGTAGATGGGAATCTGAGTTCAAAGCTGGCCTCAGACATTTGACATTTACTAGTTGTGTGACCTTGGGCAAGTCACTTAACCCTCACTGCCCCCCCCCAAAACCAAACAAACAAAACAAAGGGGAGGGAAGGGCAAAATGTGAGGGATCTTTGAATAATGGGGTATCAGTAGGATATGCAGCATCCATCCATATCCTGCATATCATCTTGCAGACCTTGATATTGCTTATCAGCTTCCCAGGGTCATGCTCAGCCACACCTGATTCCTGAGGTGGGAGACAGAACTGCTTTTCCCTTGACCTTGGGGGATGGGATCTTTAGGTTTCTTGGGGTCCCACCGCATTCCCACAACATGGAGAGTCTGGTTCCAACCTGACTCTCTAGAAGAAACCCTCCTTTCAGGTGGAAAATTCCACCGGGGTTACTCAGAAGAAGATAAGGGTTTTGCCAGGAGAATTCGGGGAACAAGGCTCCTCCTGATGGGAACTTCAAAACTATGGTGAGCATAATTAGTCTATTAACAATGATACATATTTGTTATCATAACAAAGCAGGTCATACTGGTCACCTCAGTAAGGTTAGCGACCTCATTGAGGAGGGGGTGGGGAACCTCTTTATTGACACACAGAAATGCAGGGGGTCTGGGTAGTTTGGGATTATTACAATTGATTACACTAGGAAAGTGGGTTGGCATTCAGGTTTGGCTAATCACATCCCTCTCTAACAATTTAAGTAATTGTTTTAGGGACTTAACTGCCTCTTGTAATCTTGGTCAGGAGATCAGTACCACTAGGTTTGCTGTCCCTTTGGGGGTGTAAAGAATTGATTGTTATTTGAGGTTTTTATGGCCCCATCTTTTGGCTGGAGTTTGAAGAGACCTCGGTGCTTGCACTGGCCTAGGGGCTCCTAGGGCAGCACAGTGCTGCACCCACTGGTTGTAGCCATCACCATGGTGCTGGCACCTCACGTCCTCACCACTCACTGACACCTACATGGGCCTGGCAAAATTATAATGATTGGAAGACCAGTGAGGGCAGTCAGGTGACTCTGAGTGGCCAGCCAATTGGCTGGGGGCTGTGTGTGGTCAGCCTGGGTTCTGCTGGGAAGAATGGAGGTTTTTCTCCATTCTAGCTTGAAGTTGGAAGGCAACAGGACACTGCTGTGTGTTCTCAGCTGATTCCTGGGTAGTGATGTTCAGGTTGTATAATTTCCCTTTCCCCATTTTATTTCCTTTCCCTTAATCCTACTGATCCTGTTTGTGTTTTTTTAAGTTCATTCTTGTTAAATAAATCCTGCTCTGTTTTGAGGGAGGCTGTCTGTCTCCTTTCTTGCCCCAATATTGCAGTGAGCCACTTAGCTAACACCCCCCAATTAAAAATTGGTCCCCACAGGGCAGAGCAAATCCCCTCTAACTGTATAAGAACAGGCAAGAATAGATGACATGTGCTTTGGGGGGGATGGTACCAGGTTAACCTGTTTGGGGCTTACAGACAACAATTTTTAAAATGTTCCTCTGGAGGGGCAGCTAGGTGGCGCAGTGGATAGAGCACCGGCCCTGGAGTCAGGAGTACCTAAATTCAAATCCGACCTCAGACACTTAACACTTACTAGCTGTGTGACCCTGGGCAAGTCACTTAACCCCAATTGCCTTACTAAAAAACCAAAAAAAAACAAAACCAAAAACAAAAATGTTCCTCTGGGGCTAATGGCCTTAGTGATAACAACATTCCCTTTCACCCACACCTTTAAACTAATTCTAGAGAAAGAAAACTGCATTCCTGAGAAAGGTGAGTTCCAGGCAAATATTAACTCAATTATAAAAATTGATAAGGCATAGAATCATGACAGTTGAAATCAGAGGTAACATTAATTCTGATCTTTTCATAAGAACTATACAAATCTAACAAAAAGATAAACATAAAAGTAATTAAAGACCTTGTATTAGGCCAGGCCTGTTTCAGGCAGAGCTGCAACCTCAAGTTAGAAGTTGAAACTCTTGTTCATCTCAATGTTAATAAAAGGAGATTTATTTTGCTACTGAAGAGAAAGAACATTCAAAGCAGGGAGAAGATTAAGGCTACAACATTGGTTCAGTTGAGTAGCTTCCTTTTTGTACCTGGATACAAAATCGCCAGAACATGAGGGTCTGGAAGCTCTTCTCCCTCTGGCTTATGAAAACAGGCCAGCAGCAGGAAACATTCTAGGAAGTTATGCTCAATTGATTTCATGCTTTATCCTTTCATGCCCTATATGAAGAATCCTCATATTTGAGAATTAAATTCTTCATACCGTTTTTTTATGAAACTGACTAAATGTTTTTGTTGTTGTTCAGTCATTTCAGTCATCTGACTCTTTGTGACCCCATTTGGGATTTTCTTTCTTTTTTTTTTTTTTGAATAGAATTTTATTTTCCAAAATATATGCAAAAACAAATTTTAACATCAATTTAAAAAAAAATTTGTTCCAACTTCTCTTCCTCCTCCATTCCCACCCCCCACCCACTAGAACTCAAGCATTTCAAAATAAGTTATACATGAGTAGTCATGGAAAACATTCCCACATTAGCTAGATTGTGAGAGAAACCAGTCCAAAACCCCCCCAAATTTCAGATTGAGGAATTGTCAAAGAGGAAAAAAAATTAAAAAAAAAAAAGTGTTTCCAGGGGCAGCTAGGTGGCGCAGTGGACAGAGCACTGGCCCTGGAACCAGGAGCACCCGAGTTCAAATCCGGCCTCAGACACCCAACACCCACCAGCTGCGTGACCCTGGGCAAGCCACTCAACCCCAACTGCCTCACCAAAAAAAAAAAAAGTTTCCATCTATTTTCAGATATTATCACTTCTTTCTCTGTAGATGGGTTGCCATTTTCATAAGTCCTTCAGGGTTATATTGGATCATTGCCTTGCTGAAAATAACCACATTCTTCCCAGCAGATCATCTTACACTATTGCTGTTATTTTGTATACAGTACATTTCATTCTGCTTCAGTTCATGTAGGTCTTTCCAGGTTTTTCTGATAGTATCCTGTTCATCATAACCTAAATAAAGTACCTTAAACTTGACAAAGAATTTCCTTCACATTAGCCCAGCAAAGTAGGTACCATACGTTTTGCCATCATAACTATTTCCCTCCATCCTATTCCCTTCCCGTAATATTTACTCTATTTTCTATCTTCTTTTTTTGTTTGTTTGTTTGTTTTGTTTTTTTTTAGTGAGGCAATTGGGGTTAAGTGACTTGCCCAGGGTCACACAGCTAGTAAGTGTTAAGTGTCTGAGGCCAGATTTGAACTTAGGTACTCCTGACTCCAGGGCCGGTGCTCTATCCACTGCGCCACCTAGCTGCCCCTCTATCTTCTTTTAAACTATTCCTCCTCAAAAGTGTTTTACTTCTGACTGTCCCCTCCCCTACTCTGAATTCCTTTTTTTTTTCACCCTTCCTTCCTTATCCTCTTCCCCTCATACTTTCCTGTAGGGTTAAATAGATTATTCCTCCCAACTGGGTGTGAATGTTATTCCCTCCATGAGCCCACTCTGATGAGTTTAAGGTCTTTGAGCTAATTCTGTGTTCCAAATTTTCTTCTTCCCTCTCTCCTCAACCCTCCCTATGAAATCAAGCAATTCAATATATCATACTTGTGCAGTTATGCAGAACATCTTTATCTTCCTTGAAAGTATTTTGCTTTTTACTGCTCTCTCCCCAAATCTGCCCTTTACTCCTTCCCCTCTCCCCCACCCTTATCTCCCTCCCCTCCCTCAGGGCAAAAATATATTACTATACCCACTTGAGTATGTATGTTAGTCCTTCTTTGAGTCAATTCTGATGATATTAAGGTTCACTCACTCCCCAATTACTTCCCCCTCTTCCCCTCCCCTCCATAAGCTTTTTTCTCGTTTCCTTCATGTGAACCTCTCCCCAGACCATCTCTCCCCTTCCCCCTCGCCCAGTCTGTTTCTCCTATACCTGAACCCTATTTTAAAGATGTCATTATGGGTTAGTTAGGTGGCACAGTGGACAATGCACCAGCCCTGGACCCAGGAAGCCCCAAGCCCAAATCTGGCCCCAGACATAAGACACCCCACAAAGAACAAAACATAAATGCTTTACAGATATCATCCCTTCCTATTCAGTTCAGACCTGTGTCCTCTGTTAATTCCTTACTGAGTTCAAAGTATTATCTTTCCATGTAGGAATATAAACAGTTTGATCTTTTAATATCCCTCATGAAGTCTTTTTCCTGTTTATCTTTTTCTGCTTCTCCAGGGTCTTGTATTTGAAAGTCAAATGTTCTATTCAGTTCAGGTCTTTTCATAACAAATACCTGAAAGTCTTCTTTCTCATTGAAATTCCATGTTTGCCTCTGAAAGATGATGCTTAGTTTTGCTGGGTACGTGATTTTGGGCTGTAGTCCCAGTTCCTTTGCCCTCTGGAATATCATATTCCATGCCCTCCGGTCCTTTAATGTAGAAGCTGCTAGATCTTGCTTTATCCTTATTGGAGCTCCATAGTATTTAAATTCCTTTTTTCTAGCTGCTTGCAATATTTTCTCCTTGACCTGGGAGTTCTGGAATTTGGCTATAATATTCCTGGAGGTTTTCCTTTTGGGATCTCTTTCAGGAGGTGATTGGTGGATTCTTTCAATTTCTATTTTAGCTTCTGCTTCTAGAATATCAGGGCAATTTTCCCTCACAATCTCTTGGAGGATGGTGTCTAAGCTCATGTTTTGGTCATGGTTTTCAGGTAGTCCAATGATTTTCAAATGATCTCTCCTAGATTTATTATCCAGGTCAGCTGTTTTTCCAAGGAGATATTTCACATTGCCCTCTATTTTTTCATTCAATTGGATTTGCTTTACCGTGTCTTGGTTTCTAATAAGGTCACTAGCTTCCATTTGTTCAATCCTAATTCTTAGGCAATTATTTTCAGCAGACAGTTTTTAAATCTCCTTTTCCATTTGGCTTTTCAAACTGTTGACATTTTTCTCATGACTCTCCTGCATTGCTCTCATTTCTCTTTCCATTCCTTCCTCTCTGTTGACATTTTTCTCATGACTCTCCTGCATTGCTCTCATTTCTCTTTCCATTCCTTCCTCTCTTTCTCTACATCTTCGTTCTATCTCTCCTACTTTCTCTTCAAAGTCCCTTTTGAGAGCTTCCGTGGCCTGAGACCAGTTCATATTTTTCTTGGAAGCTTTGGATGTTGGAGCTTTGACCCTGTTATTATCTTCTTCTGAGGATGTATTGTGGTCTACCTTTCCCCCAAAGAAGTTTTTGATGGTTTTCTGCTTTCTCTGCCTACTCATCCTGGCTTACTATTTCTTGGCTTTTTACTCCTTCTTAAAGTGTAGCGCTACTTCCAGGACACACTGTTTGTGCTACAGCGTGGCCCAAGGGGTGATTGGGCTTCTTCTCAGTCTGCCTGGCTTGTGAGTAACCACAGCTGCTTTCTCTTTGACCTGGAAACAGAAGTCTGATTGAACTCTGATTCTCTATGGTCAGAAGCTTGGCGTGCTTTTGCCCCTCCCCCACTGGGCCACCACCACTCGATTCAACCCACTGGTTCAGACCCAGGGCACTTTGGCCCAACTCCAGTAGATAGTGCCTCCACTTCACCCCAGCCTACCGCCATACCCCCTCACCAGTCCGTGATTGGAGACTCAGAAGCTGCTGGTGCTGAAGACTCTGACATGCACTGGAAGCAGTGTCCCTGGCTGGGTTTGGACTGTGCGCTGAGCTGTTCAGTCTGATCAGAAGGTGATCAGAATTGCCCTCTTTTGCGGAGAAATAGTCTCACTCTGTTCTTATGTGCATCAGGCTGTTCTGAGTTTTGATTTTTTACCACATTATTTGGGCGTGATTGGACGGGTTTATCTGGAGCTTGTGGGAGTCACAGCCTCTCCTCTGCCATCTTGGCTCTGCCCTCCTTGGGATTTTCTTGACAAAGAGACTGGAGTGGTTTACCATTTCCTTGTCCAGCTCATTTTACAGATAAGGAAACTGAGGCAAACAGGGTTAAGTGACTTGCCCAGGGTCACACAACTATTAAGTGTCTGAGGCCAGATTTGAACTCAGGAAAATGAGTCTTTTTGACTCCAGGCCTAGTACTCTATCCATTGTGCCATCTAGCTGCCAATACAGTTTTCTTTCTTTCTTTTGTTTCTTTGTTTCTTTCTTTCAGCACCAGTCGTTTATATGACTAGGCTTTGTTTTGATTTTTGTTCTAAGAGGTTGAGGGCCTAACTGCTCACAGATTTGGAAATACTTCCCACCTAGAATATTAATCAATGTAAAGCAATGTAAAGCAATCACCACAATGAGGAGTCCAAAAGAACCCAGTAACTGCCTTAGCTAACAGATTGATGCTTGACCTCTTTTTCAAGTAGAGGTATGATATCCAAAGGCATCATCTACCCATTTGTCAAGCCTTACAGAACTTAATGAGCTGTATTGCCTAATAAAACAGTAAGAAAAACAAGTCTGCAGAAAGTCTGGTATGAGACCCAGTTAAAGCACAGCATCCCAAGAGGACTTGGAGATAAAAGCAGAGAACATGCAACTGAAAAATGGAACAGCTCTTTCAGCATTTCTATATAACAAACTATTTTGTCAATGACAGTAGGTCCAACACATCTGGAATCAAACATTAGTCCCAAATGTTTTCTATTATGAAGTGAAGATGTCATAATTGTTGTTTGTCCTTCATTCTTGAAGAGGACCATGACATTGGGAGGTAATGTCATGACTTGCACTGAATCGGATTTAAGTGAGGGAAGGCTGTGCAAGGTCACCAACCTTACCCTCTCCTCCACAGCCATCTGGGCCCAGTGGCAAAATACACATCAAGATGAGTGGAGATGGCCCCAGATGTTTAAGACAATTGGGGTTAAGTGATTTGCCCAGGGTCACAGAGCTAGTAAGTGTCTGAGGTGAGATTTGAACTTCAAGGACAGGGCTCTATCCACTGGATCACCTAGCTACCCCAGACATCATGAAATAGGAAATGGAAAGAGCAGATCAAGAATACTCTGATGAAATGCAAGCTAGAAATAACCAATTGTGAGGGTATTTTCTATTTGGCTTCATTGCCCTTTTTAGGCAGCTCCTCCTATTTCTACAAATTTGAATCATTTTTGCTTATGTCTCCAGAATTTCATTCTTGGGTTCTTCCTGTCCTCTTGGAATGATTTCCCCTGAATAATATTGAGCCATTAAGATCTTAATGATCTTTTCTGTGAACCCTTTACAATCTATTCTCTGAAAATCTAGGTTGCATATCAGCCTTCATTTGGCTTTCTTGTTCTCTAGCATGAACCCTGTGACAGAGTGGTCACATGTCCCCAAGGATCTTATCATGACTTCTTCAGCAACTTTCTTACTGGCCACAAATACATCCAGAATAGCAGGTTTTCTTATTGTTTCTTCCACCTTTTAAAGGATGAAATTATCATTAAGGTAAATCACAAATTTATTACCTGCTCTTCCTTTGGCAGACAAATGAGAGAGCACAAATGGATATCCAGATCATTTAATTCCTTCATCTTCAACTCTGATATTTTGCTTTCGTACCTGGCTTATAGCTTGTTCCCCAAACTCTTCATCTAATTCTTCCTTCTATCCATGTGGTCTGGATTGTATCTTTTTACAATGATATTGTTTCTGTTTCTACATCTATTGAACCTAATCCAAATGTTCTCCACCATATCTCCCCTCTCAGGATTCTACATACATACAAATATGTATATTAGGTATCACCCCTTTTGTGAACAGTGTGATTGCTAAAATGGGTAGAAAAAGAACTTTTGAAAACATTATAAAATTCATTAATAAAGAAACAACTTCTCAGATAAAATGTGAAGTAGTGACACACTGCTAGGAAGAGTGTATAGTGACTGGCTTCTCAGAAGAAAATACTTAGAGGATTTTTTTGAAATCAGAGAAATGACTGAGTCTAGGTATTTTTTAGTCCACTTTCACATGAGTCTGAAAGATTATACCTGACCAGATTATAAACTAAATAAGTTTTTAGAGACTATGGGAAAATTAAATAAGTATTGTTGGGTTCATAACTGACAGGAAGGCAGATTTCATGAGTTTTCTATTATAAGAGAAAGAAGTGTCAATGACTATGAAAAGCCTTGGATTGGAGGCTTTAGGAATAACTGAAAAGCCTGCTATGAAGGAGCTAAGAAGCTAGCCAGAGAAGCAGGTTACAAGAAGGCTTCAGTTGCAACTCTGGGATCCTGGTAATTGGAACAAAAGCATTGCGCTGTGAATTGGATGAATAAAAGACTGGAATAGTTGCTGGGGACCTCACTGGAAGAAAGCTGAACTCTGGTGTGGTTTGAGTTTTTGCCCTTCTTAAATGGATCGAACTGGCTTCTAACCTGTGGATGGCTGGAGCCAAACAGAGCAGGCCAGAGACAGGAGAGTCAGGAATCAAACAAGTTTAATTTCAAAGCGAGGGAAATGGCTTGCAAGCAAGGAGGGGAATCAGACATATGGGGCAGCCTCCCCCCCCCCCCCACCACCCAGTGGGTGGAGTGTGGGGAGATCAAAATACTTATACCAATGGCTCCGCAGTGAACTGTAGCCTTGACACTGAGGGGTAACAATGAGACAAGTTTGATTAGGGCTCCATGACCAGAAGATGGGTACTTGTTGGAGTTTGTGTGGGGCCTGTCCAAGCTCAGAGAGCATCTAGTGCTAGTCAAAGCAATACATTAATTATGTGATTTTGCCAGAGGGTGAGCGCAAAGGATTGTTGTTATGCCAAGCTCAGGGCATGGATTGCTTGTGGGGCCTCACTTCTGGAAAACAGGGTGTTTCCTAGTATCTTGACATCCTCCAATACTATTTAATCTTGAGAGGTGAAACCTCTGAGATATCTACTTGCTCTCTACTGCCCTCTCTGTTTTGAGAGGAAGAAACAGAGGGAAAAGTGGAAACGGAACAGAGCAGACATACAATCCATAGTAAAGGATTATAGCAACCTTGTGTTTGACAAACGCAAAGATTTAAATTTTGGGGATAAGTATTCATTATTTGGTAAAAATTGTTGGGAAAGCTGGAAAGCAGTCAGGCAGAATTGGGTACTCTCTCAAAATTGTAAAAATACGAGTCATTCCCCAACTGATAAATAAAGGATATAAACAGGCAGTTTTTTCGATGAAGAAATCAAAACGATATATAATCATATGAGAAAAATGCTCTATATCATTATTGGTGAGAGAAATGCAAATTAAAACAACTTTAAGATAACATCTTACACCTATCAAATTGGTTAAAATCATAGATGCCCTTCAAGTGGGGAAGAGCTAAACAAGTTGTGGTATATGATTATGATAGAATACTACTGCATGATAAGAAATAATGAGCTGGTTGATTTTAGAAAAATATGGAAAGACTTGGACCAACTATATACAGGACAAAAACAAATTTTCTAGAGAAGGCACTAGAATTGAGAGGGATGTTATTGAACTCTGTCTGAACTCTGACCTATAATTCTACACGTTTTACAAGTTAGATGCTGAAGTCATTATGGAAAAGTTTGTTAGTGAATCAAGATGTCCCTATTTCATTGCCAAGGCTTTTCACAGAAATAATTAAATATATTTTTCCTCTGGGAGAAAAAATGGGAATAGTAGTAAGAGTATTAGTTTTGGCAATGACCTTGAGTTTGAGTACTGTGTGACCTTGGGCAAGTCATTTAACTTTCCAGGTTCTTATCTGTAAAGTAATCAACCAATTAATCAATAAACATTTATTAAGTACATACTATGTGCCAGGAATCATTCTTAGCACTGGAGATATAAAAAGAGGTAGAAGAGGGCCCCTGCCCTCAAGGAGTTTGCACTGTAATGGGGGAGACATGCAAACAAATAAATATGAAGCAAACTATGTCCAAGACAAATAGGAAATAATTAGAGGGATCAGAAAAGGCTTCCTTAGGAGGTGGGATTTTATTTGGGACTTAAAGGAAGAAAAGGAGTTTAGTAGTTGGAGCAAAGGAGGAAAAATGTTGCAGGCACAGGTGATAGCCAGAGAGAATGCTCAGAGCCAAGAGATCTTGTCCATGGAGCCAGGAGGCCAGTGTTATTGGATCTAAGAGTTATGTATTGGGGATTGAAGTGTAAGAAAGCAGGAAAGGTAGGAGGGGGCTAGGTTTCATAGAGCAGGAAGGAACTCAGAGGCCTTCTCCTTCACTCCCCTCCAGGTACAGATAGAAAATTAAAACCCAGAGAAGTTGTGATTTGCCCAGAGGTTAGACAGGTATGAAAAGTCCAGAGATTAAATTCCAGATTTAAATTTTCACTAAAATACTGTGTTGATGCCGATCTTTTCCCACTGTACCACCCTTCACTCTTCAGTTGTTAAGGTCTCTTCCACCTTTAGACCACTGGTACAAAGGTCCTTTGTACAAAGTGGAGGGATCATAACCCTTATTCCTTGCTTTCAGACAGCCCCTAGCTTTCAGGAAGTCCTCTTTATTTCTTCTCTCAAGATAAGCAGGAGCACAGCATGACCACCGCCCAGATCCAGCTGCAAGCTCCAATTGTGGTCAGGACAACTGGAATGATAGCCTTCAGATTCCCCAGTTGGACGCCTCATAAACATTTCAAAGCCAGGGGCAATAAATATACACAACTCAGCTTGGCTTGGGCGTCTTCCTGGGCAGCGTGGACATTCGGCTTCTTAAGTTGAGGGGGTGATGAGGATCTAAGACCTGTATCCCAACTTATTTAGGACGCAACCCTTTTTTATTACCCCGCTCCCACATTAATTCATTCGTGCATTCATTCACTCACTCATTCATTCATTCATCCATCACTTCTTCACAGAGCATCTACTCGGTTCAAGGAGCAGGTCAGCGACAGGAGACGAGGGCCTCCCCCGCGCCCTCCCCATCAGAACCCCGGCCTTTTCCCTAAAGGTTGTGTGTTCTGGGGTGTTTGGAAGCTCCTGATTGGAAGCCGGGCCGGCAGGGGGCGGGGCCTAATGTAGCCATTGGCTGGAGCCAGGACTTCTAAACTCGCGTCGGGAGTCCAGGGGTCCACTCACAGATCTGGGGACCTGTGACAGGCGCCTCCCGGAAGACCCAATGGAGTCGTCGGCAGAGGGTGCAAGCCGGGGCACAACGAGGCGGCGCAGCCCGCACCTGCGGGCGGCAGTAGAGAAGAAGGAGGAGCCGGCGGTGGAGAAGAAGGAGGAGCCGCCGCAGGAGACGAAGAAGAAGCAGTCGCGCTCACCGAAGAGGCTCGGGCGGAGGTGAAAGGGAAGCCGGGATAGAACGCGGGTAGAGAGACAGAGTGGGGGTTGGGAGGGAGAGGCCGAGAACGCGCGATGTTGTGACGTAAGAGACGTTCATCTCTTGCCCCTGGAGTGGGGCACTAGCCGTGCTCTTCTCGGGTCTGCGGCTCCGGTGCTTGCATACCTAGGCCAGGCCACACTGCCCAAGCTTTCCCCTCCTTCTTTTTGACAACGTAATGGTCCTGCAATTCAAAAACTACAACCACAAAAACTTAGGGGAGTCAGTCCTCTTTGAATGTCAGTTTCCTCATTCATCAAATGAGGGGATCCTATGACCTTAGAGATTATCCAATTCTCTTCCTTCTTTTGTCAGATGAGAAACTTGACTTAGAAAAGGCGAATTCCTGGGTTCTAAGGTCAGAGTTCGTTAGTGGCAGAGCCAGCACTAGAATCCAGGACTCTTTGGCCTCAAATTCAGGGCTCTTAACTGTTAAGTGAGGCTGCTGAGTCAGGTTGTCTGTTTCGATTTCTAAATTTTATGAGAACTGGATGGGTTCTCTCTTCCACTTACTGCTTGACCTTGGATAAGTCACTTCAAGAGGGCTCCAGAATCCTCATCTGTAAAAGGAAGGGGGTGGACTTATCTCAGTGTCCCTTCTACCTTTGACATTTTGTGGCTCAGTTTATCTAGTGTGAAGGATATCACTCCCAGTTAGGCTCTTGTCTTCTAGGTCACTGGTCTCGAAAGTTGGGGCTCAGCCCTGACCCCACGGGGTATGTGATCAACCAAATGGGAATGGGAAATGGATTGCAAACCACTCTCCCTGTGGTAGTGATTTCTAGGGTTTGTCTCCAACGACCCCTACCCTGAATCTTGGACACTCCCCTACTTTACCCCATCTCTCCATTTGTGCAGTCTTCTCTTCTGAGCTGGGCATTGACCTCTTATGGCATTTATAACCTAACCAGTATGGAATTTCACAGCAGTAACTCTGTATGTACCTGTGAGAAAATTGATCTTTTCCCCCTTCCCATAGTTAATCCATAGTTAATCGCTGCCCAGAGCACCACCATATGCATCTTGGAAGATAGGTGAGTCACCTTCTTTCCCAGTGCTCCCTTCCCATTTTGCGTAAGACAAAGGGAGTCTTACAAAATAAGCACGCATGGATGGGTTGTGACATATGCCATCCTATGTTTCCTCCCCTCTTCCAAACTGCCAGGCTCCGGCATCCTTTTAGTCACCTAGATTCAGAAGTGAATTATTAGTGTTATTATTGACACCTCATTTTCCTTCAGCCTATACATCAATCAACAAGTATTTATTAAATATGCCAAGCATTTTGCTAGTCACTAGGGATACAAAAAAGAAAGAAAGAAACGAAGAAAAAAAGACACATTCTCTGTCCTCAGGGAGCCAGCCTTCTAATGAGACAGACGAAAATGAATATATCTGAGAGTATTTTGAGCTGGGTGTGACAATGGCTCTTAAGTCTTCCCAGTCTCTCTCTTTCTCTCTCTCTCTCTCTCTGCTTTCCCCTACCCCTTTTCATCTTCCTTTCTGTAATGTTCTTCCCCCATTACTTTAGCACACTGCCTTTTTTTTTTTTTTTTTGGTGCAGGGCAATGGGGGTTAAGTGACTTGCCCAGGGTCACACAGCTAGTAAGTGTCAAGTGTCTGAGGCCGGATTTGAACTCAGGTACTCCCGAATCCAGGGCCGGTGCTTTATCTATCCACTGTGCCACCTAGCTGCCCCAGCACACTGCCTTTTGAAGGCAATGTTTCCTCTCTGATATAACCTGGCCTTAGTCTTTGGAGCAAGTCTATTTTATAGGATATGGCATGATATGATAAGGGGAAGGATATAACCACCTAGAAGTCTCTTAATCAATCAACAAGTGTTTGATTCAGGTTGCCAATATACTGAAATGTATTATATAATGCGAACAATTGTGCAAACTCTGGAAAGATAGGTTGAATTTCTTTGTTGGAAGTTTGGACCAGAAAATTCAAGGAGAAAGATTTCTTTTACTTTAATCCTAGTCCATTTTGTACTAACAGCTTCTTGGTATTTTTTCCTTTACTAAAGTGTGGAAGAGAGCCAGAATCCAGTCTTTCGAGAGGTGATCAATTTTAAGCCAACTCCCTTGCCAGGTGAGAAAGTCTGAAGCCGTGCACATTGTTTGACTTTTGTAGGCCTTATGGCAAGGGATTGTGATCCATTAACTTTAAATATTTTGTTAACTGTATTTGTATTTTACTATAACTGATTTCTTTTGTAATTCTACATATTTTATTTTATACATTTAAAAACATTCTGAGAAGGGGTCTGGGTAGGCTTCATTAGATTGCCAAAAGGGTCCCTCACACACACACACACACACACACACACACACAATTAAGAATTCCTGCCTACAGCTTCCTCCCAAGATTTTGTCTGTTCAAATTCTTTTTTACTTTCAAAGTTACAACATTTCAGTGACTTTCCCCAATGTTTCTCTCATCTGTCCAGTTAGAAACTATGACAAAGTCACCACTGAACCTGTCAGCTTTTACTTATCTTCACTGGAGGAGCTTCTGGCATGGACCCCAGGTAGTGATGATGCCTTTAACATTGCTATGATACCCCTAGCTGAACGCCAACCCCCACTTCAAAGCCAGAGGCCTCGGACTCTGTTATGCCATGACATGAAGGGCGGTTATTTAGGTGACAGGTGAGTGAATTTTCCCCCTTCACCCAATAAAACAATGGTCAAATTGAAAGACCAGTGAGGTGTAGTTAATAAAGTGCTGAATCAGGAGTCAGAAGACCTGGGTTCTAGGTCTGCCTCTATAAGTAACTAGTTTCGGGATATTATGTAAGTTAGGCTATTCTCTGTTTTGTTGTTGTTGTTTGTTTGTTTTTTGGTGAGGCAATTGGGGTTAAGTGACTTGCCCAGGGTCACACAGCTAGTAAGTGTTAAGTGTCTGAGGTCAGATTTGAACTCAGATCCTCCTGACTCCAGGGCCGGGTGCTCTATCCACTGCACTGCCCCTTAGGCTATTCTCTGTTGATTCCATAATCCTATAGCTTGCTTTCTCTCTTGATTCATTTAATTAACCATCTTCCCATAACTTCACAATTTATCTTGAGTTTCCGAGCTTTTATTGACTGAAGCAAGATATGTTATAGAACATAGGGAGACTTTACCTGAATGAATTATGGAGTCTTCTACCTTTTTTGGAATCCCACTTACCTATTGTCATGGTTCCTCCAAATTTGGAAGTTATCTCCCACTAATGAAAAGCATTGTGCTACAGTGAGGGTGTACTGGACTTGGAGTCAAAAGAACTGAATTCAGCTGATGACTTTGGCACATACTGTGTGACCTGGGGCAAATCACAAAGTCTCCTTGGCTGTATCTTTGTTTCCTCATCTGTAAATGAGGGGTTGAACTAAGCCTAGGACCCTGTGATCTTGCATGTCAAACTTCAAAAGAAAGATGCTTCCTAGGGGATTATTTTGGCAGTAGGGATGACTCAGAATGGGCATGGATGAAGTCAGTTATTCAGTTCAACAAACATCTTTTAAAATTACCTTTTTTATTAAGTTAATAATGTGTGTTTGTAGATGTATAAGTACAAATATTTCAGTATGTAAAGATGAACAAAAAGTATTATGAATAAAGCTTCTATTCTGTACAGTTTTCAAAAATGTGTGTTGTTAAATTTTATAAGTAAAAAATTGCCCTGTTTGTGTTCCTTTTTGACTTTGTTTTTTTTTCCTTTTGTGCATTTTATAAATATTTTATTAATGCTTTTCTTTCTCTCACTTTTTTTTGGCATCACTGTCATTTCCCACCAACTTACCCTACCCTATAAGAAATTAGTATAGTCATGCAAAACAAATCAAGGCTTTGCTTTTGTCTAAAAATCTGTCTTGTCTAAAAATCTTTGTCTTATTCTGTAATTGTAGTTCATTGCTTCTGCCAAGAGACATGCTTTATCAATAGTCTTCTGAAATCATAATCAGTAACTGCATTGAACAGAGTTCTAATGTTTTTCAGAGTTTTTTTTTCTTTTACATTATTGTGGTCGGTTATTCTGGTCATGCTCATTTTATTCTTCAGTTTATATGTGTCTCCCAGGTTACTCTGAATTTGTCGTTCATAATAATACTCCACTAGATTCATAGACCCTAAAATGATGGATACCCACTTTGTTTCCAATTCTTTGCTATGAGAAAAAGTATTTTTGTATATATGGATCCTTTCCATTTTTCTTTGATTTCTTTGGGATATGTGCCTAGTAGTATTATTGCTGAGTCAAAGAGTGTAGTGATTTTTGAGTATTGTTACAAATTGCTTTCTAGAATGATTGGATCAATTAACAGTTCTACCAAAGGTACATTAGTAAATCTGTCCTCTCAGAGCTCTTATAGCAATTGTTATTTTCCTCTTTTGTCATTTTTGCCAGTTTGTGAAATATCAGGGTTGTTTTAGTTTGTTTTTTCTCTTATTATTAGTGATATGGAGCTTCTGTTGTTGTTGTTGTTGCTGGTTGCTTGCATTTTTTCTTTTGAAAACTCACACTTATCCAATTGTCTTTTGGGGAATGGCTCTTATTCTTATATAGAGAAAAGATACTGGCCCTTGGATATCATTGGCATAGGAAACACCCTGGTGAGGAAACTCCCTTGGCACCTTCTCTGCAATTTATAATCTTGGACAGTTGCTGAGAAGTTAAGTGACTGGCCCAGGGTCACACAGTCAGAGACAAGACTATTCCTATATTTTCTAAGATTCTATATATCTTGGATTTCAGGTCTATATCAGAGAAATCTGCTCTAAAGATTTCCCTTTAAATTCTAACTGCATTGGTTTTGTTTCAGCAGAAGTTTTTAAATTTTAGTTAATCAAAATTGTTGATTTTACCTGTTTGTAATCAATTCTGTCTTTTGTTTAGCAATAAAATCTTTTCCCTATCCTTAGTTGTGAAAGGTATCTTCTTCTCTTCTAGCTTTTTTATTTTGTGACCTTTTATATTTAGATCATATATCCATTTGGAAATCATTGTGGTATATATGTAATATTAGTATTAACCTAGTTTCTGCTAGGCTGTTTTCCCGTTTTCTCAGAAGTTTTTGTCAGATAGTGAACCTTTATCCCAATAGTTGAAATTGTTGGGTTTTAAATACTTTGCTGCTATGTTCATCTGCTTTTGTATCTTGTTTATTTAGTCTATTCCTCGGATCAACTTTTCTAACTTTTCTATTTTTTAGCCAACATCAAATAGTTTGGACGATTACTGCTTGGTATAGTTGAAGATCTAGCTTCTACTAGACCCCCTTCACCCCTGCTTTTTTTCCATTATTTTCCTTGATATTCTTGACCTTTTGTTCCTCCAGTTGAATTGCATTATTATTATTTTTAGTTCTAAAGTAACCCCCTAGTAATTTGATTGTTGTGGCACTAAATTAACTTAGGTAGTATCATCGTTTATTATATTGGCACAGTCCAATTATGAACAAATAATATATCAACAATTATTTGTCTTCCTTTATTTCTGTAAAGAGTATCTTATAGTTGTTTTTCTGAGTGTCACGTGGTAAGTATACTCCTGGGTACTTTCATGGCAAACATTTTCTCAGGACTTGCTGTGTGCAGTACACCGCATTACCTACCTACCAAAGGAGGAATAAAGCTAAATATGACAAAAGTCCCTGTTCTCATAAAGTTTACTTTCTGGTGATGGGGTGAGAGCAGGGAATGTGGCAAATACACAGACAACTGTGATATAAATCAGATCCCAAATGTATAAAAAAGAGAGACAGGTAGTTTCCATTGCCCCCTCCTTAGAAATTACTTTCCATGTATTTCCATTACTTTCCATCTTGTATTTCATTTCCTATGGACATGTTCTTTTTCCTCCAACAGAACATAGGCTTTCTGAGGGCAGGGTCTGCTTTGGTTTTGTCTTTTTATCCACCAATGCCTAGTGCATAGTTGGTACATAATAATTGCTTGTCGGATTGAATCGAGTTTCACATTTTGGGTCCTGTGTTTTGACTTCATCCCATTCCTTTACCTAGGTTCATTCAAGGATCAATGACAGAGTCTCCTTATGTCTTCTACCACTGGCAATGCATTGACATCTTTGTGTACTTCAGCCATTACACAGTCACCATCCCTCCAGTGGGCTGGACCAATGCCGCCCACAAGCACGGGGTCTCTGTGCTGGGTAAGAGTGATGGCTGGCTGAATCAGGCTTTGGTTATGAAAGACAGCATACATAGTAGCTGGTCAGAGGAATGTGGAACAGGAGAAGATCGAGCCAGTTGTTGTGGACTGGAAGTGTGGACAAATCAGTTGGCTCTCTGGTTTATAGAGCTGGAAGGGATTTTAAAGTCCAGCCCCTTCATTTCACAGATTAGGAAATAGGCGCAAAGTTTAAATGACCTGCCCATGTGTCACGCAGGAAGAATGTTACACAGGTGGCACGCCAATCCAAGATTAGAACCCAGATGTTCTTTCCACAGTGCCTCCTTAGCTGTGGTGTAGCAGGAAGAATGTGAGTTTTGAAGTTAGGAACCTAGTTTTGAAGCTTCCCTAACTCCCACCATTATTAGCCCTGGGTCCTTAGGCAAGTCCCTTCATATGTCCATGCCTCAGTTTTCTCATTTGTTAAATGGATATACTAATACCCACCTGCTTGGATTTCTGTGAGGATCAAATGAGATCATGTAAATAAAATATTTTGTAAAACCATAAAATTTTATATCAATATGAACTACCATTACCACTAGAGAAAGTGGCATGGCATAGAGGGAAGAGCACTGGCCTTGGAATCAGGAGAGACTTGCTTCCAATGTTTCTTTAGCTACATGGACATGGGCAATACTTTATCTTTACCTCTTTGAGCCTCAGTTTCCGTACCTATGAAATGGTTACAGTAATCATTATAACAACCTTCATAGGGCTGTTGTCGGGATCAAATAGGAAAACAGCTAAAGTATTTTTACAAACTTTAATCAATCAAGCATTTATTAAACACCACGTAAGACTCTGTTTTAGACATTGGGAATATGTAGACAAAAACAGAACAGTAACCCCTTTCCTCAAGAAAGGTACATTCAGAGACAGCTAGGTGGTGCAGTGGATAAAGCACTGGCCCTGAATTCAGGAAGACCTGAGTTCAAATTCGACATCAGACACTTGACACTTACTAGCTGTGTGATCCTGGGCAAGTCACTTAAACCTTACTCCCCTGAGACACCCCCCTACCGCGCCCCCCCCCAAAAGTTACATTCTGTTAGGGAAGGGAAGAGAAGATAGCACATGAAAGAGACCAGGAAAGGTTGGGATTCTGGGTGGTATGCATGGTGACAACATGGTGTGGACGTGGCCTGGAAGTAGCATGGGGGGCTAGCTTTGGGCAAGACAAAGTGAAAGCTTGTTTGTAAGAGACTAGTGCCCCAAGGGCAGACTATAAGATTTGGTTCAAGGGGAGATAGAAGAGGTGAGGAAGATGGCTAGCGTATAGGCAGCGTAGCTCTTTCCCAGTAGACTTCTACTTATCCTGGGACAAGAGTTTGCGCAATATGGAGCCCAGTAAATAAAAATATAAATGTCTGCCATCATTACCCAGTCAGAACTCATTAGCAGAGCCACTGCGGACCTTTTGATTCACTTTTGAAGTATCAAATCTGGTGTTTCCATCTCACCGGCACATCATCAAAGAGGCTGCCCTTTCTGGACTGTCTTCTAGGGACCTTCATCACAGAGTGGACAGAAGGTGGGCGGCTCTGTGAGAAATTCTTATCTGGAGACCCATCCTCTTACAAGAAGGTGGCGGATCAGCTTGTCCGCATTGCACAGTTTTTTCGCTTTGATGGCTGGCTAATCAACATCGAGAACACACTGAGCGTGAGTGTGGTCCTCTTTCCCCTCAGCCACCCTTCCACCCTACTGTAGTTCACTTCTCCCCTCAGGGCTTTCCCATTTACCTCTGTCTCTCTTCCCCCCCCTTTTTTTCTTTTTCTTTTCTTTTCTTTCTTTCTTTTTTTTTTTCAGGGCAATGAGGGTTAAGTGACTTGCCTAGGGTCACACAACTAGTAAGTGTCAAGTGTCTGAGGCCAGATTTAAACTCAGATCCTCCTGAATCCAGGGCCAGTGCTGCCCTTACCTCTGTCTCTTAACCTTTTCCCCTTCCCTGACTCTCTTCTCCACTCTTTGTGATAGAATACTGTAGCAGCTTCTCCTCCTCCTCCTCAGACAGAGGCACCTCAGCCCTAGGATGTTCTCTGATGGAAGGGAATGGTGTGTTTTCCTTATGTGTCTCCAGTGACCATGGCTGGCTGAGCTCTTGTGACCCTAGGCCTGAGTTATGTGGGACATTTGCTCCCTACCTCTGTCATGCTTGGATTGGATTGGGGGCCTCCTCTCCCCTTTTATGGGGTTACCCTGACAGTGTGCCACCCTCCTTCATCCCTGCTTTAGCAGCGTTATGTATCAGCCACATTACTCTGAGGGGGCTCCAGGCATTAGCAGCTTTTTGCTTTTCTATATTATGTGTTTCTGCCCTTTATTACCCATCGTCTTGTGTGTTATTTTCTACCAGATAGGTAGACAGACAGAGCATTTATTACAGAGCGCTTACTATGTGCCAGCCTTCATGCTAAATGCTAAGGAGACAAAAACAAGTTAGCAAGGCAGTGCCTCCCCTCAAGGAGCTTATGTGCTAATGGGGAAGAGACCATAGAAAGGGGAGCTGGAAAAGGTAGGAGAGGCGATAGACATAAGGAGAGGAGAGAGACTTGGTGGTGGCATGGTGTCCATTTGGCCTTGAAGTACTTTGGGACCCTGGGTGTGAGGAAGACAAGGTCACCTGTCAGAGACCAGTGCCCCAAGGGCAGAATATAAAATTTGGTGGTGGTTGAGAGTGGGGGAGAGCAGGTGACGGAGCTAGGGATGATGGCCAGAGTTTAGGCAGCTTAGCTCATACCAGTAATTTTTTTCCTGTCCTGAGAAAAGAGTTTGCTCACTTAGAGCCCTTTATGCTTTCTAAACCCCACTCAACTCTGACCATGTCAAATCTTCTCTCCCCTTTCTCACAGATGGCTGCAGTAGGGAATACTCCTTCCTTCCTTCGATACCTGACTGACCAATTGCACCAACAAGTACCCGGTGGATTGGTGATTTGGTATGACAGTGTAGTGAAGGATGGGAAGCTACTGTGGCAAAATGAATTGAACGGAAATAATAGGTGAGCTGAATTAACAATGGCACCTTAGTCTCTGTTTTCCTTGTCTCTTGAACATGGGCAGAAGAGTGAAAAGAGACTGGAATAGATTCCATTTGCAACCCAATAAGGATAGCTAATGTTATGAATCAAAGGTTGTTGCCAGATTAACCAAGCAGCTCTGAGAAGGATCCGGTCTTCATCCTTGCCTTTCCAGGCCTAATTAACTGACATTCAGTCTTCCCACTCAAAAGAATTCTACCTACCTTAGAGGGAAGTGAGGCATTTCTTAATTTGCCTTACCCTTAAGCACAACTATTTGCACAGGCCAATTAAAATGTGTTGTGGGTTGGTTGTAAAGGATACTCATGCTTTGCATTCCTGTGGGGAGCATGAACTGCTTAAAAAAAACTTTGGGCCATTCACCAGGGTGGGGGGGTGGGTAAGAGAGAGAGACTGAGTGTGTGTGTGTGTGTGTGTGTGTGTGTGTTTTGAAACTCAGCGGTGGCTTTGAATCGTGAGTAGTTTGGATTTGTGGCCACTTTGGGTGAGAAGGCGCAGATACATCGTTATCAAAAGGTCTCGCTGCTTGTGGCCCTGCACTTAGAATTCTGTGGAGACTGATTGGCAGGCACAGTTCCTGCCCTTTGGCAGCTTACACTCTGTAAGAGACCATCCTTTTGGCTGCAAAGGCCAGGTGGGTTCTCAGGGAGTCCCCACTTCAGGAAGGAAGGGAGCCTTTGTGAACAAGAGGGCCCGGTCAAGCCTGAGGGCAGGGCTGCCTGGCTTATCCTTCCCCAACTTTGTGTCTCTTGCTGCTTCCCAGTGTGTTCTTTGAGTCCTGTGATGGCATCTTTACCAATTACAACTGGAATGAGGATCACCTGAAGCGTATGGCATACTCTGGGGTGCGCAAGGAAGATGTGTATATAGGAGTGGACATATTTGCCCGGGGAAATGTCGTGGGAGGTGGATTTGACACAAACAAGGTAAGTAGACTGGGGAGATGGAGGAGGCTTTGTCACCATTTGAGGGGGTTCTTTAAATTGGTCTCTCACCTTTTTCTTCACCTTGAAGGAGGTAGGTGTCTGTTATTCTTCTTAGGATTGGTAGAGAAATTAAGACTTAGAGACCATTGACCACTATGACTGGGCTCATCCCAGGCCTGGACAACCAGGAGTCTGGGGACCTGTATTCCAGACACAGACTTTGGGCATGTCCCTCCACCTCTCTGAGCAAAAGAAGGCTGGTAGGGAAGCTGGGGGCAGGGGTGGCAATGGATTAGACAATCTCTGGGGCCTCTTTCAGTTCTATTCTGTCTGACTGTCAGACCATTGAGAAGCAGTGCTGGACACAGTGCTGGGTTTGGAGTTGGAGGTCTCAAGTTCAGATTCTCCCTCTGCCCCTTATTAGGGAAGTCTATTAACTTCTCTGGGCCTCAGTTTCCTCATCTGTAAAATGATGGAGTTGGACTAAATGAGGTCTCTTCTAGCTTGAAATCTGTGATCCCACGATAAATTCTTGTACATTTGACAGTAGCCTGGACCCTCAGTCCTGTCCATTCTGACCAGCTCTTCCCTTCTTTCAGTGCCTTTTCGAGACAGCTGAGCAGCCTTGGGGAATACCGGCAATATTTTTATATACTGGGGGCATTTGGTTTGGGGAGATGATGGGTTGGGTATGAGTTTCTGGCAATTCACCTTATGGCAGCCAAAAGGAAAGGGGAGATTGGAGGGTTGATGCCCCTTTTGAGAGGATAATAGATGATCACTCAGTCTCTTGAGCTGTCAATCCTGTCCCTTTTCTGTTTCTATAGGGAGGTCCTCAGTCATTAATTAAGCTTTAAATGAATAAATTAATGAAATCACTGAACATTCTTCTCATGCCCAGTTATTCTGACAATGTAATGAGGTGTGAGGTTTCCTGCATTCCTTTACACTTTGGATGGTCCTTCTGTCTTTCTGCCACCCTGTAGTGCCCTCTTCTGGCCAATCCGTGAAACTACAGAATGCTCAGATAGGATTCTGCATGAATCTCAGCAATAGCTGTCTATGAGTGCTGGCTATGTGCCAGGGATTGTGTTAGGTGTGGGAGATACAGAGATAAAAGTGAACAGTACCTGCCCTCAGGGAACAATGGGCGAACATTTCTGAACAAGTTGATGGAAAATAGGGGACTGCGCGGCCCATGTTTGATGAGTAATTAGAGACCCAGTGCTTCCTACTGGGATGCCTCTGAGAAGACAGTGGATGGACTGTTTGGGCTTTTATGTGATCAGTGCTTCTCTCTGCCTTCCGTCCTTTTGCAGTCACTGGATCTGATTCGGAAGTACGGGCTCTCAGCCGCTCTCTTTGCTCCTGGCTGGGTGTACGAGTGTTTGGACAATGAGAACTTCTTTCAGAACCAGGACAGGTGAGCTCTCAGTCCTACTTGGGGCTTCTAGTAGTAGATCAGCGGGTCAGAGGAAGGGACCTCAGATTATTTTTTTCTGGTCAAATCAAACAGCTTGGCTGCCCCCAGGTAGGAATGTCCTTAGAAATAGGTGGAAAAGCAGTGAGGAACTGAGGGGCCACTTCCTTCACACTGGCATTTCTGGTGCATGAAGCTGCTATGCTAGGTGGTTGAGGAAGTGTGAAATTATATTTTGCTATCACACAGAGTGTTATAAATATTTTGTTTTGTTTAGATGTATGTACACACACATATATAAATATATATGTACATATAAAACCTTTGTTGATATCATTGATTCCTTGGATATATGCTCACTCATGAGATTACTGAGCCAGAGTGCTTTGAACAGCTTAGTGACTTTTCTTGCTTAATTGCAAATTGTTTTCCAGAATGATTGGTCCAAATCATAGCTTTAGCAGCAGTGTATTAATGTGTCTGTTGGCCCATATTCCCTCTAATTTTGATTATTTCTGGTTTTTTTTTTTATCATTTTTGTCAATTGTATAGGTGTGAGGTAAAACCTCATAGGTTTAGTGTAAATTTCTTAGTATTAATGATCTGAAAAAACCTTACATATGATTGTTGGCAATTTGCATTTCTTCTTTTGAAAACTATTCCTGTTCTTGGGGTATTTTTATATCGGACAATGCCCTTGTTCTTTTATATGTGTCAATTTCTTATATAGACTGAATATAGCAGACTTTTATTAAAGATATTTCAAGGCAAGTATGTTTGTCTTGAATGGGGTTGGAGAAAGCTATAAGATAGAATGGTTGAGATTGAGGTTATACTGAGGCTCCTCTTTATTACATTTCTTGAGTTCTTCCTGCACCCACATGTCTCTGTGTAGGTTCTGGAGTTTGCTGGAGCAATATCTGCCCACTCACAGCATTTGTTCCCTACCCTTTGTCACCTCATTCTGTCTGGGCTTGGGAACACGGAGATTCTCCTATGGACAGGTGTGTGGAGTATTTGTGGTTCTCTTGTTCCCTTGCAGTCCTGCTGGGTTGAGGGTAGAACAAGAGTTTCCTGCTTGTAATGGATTAAAAAAATGAATTGATGATTTTTGTCTGTACATAACACCTTTTGTCAGATATACCCCCCCTTCCTGCCTTATACTCCAGCCAATGAGCCTTCCCCTTGTATTACTCATAACTTATGTTACATTTTTGCAAGGGGAAACAATCTCCCTTTTGTCTTCTGATTTCCACAAATTTGTGAGAGATGGAGGGGAGGTTTATTTGGTGGAACTAGGATATGTGATCTGAATAGAATTGCTATCCAACTTTGTCTGATCCCCGTCCCCTCCTGCTGTCCACTTTGTCCTGCTTGACGTCACAGAATGCTCTCCTTGCCTCTGGTTTTCCCTTTTAGGAGGAGACAATAGGACCCTGGTACCACCTGAGTGCTCAGGAAATCCAGCCTCTCTATGGCAACCACAAACAAGAAAGTGAGTCTGGCAAGGTGAGGATTCACAGCTGCTTGATGGATGCCTGGAATGGAGGAAGCTCTGTGCTTGTTCATGGGACGATTCCTTCCAGCACAGCGAAGGTGTCTGTGAGGTAGGTGAATGGCTGGGGATTGGGGACCCCCAGGCTCTCTGTGCTGGCTGTCGAGCTGGCCTAACCAGTAGGGCAAAGGGCTGGAGGGCCAGGGCGGGCAGAGGTTTTCAGCACGTGTTGTGCCCTGGTTTGAGGAAGCTCTGGTGTTCCTTGTGACTTTCCAAAGTCCTGCTTGTAGCTAGAACTAGTAGAGTGGCTATCACTCACCAAACAGCTAGATCCTGGGAGGGAGAGGTGCAGATCCTGGGGTTTCTAGTATTCCATTATCTTTGTGGCTCAAGGGACTTGAGCTTAGTATCTTAGAGTTTTTCTAAGGCCTTTCATTGCATCATTTTTTTCTTCCAGGCTTTTTTCTCTGAAGGTCCCAGCACCACCAAAGATTTATCTGTCCCTGATATACAAACTGGAAGAGCGTCCTGATATCACTGTTGCATTGGAACTGTCCACCCTGGATGTTGGAAGATGTAACATTGGGGGCATCTCAGCTTTACATGGTGAGGTACTGGGCCAGGTCTCCCTCTAGCATTCACCAAACTTCTTCCTCCTAATGACTTCCCTTCCCTCTGGGCTTCTTACTCTGGCTTCTGTGGTCATCTCTGGAAGCAAAAGTCTGAAAGGACCTGGACGACCAACAGGGTAGAAGGAAAGGGAACAATGTTGTAGCTTTCTCTGTTGGCAGGAGCCCAGCAGGGGCCCTGGCCGTGGGTATTAAGGTTTCGGCTAAATTGTCTGCATCTATTTCCTTCCTTCAGGCAGTAGTAGAGTTCTTAGTAGAGTCTGGAGGTAGGGACTTGTCCCAGAATGATCATATCAGAAGTAGATTAGAGGAGGAATTCCCTTCTACTTCCTTTCTTTTTCCACTTCCCTTTTTCGCTTAATCCCAACAATTCAGGACTTTATTCATCTTTAAGCTCAAGAAGCTGTACCTCCAGCTGGGTGTTGACTTGGAAGAGAGCAGATAATGTGGCATAGAGTAGACGAGAAGGTGGGAGCCCTGTCATTGAGTGATTATCTTCCTCAAAGCTCAGTTTTATTGAAAGGAGATTGGATGCCCCTAGTGGGACAGCTTCTTCAAGAATGGCTCCCTTGCTGGTTTCTTCCTGGTTTCCTTCTCCTTGGATTTGGAGATCTGGCTGGAAAAGTAGAATTGAGCCTCAGTTTTCCCCTGATTTGTCTCCTTAGCAGGGCCAAGCAATAGGCATACTCCCCGACCTCTCCACGTGCCCCCGGCCAGGCTGCTCAAGTGGGTTGGTAGATGCAACCAGCAGTTCAACGGGGGCTGGATCCATCGGTGAGTCCCCCTCCCCCCAGGGTGTGTTGCACTGTGCAGGGGCTGGCCTACTGTGAAGATGGGCTAGAGGTGAGTGGGAGTAAGGATCTGTAAGCTGAGGATTTCCAGGACTTGAGGGTGTTGGGGAAACTCCTAGGCTTAGCCGTTCAATCCTATTGGAACAGCCCTGCCCAGCAGGTTTCTAGGCCACTGCAAAGTATAGGTCCTGGTCCATTACATGTGAAATTAACTTACCTCTGGAGTCCTAGGCCCTGGATCTGGGCCTTTGTCCCATTGCCCCCAATCCCCCATCTTCCACAGCTACTGTAGACTGGGTCATGGTAAAACAGCAGCATAAGCAATTGAGCTGGAGTTTAGTGACTCAGTGAAGTAGCAGGGGATTCTAGTCAGCATAGAAGTGCTTCCTTCTTCCTTTGTCTTCATGGCTTTCTCTCCTCTTTCCACAGCTGCTATGAAGTGACTCTTCAGAACTGCTTTTTACAAGACATCTTTGTTAGTTTCACACGCCCCTTGGGCAGCCAGGAGGAAGAAAACTTTATTTGTCGTCTTGGAGAAATCCAGGTGAGGAGTCCTAAGTATGAAGATTCCTGCTCTGAGGCTTGTGGAAAGGAAGCTTGGGGTCCTGGGGGCTCAATCCATTAGGGGCTTATGTTCAACTTGCAAGAAAGAGGCATGATATTGCTCTAAAACTGGGGACAAACTACAAAACTTCCTGGTAATAGCCCTTGTCTCAGAGAGAAGGGGTGAGTTGCCAGTGCCTAACTTGTAAATAGCACTGGGTCTTCTTTTCAATCTTGGGAATGAAAGTGAGGGGTTAGGGGGATATTCTGAATTTTCTTTCTCTTGGCAGGTAGTGGATGCAAACAGCCTGATGACACCTTTGTACCAGGTCCGGGACCTTACTGCCTCCCACACCTGCTGGCATCGTATCCACTCAGATGTACACAGGTTTCAAACCAAGCTTCTTCTCAGCTGTACTCTCTACTGGTCCTACCTGCTACCCCATGCCTCTGGCTTCCGCATATACCATCAGGGAGGGAACTATGCTCGTAGAAAGGAGGTACTGGACTCAGAAGAGCCCACGTTCTTGGGTCTGGCCCATGCCAATATGTACCGTGTGGTGAACCTGGAAGTAGAAGAAGCCCCAGCTGGCCAGGACTACTTTGTGGATTTCTTGGTGCAGCCTATCCCCAAGGAAGGATTCTTGGTTCCTGATGTAGAGTGGGGCAGATTGACCCTGCTCTACTCAAAACCCAGTGCCTAAGCATTAAAGCAGAACTGTCTCATTGGCTCCAGATTTCTTTCCTCATTTTGGTGGAGGGAGGCTGGCTTCATTCAAGGATGTAAGTTCGAAGGTATTGAGGCAAAGGGCACTAGGGGACCTAGGGCATAGGTGTGGGCAGGAAGCTGTTGGAGGCCCACATAGGCCTTGGTAGCAGCATTGGAACTGAGACACATGTAACTACTTCTATTTTTTTAAATCAACTCCTTGAGGTTGAACATTTTTTACTCTGGGGTGATTTGAAAACCTTATTTTGTCCTGATCCTTCTCTTTATGCTGAAGAGTTTCAAAGTAATAGTTACAGGAATTAGAAATACTTAGTTGAGGAAAAATAGAGAGGGAGACTGAAGCTTCATCCTTATATTGAAGGTAGGAACCATTTTTCTTCCCTGCAGTCTGAATAACTGAGGAAATGAACTTAAATTACAGCTGGAAGATTTTAGGTAAGGGAGGCATAAGGCCTAACATGAGATGCTACAATTGTTTTGGTTAAAATCTAACTGTTATGACTAAAATCTAATGTGTGGTCACCTTAAAGTAGAAGCTTATAGCACCAGTCTTTGGGAATTAAGTATTTATTAAAGTATATTAGAAGTTAGCAAAAGAGAGAGAAAGAACACGTGGAGTTCAGAAAGAAAAAGCCTAGCTACCTTAGAGGAGAGATGAATTCAGCCTGGCCTCCCTCCTTCTCCCAAATTTTTTTTTGCCACCGCCAGCAGTCCCATCAACCAAAAGGAAAGCTCCCCCTTCCGAGGGGAAGCTCCCAGCAGGACAGTAAGGGGGGGCGGTCCCCACACACAGCTCCAAGCTAATTGGCTGGTAGCATTGATTGACATGACTTATAGGCGGTTTTATGAATAGTGATGACTTCCAGAGGCCAAGCTAAGCCACATGTTTGCTAGGGGCAGGTGCGCCCTGGTTCTCACACAATGGTGCTATCCCTGAGGGGTGAATGCTCTGGGCCTAGTGATTTCTGAAGGCCTCACATTAAGATGAGTCTTGGTTTCACTGTGGAAACTTGGTGAGTGCCCATTGTTTCTGTAGGTCTAAGGGCATGGGGAGGAAGGTGGAGCAATTTTCTCTAATCCCATCAGTCATGATTAAGATCTTAGGCTGGCCTAGCAGAAATACAGCCCTAGATCTCTTCCAGTCTTGTGACATGGTCAAGATATTTTAAGGACTCCAAAGATTTTTTAAAAAACTTATTTCCTAGGGCAGCTAGGTGGTGCAGTGGATAAAGCACTGACCCTGGATTTAGGAGGACCTGAGTTCAAATCCAGCCTCAGACACTTGACACTCACCAGCTGTGTGACCCTGGGCAAGTCACTTAACCCTCATTGCCCTGCCAAAAAAACCAAACAAAACTTATTTCCTGGGGCAGCTAGGTGGCACAGTGGATAGAGCACTAGCCCTGGAGTCAGGAAGACCTGAGTTCAAACCCAGCCTCAGACACTTAACATTTACTGGCTGTGTGACCCTGGGCAAGTCACTTAACCCCAATTGCCTCACCAAAAACAAAAACAAAAAAACCTTATTTCCTTTCCTGTGATGAACTTGGGCTAAAGTTATCTGCCTCCCTTGGCAGCCACCTCTGCTCTGACTAGAGGCTGTTAGGTTCAAATTGATAAGAGGCCAGGCCAATCATAGCTCTTTCTACATTGTCTCAATCTGTCTTCTAGCCTGATATTGTTTGCCATGGAGCAGATACGTCTATGGGAAGTCCATTTGATTACTTTTTTTTTTCTAGTCTTTTCCTCTTTGAAAGTCTGTTTAGACCTTCATCTGCTGCTTTTCTTCTTATCTCTCACCTTCTCTCACCTCCGTGCCCTTTGTTCTTCATTTGGTCTTTTGTCTTAGATGAATCAGTTTCATGCTGTCACTGAGGAGTACCCAACATATTTGTTGGTTGCCACTTTTCCAGCTTGTCACCAGATAGCCCTCTTCTGTTTCCTTCTTTCTCCATCTCCCATTTTCTCTTTGTTCCTGTGGATGCCCAGGCTTGTCACTGAACAATCAGAGCTTGACCTCAGGCACTTTTGGACTTAAAGAGGTTGCTGACAACTGGGTAAATTAGTAGACTCCCTGCTTAGAGTCTCTTAACTCTGCTACCTTGGCTACATCTGATTGAGTTCCCTATGACACATCCTCTGAATCTGAAAAACTCAGAGCAGTATCCCCAAAGAGTGGGGAGAGAACCCCATAAGCCCTGCTTCTGTAGAAAAAATAACTGCCTTTAGGACATTTAGAATGCCAGGAACTATAGCGGTCACTTAATCTAATTTTACATATAAAGGCCAGTCACCCAGGTGATGTATCGAGTGACCGATCCTGGGATACTTAGAGCAAGAAATCACTATTTAGTTTTTGTCACATCGAGAGATTGCTATATTTGACTGTGAGCCACTAGGTGGCAGCACAGGTCTCTTGGCTTCTTTTGCTCTCCCTTTTGGCCTTTGGAATTTGGGGGCTTCATGGAGAATTGGCAGAGCCTGATGAAAGATGTAGGATACTTAAGGTTTCTTTGTGTGTTGGTAGTGGGAGGATGGTGCTCTCTTCATCTTAGTGCATTGCCTTTTTCTATCTTTAGGTTGTATCTTTCTTCCAGATCAGGAACTCTTAACCTTGACTCTAAACTTTTTTTGTTTTTGTTTGGTTTTGGTAAGGCAATTGGGGTTAAGTGACTTGCCCAGGGTCACACAACTAGTAAGAATCACGGGTCTGAGGCTGGATTTGAACTCGGGTCCTCCTGAATTCAGGGCCAGTGCTCTATCTACTGCGCCACCTAGCTGCCCTGACTCTAAACTTTAAAAAAGAAAATAAAAAATCCCCCCACTTTGATCATTGTATTTCAGTTGTTTTTCAATGTAATCCTGTATGTTTTATGCATTTTAACAACATTGTGCTGAGAAGGGTTACATAGGTGTCTCTAGCCACAGGGAGTCATGTCCCAAAAAAGGTTAAGAACCTCTTCTGGAAGAAAGGTAGCTCTGACTCCCTGCATCCCAGAGTTCTACAGCTTCTGTCAAGCTGTATAGGTAGCAACTTGACTTTTGGAGCACAGAATGATAGGTGCACTCTTCCCAACTATGAGCCTAACAAGGCATGTAAAAATGTCTATTTCTCTAGCCTTATAAATCTTATCAAAAGGTCTTTAAGTTGGAGAAAGAAGAGAGAACACTACTTTCTTATATATGCCAAGATAGGTACCATAATGAATAACAGCAATAATGTAACAAGAAGACAGCCAAATGGTCATAGTTGACAAAACCCAAGAAAGGAGATTCAAATAAGGACTTCTTAGATGTCACTAAGATTTGGTGGAACGAAACTCCAACTGGAATATGGCTTTACAAGGGTTTATGTACCTTATTACAAAACAGAACAAGATAAGTTTTTTGGTTTTGTTTAAAGTTGCATGTGTATGGGGTAGGGTAGGGGAGAGTATTGAATAATAAATTTTAAGATATACTCAATGTGAGGCAATCTACCTAAGAAGCAAAGCTGGGAAGCATGGTAGAGAACACTTGGGTTGAAGAGCAATGGCAGCAGAAAAAGATGCAATTTTGTCATTGGAGACCAGCTGGACAGAAAGATGAAATATGAGAAGTTTGGAAATCTAAGCATGGTGATGTGATGGATTTCTGGACAACTACTGGAGGTCTTACTTACTGACTTTAATGACTTTCATTCTTCATGAAGTGGAGAACTAATGTTTGCTTTTTTTTTGTTTTTTTTGTTTTTTTGCATGGGGCAATGAGGGTTAAGTGACTTGCCCAGGGTCACACAGCTAGTAAGTGTGTCAAGTGTCTGAGCCCAGATTTGAACTCAGGTCTTCCTGAATCCAGGGCCGGTGCTTTATCCACTGTATCACCTAGCTGTTCCTAGTGGAGAACTAATGAAGGAAATTTTTTATTTTGGATCTGATTCTCACCAATAAGGAGAAACCGGTTCTAGGAGGTGACCATACCATCTTAGATTTAGTGATAGGAGAGGAAAACTGGAAACAATCTTGCTTACAAATTTCAAAGGGTTAAAAACAAAACAAAACAAAAAAACAACCCAAAAACCTCTGTAGAATTTCATGGATTAAACTTCTCCAAGGAAAGTCATTCTGGAATAAAAGGGAAATTCTCAAGAATAAAACAATTCTGAAGACAGAATTCTGATAAGGAGAAAGTAATTATTTAGATGATATGAATTGACAGTGAATTCACCAAACAACTTCAACTTTAAGTTTCATACTGAAGATGGAAGCCAAGGTAGGTAATGGAGAGTGAATATTGGAAGTGTAATTTTGTTCTATAAAAATAGTGTGAGGTGTGCTAAAGCCAAGAACACCCTGAATCTGGTAGGGAAGGGCTCTAAAAAGGGCTTTAAAATTATGGCAAGAAAAGAGGATAGAGAAGGGATAGAACACTTCTTGGGCGTATGGGGTGGTGACAACTGATAGCAGAGAAATGGTAGCCCTGTTCAGCCTGCATTTTGCCTCTGTTTTCTCTACCAAGAAAAATGATATTTGGACTGGAAGTGATAGAATAAGAATGGCTAGTGGAAAGGTGATACCCAAGAGAAGTAAGGAGATATTGAAAGCTCCTGGCTGTCCTTAATGAGCCGTAGTCACCAGGCTGAGATAAAACTATATCCTCTGGTAATGAAAGAACTGGAGGATGTGATTCTCAGCATTATTTCAAAGGCTGTGGAGAATAGGAGAGATGCCACAGGATTGGAGAAAGGCAAACATACTGATTTTCTGAAAGGGGGCATAGATATAGAGGAGGAAGTGATCTTAGACGCCATCTAAAATGACCTTATTTTACAGATGGGGAAGCTGAGGAAATGGAGATGTATGGGCTAAATATGGTACAGTTTTGTAGATTTGGAACTGACTGAACAACTGGACTTAAATGGTTTGATGTCATCCTGGAAGGTCTTCAGTGGAATGTCCCAGGGATCCTTGCTTGGCCTTGTGCTGTTTAATGATTTTTGTCAATGATTTGGATAAAAGCAGATGGTGTGCTTATCAGACTTGCAGATGGCACAAAGCAGGGAAGGAGAGCTAACAGAATCAGGATACAGAAAGATCCCAACAGGTTAGGACATTGGACCAAATTTAAAAGATGAAATTTAATAGGCATTGGGGGACTGAAATTTTACTGGCTAAAATTCAGCACCCAAAGCACCTGACCAGATTTAAAAGATGAAATTTAATAAGTATTGGGGGACTGAAATTTTCATTGGCTAAATTCAATACCGTAGCACACAGGCTTTGCTTCTGACAGTCATGCTTAATAAAGACCGAAATTTGGGCTAGGTGGGTGCCTTTTTATTCTACCTTTCTTTGGAGCTGAAGTTCATTTACAGCTAAGCCTGAGAGGCTTTTTGGAGTATTTCAGATTGTTATCCATAACTGAAGGCTTTGATCCCCAGCCTGTGATTTAAGGGTGGAAAGGAAAGACCTAATCTTTGCCTGGGGGTACTCTGCCTGGCTTTTGTTAGCTGGTTGTGGTGGCTACAACTATGTCAATCTGCCCTTATTAGCCAGAAGTCTAGCCATTAGGTAAGAGCAGAACTGAAGCTGAGATGGCTGCGCTGACGCTAAAGAGATGAGCACATCAGCAAAAGTCTAGTGGAGCACTGTACCCAGCCAAGAGCCGACCTAGTGAAGGAGTGAATGTTAACCTCACTGGAAGATATCAGAGGTCCTACAGCATTGGAAGTGTGAATCGCCCCTCATGTGTCATCTCTATACATGTCCAAATCCCCTACTGGTGTTGTATATGTTTGTGGAGGAATGTACTCTATATTTGATCTTGTATTACAAACCTTATTACCATGATATTTCAATAAATATCTTTGCTTTGAACTGATTGCATCCTCTGATTCATTAGAAAATAAACACATTTGTGGGGGTTCATGAGGGATGTGGACTGAGATTACCTTGAACCTGAGGAATTATTCTGCATACCTCCTATATGAGAGGGTTAGCACTGATGCTACATAGGAATGACTATAAAATCCCAACACTGATTCAGAAAATCAATTTCATAAGTACAAGATGGGCAAATGACAGTTTATCTGGAGAATTATGGGGACTTAGTGGACTACAAACTCAATATCAGTAGTATGATATGGCATTAAAAAGAACACCCCTCCCCCCCCCCCCCAAATGAATGCAATTTTAGCTTTCATTAAGATAAGACATTGTTTCTGGAGTTAGTGAGGTGATGGTTTGGGCTCTCTCTGAACAGACAACATCTGCAGTATTGGGCTCAATTCTGGCCACCACATTTTAGGAATGACATTGTTAAGTTGGAGAATGGTGACCAGGGCGGTGACAGAATGCAAACTCTTGACATGAGGATGGGTTAAAGGACCGGGGAATGTTTAACCTGGAGATAAGAAGAATTAGGAGTGACGTGTAGCTGTTGTCAAATATTTGAAAAGCTGTCACTTTGAAGACAGGTTAGAGTTGTTCTGCTCTAGACTCAGAGATCAGAACAGGGAGCATGGGGTAGAAGATGTAAGGAGAAAAATTTAGGCTTAGTATCCAGAAAACCTCCTGAATCATTAGAACTGTTCTCTGGCTAGGAGTTTGTTTCGCTTGACTACAAGTGTTTGTAATGGGTTGGGGGGAGATGGGAAGGGAAAGGAGAGAAGGTCCATTTTGATGGATTGAAAAAGTCAAATTTTACCTAAAAAAACAATTAGAGCCATTGTGGAGTGGAGCAGGCTGCCTCAAGTTTCCCCATAGTGGAAGTCTTGAAACAAAGCTTGTATGACGAATTGTTAGGGTATGTTAGACGGGATCTTCATTCAGGTACTGGATGAACTAGACAGCCCCTAATGTCCCTTCCAATTCTTGTGATACTGTGGGTAACATGCTCACATCCTTCACACTCTTAACAAGGAACATAATTGCAAGCCAGGGAAAAAATGCTTTCTGAGTCAGCAGCTGCTTGCAAATGTGAGGGAGTGAGTAGAACATCTCATACAGGTTCCTCTTGTTGATCAGGGTCACATCTTGTTATATGCACCTGGTGTTGTGGCTCCTCAAAAGCTGCCCTTGTGGTTTTTTTGTTTTCTTTGGGGAGGGGAGTGTTGTCGGTGGGAGTGATGCTTCCTGGGTGGTGTTAGGGATGGAGAAGAGAGATACTAAAATTTGGAGCCACTTACAGAGCCAAATTTTTTATTTTCAGCAATTATCTGGGGTTGTATAGGCTTGTTCCCTGCTCCCCTGCCCCCCCCATTTTTGAGCTTGATGGAGCAGAGGTTTCTATGGTGTGTCATTGGCCCAAACTGAACACTCATGCTGGTCCCGATCTCCTCAGGTTTCTGTCCTGACTCCTACCCCACCTGTTAGTAGCTAGTATAATACTGATGCCTGGCTTCATTTATTTGCATGTAGTCATTTTTCTAGCAGAGGTTCCTTAGAATATTTTATGCAGAGGAGAGAAAATTTATAGTGGCAATTATTTTCTCACAGTCTGGTGAGCAAGCAATTAGAAGTAAGGGGGTTTAGCAGAGCATGGCGCGGCAGGATCACACAGCCCCAACTCCCTCAGAGCACAGTCCCCAATTCCACCAACAAGAAAGCCTCATATGCAGGAAAATTAATATCTCGGCATTTAAGCTGGTGCCCCTCTGGTGGGTGTAATTGCGCTGAAATAAATTATCCGATGTTTTGAAAAATGAAGAACTCAACTTTTCTCGATGTGCAATTCTGGCAAGAGTAGTGATTTTGGGCCTGAGAGTGTCTGCACCCCCTTTCCATGCCCCTTCCCAATCCCCCAAACCCAAACAAAACTTTATTAATCTGCAATAAGTTCGATTGCATCTTCTCTCCCCAAATCATTCATCCCTTATTTTCCTCTTATCAAAGAGAGATGTCCCCAGATCTGATGCCCCTAGCTCTTTTCTGGCTTCCGCCAGTCCAGGGAATGGAGGAAGAAAGCCAAAGAAACTGCTTTTACTCTGAAGCAAGGCATATCTTGTCTCCTCTCTTCTTTAGTTTTTCTTTTTTTTATTCAGGTGGGGAAGTGTCCAGATTGTTCAACCATCATTAAACCTTGATGAGAATATATGATAAGGCCAGTGGGACCTCAAACAGCTTCTACCTTCCCTTCCGGATGGACAGAGATGAACCCTCTGTTTCCCGCTCTCTGCCCGGCTCCATGCATGACCATTGATTTTCTCAATGTTCTGAGTCAGAACAACGATGCAGCTTTTTTAGGTTTTTTTTTTTTTTTTTTTTTTTTAGTGAGGCAATTGGGGTTAAGTGACTTGCCCAGGGTCACACAGCTAGTAAGTGTTAAGTGTCTGAGGCCGGATCCGAACTCAGGTACTCCTGACTCCAGGGCCAGTGCTCTATCCACTGCGCCACCTAGCTGCCCCTGATGCAGCTTTTTGAGCAGCATCCTGTTCGGGGGTTCTGCTCTGGCTTCCTGGTGAGCTCTGGCTGGAGGAAGCTATACCACAGACGTCCCACTGCTTAGTAAACTTGACTGGACTCCAGTGGTAGCAAAACCATCTCCACCTGACCTCTTACTGGAAATCTTGGGGTCAGAGGATTTTACACTGGAAGGGAAACCTTTGAGGTTATCTCTCCCAGGTCTTCTGATACCTGAGTGAGTAAAGGCAGATGCCTTGGTGCCACATGACTGTTTTGAAAGGTGTTGGGTTTTTTTTTCCTCTTTAACGGATCCTAGGAATATGAAAATGTCTCCATGTTTCTCTTCTAAGAGATATTGGAGGTGGCAGAAGGAAAGAGTGACTTGGGATTTGGAGCTTACTGGTTTAATAACCCCATGAATGGCAAGAATTTTCCTTTTTTGAGGGGGGTGAGTGGGGTGTCTCAGTCACTTGTCACTTGTCTGGATTTAGCCAAAGTTAGAACTGAATCATTTAGAGAATGGACCCAAGTTTGGATCCAACATCTACTACTCCCCAATAAGATCCACCCTCTGTGTTCAGGACTGGCACCCCCTACCCCCCACCCCCCGCCCTCCCAACCCCTGAGTCAATCAAAAAGCTGTCCTGGTTTGAAGAAAGAAATCTTTATTAATAATCTTAATAATAATACTGTTAATTTGAATGGTCACACCTCGGAAGCATACAGAATGGTAAGAAAGGAAGTTGGGGGCTCAATTGCAGTCCTAGAAGGGAGGAGGGGAATAAATTTAGGGGGAGAGGGGCTTGGGAGGAGGTTGCCAAGAGAAAAGGATTGAGTACAGCAGATGGAAGGGGTGGGAGAGCTTTATACAGAAGACAAATGGCCAGAGGTAGGGACTGGGTTCTATGTACATCAGGAATAGAAAAGGAGAATTCCATTTCGATAGCTTCAGGCGCTTATGCTGAATATAAAGTGAGGGTTTGGTTTGATTTTTTGTTGTTGTTTGATTTGTTTTGAAGTTTCAGGAGACAGTGGAGCTATGTTGGGAGCCTGTTTTCCCCCTTTCCTTTCGGCTACTCCAGTTGTCCTTACCCTGGCGGGGGCTTCCTCTTCCCCGCTGCCATCTGCTTGTTGTCCCTACCATTTGCTGCTAGACTAGACCCCTTCCTCCTCCCAGGTGCTCCAGAAGGATGACCTGTAGCTGCCGCCACTACTTTGGAAACCCAGCCACCATATCAAGGCCCTAATGGAGGGTCAGGCTGGAGCCTTCACTGTGGGGCTGGGAGTCAGCTCTGAACCTCTCTTCCCCTCAAACTGCTGCTGTTTCCAGGCTCTCCTGGCTATGGTTTTCAAGACCCATAGCACCATGACCCCTAATCTTGCAGAGAATTTGCACCAAGGGAGCAGATAAAGACCTTGAGTTAGGTTACCCCCTTCCTTCTCCTCTGCCCCCCAGTACAGTCAGACCTTAGTAGCTCCCCCTGTCTAGTTTCCACTCAGCTCTGTCCAATGCCCCCTCCAGCTACTCGCCCCTTAGTTTCCAAGGGAAATGGGCCTTGGGCAGCTGGCAGAGAGCAGAGCACCAGGTGGCCGGACTAGAGAGAGCTCAATTTCGGCCGCTAGAACAAACTTTCCGTTTTGAACCCCGCACTGAACGGCCCCTACATCTGTTTCAACTTCTTGCCTCTTCTCCGAGCCTTGTCTTACAGGACTGCATATGGAAAAGGAGGAAAGTGGTTTTTGAAAGAGGCATGGCTGCAAGAGACACCCACCTTTTAAAGTTCTTACATAAGAGGAACACGGGGTGTCCCTGTTTACTTTTAGCCTGGGTCTCACGGACAGAGACTGGGCTTGTTTTGTTCTGCTGTCTGGGAGCCAAGAAAATGAGTGGCTGGAGGAGAAATCTGTGGACTCTGGTTTTCTTGGAGTCCTGCCAATGCTTTTTTATTTTTTTATTTTTAAAGGAGTTGGCACTCAAGGACTGGTGGTCAAATAACATTCAGGCGGCCTGCGAACTCTAATGTGATGCACTGCTCAGCACATCGCTTTCACTAGGGTGAGGGCAAGGGCATTTTCTTTGCCAGCACAGCATGGGGAGCTGAGACCCAGAAAACTCAATGCATGGATGACTAGGCATGCACCAAAGCCTGACCTTCCCCATTCAGCTGCTCCTGGCCCCAACTCTTTCTTATTCCACTCTATCCTTCCTCGCTCTTGTTCTCCCATCACTCTGCCAGATCAGTCCCTACACCAACCAGGAGTGAAAGGCAACTGAAAGGAAGGCATGGTAGCAAAAAAAAAAAAAAAAAAAAAGCCCGTCTTCAGGAGTAGCAAAAGCTTGACTCCCACCCCTCGACCTCACCCTCATAAGCCCAAGAAAGAGGAGGGGTCCCCCAACATGACTGCCAGCTTAGGGAAAGGGGGGAGAGGTGGAGGTTGGGGAAATTCTCCCCCTTGGTGCCATCAGGTTGGTGTTCACTTTGTGGGTGCGGGGTACACAGCGCCTCCTGCTGGACTCTTCTTGCTGGGCGCCTGTGTGTGGCCTCTATGTGGGACTTGTCACTTGGTTGCTTGCTTCTTTCTCTGCTTAAGTTTTGTTGCTTTCATTTTAAAATATTTTTTAGGGTGGTTTTTTTGGCGTTGTTTTTGTTTTTGTGTTTTTTCATTTTGTTTTTTTTTTTTGTTTGTTTTTATTTGTTTTTGTTTTGTTTTGCCCTTCACGGTCCAAGAAGAAAACAGCAGATTTCACTACAACAGAAACAAAAAAGCCAAGCTTGCACAGTTTCACAGATGCAACACACTGTGTGCAAAGACAAGGCCCCAGAGGTCCTGGACACTGGGGAGGGCCTTTGAACCCAGAAGGAGATAGTGAGATAGTATGGGGAGGAGTTGGTGTTCCTGGCTAGAGGCAAATATTTACTTTTTAACAGATTAAACTGCCCTGGGGGAGAAGAGGGGAGAACAGTGAACCCCATTGCCCCACCTAAGGTTCTCATTCTCTAGTCCCTCACTATATATACATACATATATATTTCACATCTGACCCTCAGGAGGCTGCTGGCTTTACACTCTAAATGGTGGATTTTAACTTATCCTTTAACCCTGGGAAATTGAGGCCAGGACTAGGGGTGGAGAAAAACTAGTCTATGGCTAAGCTCTAGGTTAAGTAGAACATGGAGAAGCTAGAACAAGCTAAGCTGGGATAAGAGCAGACTGTTTAGGACAGGGAGGACTGAGAGGCATAACAGAAGGAGAAGAAGGGACCAGAGACGAGAGCATGTGGCAATAGTGTTCAGCAAAAGTATGAGGATGTGAAAAAGTGGTCACAAATATGTGGGAAAAGGCGAATTTTAACATCAGGGAGGAGACAAGTTGGACACCTGAGAGAAGAAAGGTGGGAGGGGAATAATAGGAACAGTTTTCCAAATAGGGATGTTGGGGTAGGGGGTGGAGGTGGGGCAGGGTGTTTATAGCAGAAACTTTGTCCCTTCCAGACACCAGGTGCCTTAGCTTTCCTCGGTCGAAGATAAAAAAAAACCTCCTGCCATGCTTACTCCCATTAGGGGGATGGTTATAAAAAGGAAAGATGGAAGAAGAGGGAAAGACATACTGATATAGCGCCTACCACTGTGCTAAGCACTTTACAAATATTATCTCACTTGATAAAAAGGCTCAGGGAGTAGCTTATTTAAAATCCATGGATGATATAGAAAAAAAAAGGACCCTTGCCTTGGTTGGCCCTCTGTGAGCTCTCTAAAAGGAGTTTTCTGTACAGTAACGGGAACAGAAAAGCTGAGCTTTCTCATGAGCAATATGAAGTTGCAATGGAGCCAGGACACTCGGGTTTTAGTTTTGATTTTGCTGTTAACTCGCTGTGACATCTCTGGGTTTCACTTTCCTCCTGTAAAATGAGGAATTTTGAAGGGATGCCTTTCTAGACATCTCTTCCAGGTCTAACATTTAGGAATTAGCCAGAGGGTCTCCAAGCTGTGGTCTGGGTATCGGTAGTAGAGCTGGGCGGGACCAGGCTAGGCAGATCTCTGTGGCCATGTAAATACATTCATTTAAAAAACAAAATCTATCAGCATTAAAGTTGGAGGTGGTAGGAAGGGGAGCTGGATCCAGGGATTCAATCCTGAGATGAGCCATCCAGCAGTGAGGAGTCCCTATATAAGAAGCTTAATTTTTGAAGGGCAAAGTGATACATGTACTCAAACTAAAGACATTTTTTGAGCGTAGGCACAGGAAGGGAGATGCTTTGGCTAGGCAGTACACACCAAGGACAGAGCTGGGAAAATAAACTCTGCCACTCTAGGAGGGGGCTAGGGGTCTCCACAGCTAGGATGTTGATGGCTTTGTTTTTAGGTCATAGAACAAAGGAGCGATAGGGCGGGATAGTGATGGGGGAATTGTAAGGCTTATGGACAGATTCAGGGAACTGGGAAAGGGAAAAGTCATTTCCATTTTCATTTCTTGCAAAGAACACTTTGGCCAGGACATGATTATAACTTCCATTGGGAATGAAATCTATATAATTCAATTTTTAAAAATTTGTTTCAGCTGAGAGAAGAGAAGAGGAAGACCAGATATAGGGAATGAAGGGAAGAGAGGGAGGGAGAAGCAGAGAGAGGTAAGGGGTTGACTTAAAATGGAAGAGAGGATGGGAGAGTATTGATTCCCTTTTCTTGCCTTTTTCTTTATGAAATAGATTTCTTCCAGCAGTTTCAAGATCCATTAGGTGGAGATGGGAAACAATTAACTGTAGGGGGATAGAGCATCCGGCAAGGATCAGAGTGGGAGGAATGTATGACTAAATGAACTGTGGAACTTGGAGAATGGCACATGGTCCGTGGCCCTGACTCCTTTCACTAAGAGTTCCTAACTTCGGCCAGTTGATTGAAGAGTAAAGATGGAATAGGATGGAAGTAGGGAGATTGGCCAGGGCACAAGGCCCTTTTGCTAACCCCTTGGGGGTAGCTATGTGTTGAGGGATCAGAGCCATGGGGAGGGGGAGGTTTGATCCTCTGACACCAGGCTCAACTTCTCGACCCTCTCCTTTCCCCTCCTACCCCCCTCCCATGGCCCCCAGTTTGTATACCATACCTTGATGGTTTGGGAGTGGAACAACACCGACAAACTCAATACAGGAAATTAGTTACAAACATACAGGTACAGTCATGGACAAAGACACACACACCACCATGGGGCGGGGAGAAACAACTGGAGGTAAAAATCTATGGTTTTAGAGTCGCGGAGGGTCAGCGGTGAATGTCCCTGACCCGGTTGGGGCAGTTTGTCTTCCCGGAGGATCTGCCTGGTGTCTAGTTTGTTTGGTTTGGTTTGGAATAAGCAGTCAGTGTGAATGCTGTTAGGGGCTGGGTCTCTTGCTAGTAGGGGGTGAAGCGGCTGTACCCTCCTCGGCAGAGGCTAGCCTGCAACATCAAAGATGAAAAACAGCCAATCAGTATTGTCTTTTGGTAGGAAAAAAAATCAAAAAAAGGAAAAAGAAAAAAGAAAGGAAAAAGAGAAATAGCCAAATCCCATTTTCTTTCCCCAGTTTTTTTCCCCCTTCATGGGGAGAATAATTGATAAGTGGTATAAGTGATAATCTGCCATGGCAACAGGGCAGTGGGGGCCAGGTTGAGGGGCTTAGTTTATTTCTGAGTGGGTGGTAGCCCTGAAGCCAGGAGGGAGGGGGTCTTTGGGGGAAAGCACAGGAAGTGGCCATCAGCAGTACCTGCCTTGAATTTTTTTTCCTGTTAATTCTTAGTTTGTCCTTGGTGTAGTCCTTGATTTCTCGTGGAGTGTTGCCTAACGTGGTGGGGAAAGCAATGGATTTGGAGTGCGAGGATATGGTTTTAAATTAGTAGGCTCTGTTACTTATAGGTTGTGTGACCATGAGCAAGTTTCTTCTCTGCTCTAGGACTCAGTTTCCTTAGGGAAAGGAATATAACGATGGTCCTTGACAGCAAGAACTTTTTTTTCCCCCTTCTTCTTTGTCTTCTGAGCACCCAGCCCAGTGATTTGCACATGGTAGGTGCTTGCTGAATTAAATCAATCAAATGATGGACTTAGACCAAGTGGCCTAGTTAGCTCTAAATACTGTGACCCCATGACCATGAGTTAATGAGACTTTATGACAGGATGCATACTCCAAGCAGGTTTTATCTGGAGATGATAAAGGCCTGCTCAGTTTGACACAATGCTACCTGATTTTGATTAAGGAATTGGGACTATCTGAGGTTTTAAGGCCCAAGCCAAACAACCACATCAGACAGACCAGCTTTAGGCCCAAGGCTTCCAAATAATAGCCTGGATCTCCTTGTACATGTCCAAAATTTTTCTTCTGTTGTGATCTGGGTCTGAGTGTCCTCTTTATTTATAGGTTATATGCCCTTGGGCAAATCACTTCTCTGTACTAGGGAATGTAAGCTCCCTTAAGGGTAGGGATTTTTCTTTTTTCTTTTCTTCTTTTTTTTGGGGGGGGGGTTGGTGGTGGTGGGGGAGGAGGAAAGTCTTTCTATCTTAGGTACAGTTAAAGTGTAGTGGAAAGAAGACTCAAAGTCAGAGGATTTGTGTTCGAATCCCAGCTCTACTTGGGTTAGTCACTTAACCTTTCTGAGCCTCATTTTCTTCAAGTATAAAGCAGAATTGGACTGGCTGACCTCTAAAGTCCATTCTAGTTCTAAATCTATGATTCTGTGCTCTTTTCTGACCAAGTGGGTAGTTCCCTGCCAATCCAGCAGGTTACTCACTCCCCTTTTTCTCAAAGGATGCCTGTTTCCCTGGGTTTCCAAACCTCTCTTCTCCAACCTTCTCTGGAGTCCTGAGATGGCTTCTTCACCTAACCTCATCATTACCTTGCACGAAAGAGTGTCTTGTCCCCCCTCCCACCTTACTGTCTATTTTCAATTGAAAAGGGGGGAAAATGGAAAATGTTGAAAAGTTGACAAAAAGATAAAAGTTTCTTTAAAAAATAATGTTAAATAAAACACAAAAGAGGTAACCCTTTATTAATTAATGAAAGCTTTTAGCTAGCAGCTGAACTGAGGGCATTGGGATTTTTAAAGAAAGCACTACAAAGCACACCTAGGGCTTGGGTGCCTCTCCTGAGAATCATTGGTCTCAGGGAGAGCAAGCCAGCGAGGGGTTGAATCTAGCCCATGGTGTTGCCAGGGACAACCTCAGGCAAGGTTAGTTTTTTGAGGATTGAAAACACCCAAAAATTAAAAAGAAAAAGAAAAAAAACTAGAATAAAAAAGTGAGGGACCCTTAAAAGAACAGAGGAAAAAAATCCTGTTGGATTGACCCTTTCCCACTTTCCCCACTTCCCTTCCCTGGCCCTCCCCCTCCCCCCAACAGTTTTCATCTTTGATGCTGGATGCCAAGCTAGCTAAAAACCGACATTAAGTACAATGCCGGGATGAGGGTTTGGGGTTACTGCTAGGCTGATGTGTTACTGAGAGAATACCCTGTTGTAGAATGGGACTGGGTTTTTGTGACTATAGCTGGCATATGTACACACACACACATACACACAGGCTCTCCTGTTGATCACCATCATCAAGCCAAGCTCATCAGAAGTGCCCCCTTTCTCTCTTCCTGACCCCAACCATTCTGCTCATGCAATGGTGACCATGGAACCCAGGGAGAGAGAATCCTAGAGCAAGCACCCCGGGGAGCAGTGAGTCAATGGAGGGTATGAGCCACAGTCAATTGGCCCCTCTCCTCAGTTGGGGGTGACGGTGTTTTGTGTACGAGAGGACTGGCACTTTGGAACACAGAGGGGACCAGGGGAACCACTTCTGCACCTGGGGGAACTGAGTTCATTGCTGTGGGTAGGAAGTTATCACTGAGGAAGGGAGGAGGCTGCATTTTAGGATCTCTCTCAGTGGCATATTGGATTCAGGATAATGGGTCACTGAAGATTGGGAAGTTGACTTGGGATAATGACACACACTGGAAGGCCAGAGAGACACACACAGAAAGGGGCCAACAAATTGTAATATATGATGTCCCTTTCCCGGTTTAAGAAGGGAACATGAGGAAGTACTACTATATACCTACAGGGGCTGTGCAAACTTTCTCTTCCCCTTTTCCCCAACCTCTTGACCCTATGGAAAGTTATTTTAGATTCAACCTGGGGCTTTCTCTAATGGTCCCCTTCTCCACCCTACACACACCCTCCCCTCTCCCTACTCTTTGGGGATAACAGATTTTTCTGACCATAAACAGCCCAACCAATTTATGGCCAAAGCAGGGCTGAACCTCCTTACCATAGTTCCGATGCTATAGGTTGCAGCAGGGCCAATGGCGTGGTGGTAAGGGTCAGCAGCCGCATACACTCTGCCATAACTAGGGAACAAAAAACACAGGCAAGATGTGGTAGTGGTGGGAAGTAGAGAAGATGGAAATATAATAAATGGGGTGAGGGATGTCTGCTTATTTCTCTTTTTAAAAATTCTTTTAAAAATGTATTTTTTTTTCCTGCTTACTTCTCAAATCTAGATTTGTCTATTGACCTCAGAATCCCATATCAACTAGGTCACCTCCCTTCACTTTCTCAAGGCCTAGGACATCTCTTGCAGGAAGCCCTTTTTTAGAAGGAGGTGGCCCCAGTAGCAGATAACCACATGCCCTTTATGGTCTCCTGCAGACCCTCTGCCATTGAATGTAATCTCAAGAGGAGTGGGGTTGGCCCTGTCCATGTTTTCACACGTCATTTTGTGCACAATATAGGTTGTATTTGAGGATATGGAGAACTGAGTGACTACATGCAGATGTGGGGGTAGAAGGCTCCCAGTGAGTGTATCTGGAGTGGAAGGAAAAAAGATTACAGGGGTGAGAATAGATTTTTTTTTTTTGGTGGAGCAATGAGGGTTAAGTGACTTGCCCAGGGTCACACAGCTAGTAAGTGTCAAGTGTCTGAGGCTGGATTTGAACTCAGGTCCTCCTGAATCCAGGGCCGGTGCTTTATTCACTTCGCCACCTAGCCGCCCCGAGAACAGATTTTGATAGAGTTATTATCATCAGTGTTGATTGAGTGTCAGAGATATCCACAATTGGCCAGTGAGAGGTCCTCTTAGTTTCTGAACCCTGGACATCTACTTTCCCTTTAAGATGGGTAGGCTTGCCCCCTGCAGAGTCTGATATCTCTGTATTTTTCCCCAACCAAATCATACTTATTATTTAATTTAAGATGGCAATCCATTTCCCCCTCTGCCTTTGGACTTAAATAATCTTAAGTCTTTGAAGTCACAGCAGACGCTGAACATCTAAGTAGGGTAAGGCTCCCAGTGGATGATCATGTGATGAGAGCCTCCCCTGTCACAAGAGCACAAGACTCCTAGCAGTTATGGAAATCTTGCCAGAGCTGGGGTCTTCTGCTGGCACAGCTGGGCATCCTTGGCTACATTGCTGGGAGTCTGGCTGGCTCTGCAGGACAGAGCAGCAGAACTCAGTGAGGTAGAATCATGGTTCTTTGACTAGCAGGGAAACCTTGAGGATTGTGAGGTCCCAGGTGAGAAGGGTTTATCAATCACAGCCGTGGAATTCCCTTATCCTCCCACCCCTACTGTATCCCAACTTCCCTAAACATTTTTCACGTCTCTAGCAACCCCAGCTCCACCAGTTTTGTCCAGGGACCTGAGTTAGCTGCTACCACCCTATTTCTGGTCTCCAAGGAGAGAGAAATTAAGGACTCAGGATAGAAAGTGTTGGGATGGGTATTTACTGATCACTTTCATTCTAGGGCTGGCCCTCAGAAGTGATAGCAGCAAGTGGTAGTGATTTAGCATAGAGCCTGACACACAGCAGGTGCTTAATAAATACCTTTTAACTGATTAGAACTGCTCTGACAACTAAACTACTGAAAGGACAAGTATGGTGGGTGGACAGGTTTCGTTTTGTGTGCAACTTCTGTGGCTCACAGGGATCAGACAGTTCAGGAGAGATAGAAATCCTGGACTTTACAGAGGGTCAGGGATAGAGATTAAGAAAAACACTTTTGCAGATGAAATGTATAGTTTTCCTGTGACAGCAACCCTGATGGGTCTTACAGAAGAACTGGGAGAAGGAAAGGAAGATTTACCTCTGGACCTGACCTGTGATACCTGCCTTCACATTCCTGTAGCCTGTTTTATAGTCAACTCTCATTTATTTCTGCATGCAGGGAGGAATTCCTCCAATAGAGTAGCTGAGATTCCAGAGGATCTACATGTTCCAGTTAGTCATATTTCTAGAGACCCTTCTAGAGCCCAGAGAACAGATGGGTAGCTTTGTCAAAGGGACCCAAGGAACCAGAGATGGCAATACATTTGGGAAGTTAGTCAAGGACTTGGGTGGAGTTTAGCTTACCCTCTTGGCTAATGGAGAATGGAAGAAAGGGAACACCAGACTCACAAATGTTCTAGAAAGGGGATAAGATGGTTCACTTCTCCCAAATATTCTTTTTTTTTTTAAATTTACTTTTTTATTTCAAATATTCTAACCTTGAATGAGGAAGAGATCACTAGGTATTGCTGGCCAGAGGCCAGGGAGATGGACAGAGAGCTAAAATGCTCTTTGACTAACAAGAAGACCCTGGTGAGTGGGAGCAACAATAAAACAGTATCCTCCCTTCTTGCTACTGATGCCTTCCTTTCAGATTATCTTCATATTTTCTATACATGTACACATATGCATATGTCTATATACACACATGTGCATCTCTATGTATAGGTGTGTATATCTATATATGTCTATGTATACCTTGTATGCATACTATACGCTTCTCCCATTAGAACACAAGCGTCTTGAGGACAGGACCTGTTTTCCTTTGTAATTTCAATGCTTAGCACAGTGCCTGACACATGGTAAGCACTCACTCAATGCTTGTTGACTGACTCATTCTTCTTCCTCTCAAGGTGCACATTTTTATTGAAGTCTGAATCCTCATGGTGTGGACATGACCTTGGGATCTTGAAGGTGAGGCCAGTAGAGTAAAAGCCCTGGCAAGTCCTACCAAGCTGGAAAGGTTTTGAGTTGAGATCCCCAAAAGTGTGTGTGTGTGTGTGTGTGTGTGTGTGTGTGTGAGAGAGAGAGAGAGAGAGAGCACGTGTGTGCCTACCTGAATGTCTGTTGTCTGAGGACCAGCCTAGCCAAGTTTGTCACTGGAGTGCTAGCCTGCGCCTGATATTTCAACCTACAGTGACTGATCAAGGCAACCAGGCACAGAGGGCTTAGATCTGCCTTCATGGAGGGAGTATACTCCTTCCAGATCTTTGAAGTCCTGCAATGAGGCATATAAAGTGGAGGGGATTTGGAACCTTGACTCAAAGCAGTTATCAGCCATACCATGGGTTGTAGCAGTTTCTGTCCAGAACCTCAAATAAATTGCAAGTGTGTGAGAATTCTGAAACAGCAAGAAAAGATAATTTTGCTGTGGAAGTAAGCTGTTGCAATATAAACAGACCCTGAGGACAATTGTGCCCACCACTGAGGCCTGATAACATTTGAGCCAATTTAGGAAGAAGCCAAGATTCATTAGAGAGGATTGGATAGTGGTTGGGACAGGCAGTGACTATTTTCTGGATGGAGCAATAGTTCTGGGGGCGGGGCTCATAGGGAAATTATACAGAGAGCTGGGAGATTGCTATGATCATTTGTGATCCAGTCCATGATTATTTATCCTTTGTCTTCTGGAGAGTTTATTTACAGGGACCCACTCCTCACTTCCCTCTCCCTCCATCCCCACCACATACACTTCCACACCCCAGGTTGGACTCACTTCTTACCTGTCGCTGTAAGCTGCTGCTGTTGCTGCTGGCTGAGCATATCTGTAGGCTGCATAGCCCCCCTGCAGGGACAAGGAAGAGAGGAGAGAAAAGGCAGATGAGTGTAATGGGACTCACTCTGAGGAGGTCTGTCTGCTGAAAAAGGATAGGATTGGAGAGAGTACCCATGGGAGTAGGTTTTTAGAACTAGCCCCTAAGCCCTCAGGGACCCAAGTTCATCTACATATTTAGGGTATTGAAAAACATTGGAAAACAGAGAAGACCCGGGAGGGGAAAGACTAGGCCTTGGTCTGTAAGGAATATTACTCCTGATTTCCCTGTCCATGGGAGACTATGAAGTTGCTAAATTGAGAAAGTCAAATATAGTTCACTGGAGGGGAGAGATTCTTCACTTTTTTGTCATGAATTCCTTTGCCAATCTGATTAAGTCTATGCATTCCTTTCCAGAAAAATGTTTTTAAATACATAAAATAAAGTGCATAGGAAATTTAAAAAAAAACAAAGGAAACCAATTATATTTTGAAAGTTCATAGACTCCCCTGAAATCCATCCATGGACCCCTTTGACCTCTGTGGACCTCAGGTTAGGAGCCTCTTGTTTAGAGGGAAAAGGAATCTCTCTATATCTCTCTGAGCCTTGGGGAAGGGCTCAGGGAAGATGGTATCACACGGCTTCCAGTGAGGTCCAAGCCCTATTCACCCTTTCCAAATCAAGATGGGTGGGTCCTTTCTGATAGGACAACACACAAGCCAGTTAGTAGGTGGTACTCCTATAGTGGAGTAGGCGTGGGAGGGGAATTCTGTTTTTTGTTTTTGTTTTTTGAGGGGCAATGGGGGTTAAGTGACTTGCCCAGGGTCACACAGCTAGTGTCAAGTGTCTGAGGCCGGATTTGAACTCAGGTACTCCTGAATCCAGGGCCAGTGCTTTATCCACTGCGCCACCTAGCCGCCCCTTTTTTTTTTGTTTTTTGTTTTTGTTTTTGTTTTTGGGAGGGGAATTCTGTAAGAAAATTACAAGTTTCTAACTAATTGGAAGCATCATGGGCAAAGAATCTTTATGAGGGATGAAGGATTTCTTTTTCTCCCAGAGATGCTGTGGAGTAAAGGGATGAGGAAGAGCCACATTAGGGAGAAAAACAGAGAGGTTGGAGCTATAGCAAGGTCTTCTATCTGCATGTTGAGTTATACCCTTTGTGGGTATGCCGTCATCCTCCTCCACCATTAAGGGGTGAGGCAATGCCATCAAAGCTAACTCGATAGAGAAATCTGTTGCCTCATCTCTTCTCCTGCCCCACCCATCCCCCTCCCAATATATGGTCTTTCATTAGTTGTTGTCCTTTGTTTTCTAGAAGAGGACCAAAATGGCATCACTATTTTGGGGTCAAGGAACAGTGTGTCCAACCGTGGCTGATCAGACCAATGAGATCTTGGAAGGCTCTACCACAGGTCAGGCACAAATAGTCCAGACTGTCTTTCACACAGGAAGATCAATGCCATTTGACTGCTTTGGATTATTGCTACCCCGTTTTCCTGATATACACAAATAGTTGAGAATTAACTATAACCTGCCACAGGAAAAGGAAGGCAGGATACACAAAGGTGATATCCTCTGTTGTCTGTATGTTCCCCAATTGTGCCTGGCCCTGGGATCCTCTAAATTGCGGAATACATCCCATTGGCTTAAGCACAATTATGGGGGAGGTAGGGTTTTATCCCCTGAAATGGGCAGATATGGGGGTGGGGCACACTTACATAAATCTCTGCGCCATAAAATCCATCCTGATACACGACCCTGGAAGCAAACGGACAAGAAAGTGGTGGGAACGCTGGAGAGGTGGGGTAGGCCGGCTCCGGTGTCTGCTGAGGAGGGAGGGGGCATGGTGCCAGCCCTGCCCATGGGACTGGCATTTTAACAAGCGTTTGCTCCAGTGCCCTGTTTTGGTATAACAATAGAGTAACACCCTTGCTATAGTCAGCAACTTTTTCCCCACAAGCCTAGGGGGCCTCTCAGCCCCAGTCTCATTTACTACCCCCACCCCCAACAATGCCCACCCTCATCCCGGGGAACTGTGATCCCCATTAGGCATCGGAGGGCACTAGGGCCCTGGGATGGATGGGGTTTGTCCTCAGTTCCTCAGGGAGGCAGCTGGGGCAGAACTCTACATGGACACTTGGTTTTCCAGTCCTGAGGATCCCTGGAATCCTCAATGTACTGGTGGGGACACAAAAGATACTCAGAGGTACCACTGCTGTTATGCTCCGGCAGCTCTCTGCCTAAATGCTTTGCGGGAGCAATTTTAGAGAAGTTTCCAAATTGTTCACCATTCTCTAGGAATAAATGACATCTATTGGAATTCCTAGGTGAACTACATCTACCAATACACGTCAGCACCTTCCCTGCAACTTAGGGTCTTAGAGAGTTGCTTAGGAAGCTGAGAAGGTAAGTTGTTTGCCTGGGGTCCACATAACCTGTATATGTCCAGGTCTTCCTGGTTCTGAGGTCAGCTCCTCCCTATCTGGTGGTCCCATCTGGCCCCTTTAACCTAGCCAGGAAGGTTTAAAACCAGAAGCAGTTTGATAAAGTGGATAGGGCCTTGGAGTTAGGAAGACCTGGGTTCAAATGGGGCCACAGATATTCCCTGTGCCTCTGTCTACTTATCTGTAAAGTGAAGTAGTTGGTTTCAGTGGCTTCTAGGTCTCTTCCAGTTCTCAATCTATGCTCTGGTGATCCTAGTTTATAATTTCCCCCAAATGTTCCTCAAGAAATTTATACTTATTTTTTTTTCCCAAGTCAACCAATCTTCAATGCTTTCCCTAGACTTATTAGATTTCTCTTCCCCTTCCTTGACCCCTATTTCTTCTTGATCTCCCTATTCCTGGAATCTCCCAGACTGTTTCCTGTGCCCATACAAGCCACCAGGAGTTCCCCGTCCTAGGTACTCACGCGCCATATGTTGGAATGGGGGGAGGAGGAGGTGCAGCCCGGAATGTGTTATACACAGCCCGTCCCCGACCTCGTAAGTGTGCCCCTCGGTATGCCACTGCTGTGCCTGTTGTGGGGTATGGGAATCCTGTCACTGAAGAGAAAGAGAATGAATAAGAGAAAGGAAGAGTTACCAAATGGAGACACCAAACAGAAGAAAGACACAAGGGTCAGGGGAAGGAGGTCAATTAAGCTTTGCCCTAAAAGGAAGCAGGAGTACCCAATATCCTGCTAAATCCTCTCTCGCATTTATCCCCGATCCCCTGATGCTCCCAGGTCAGGCCAAATATCAGGAGCAGGGGCCCCCAATAATATTTCCTTTGGTTCTGCCCTATTCTTTGCTGTCACAGAGTAATTGGGCATTGCCCTGTGAGTTACCTTGAGGCTAACGATAGCTACCCCCTTGTTGGGGGTAGGTTGCTATGTGTGCTTGGGAGAGCCTTCTCCTTGGAACCTGCCATTTTTCCTCTCCCCTTGCTCAGGCTTCAAGAATGACATAGCCCTCCCCTTCCCCACACTTTACCTGCATAGAATTCAGGTCCATACACAGCACCCACCACGGGGTTTAGCTTCCAGCCTGAGACAGAAATAAAGAGGGACAGTCATTATGTCCAGACCACTTAATCACCCCACTTCCCACCAAACTACCTTGTAGTTCTCTCTGAACTTTCTCCACATCCCAACCTGTCTCCTTGTATTTGGGTTACACCAGAGCAGAAGGCACCATGGGGGAGTGCTAAGTCCTCCTAAAATGTTTTGAGCTTGAAGTCGGATATTTTAAAGGCCTCTAGGGAAAGCAGGCCAGAAATGCCACCCACAGATCGACTTCCCTGCCCCACTGATCAGAGGTAGCCAAATTAGTGAAAGTCTGAGAAGGGATGACTAGAACCTAAGAGGAACCTAAGACTTCTGGAAGTCTGAGTTCCACAATTTTTCCAGTTGAGCTATGCTATCATCACCACTGCTATTGAAAGGAACAAGAACAGGCCAGTCAGTCAGAGTTACTGCTAAGCCATCTGGGTGTGTTTCTTCTTCTTGGCTCTTCTATAGAAGTAACCACTAATTATCTAACCTTGTGGGTTATTCCATCCAGCCCCCTCTCCCCGCCACCTTCCAACCTCCCTCATCCCTGACCCCAGGCCTGCTCCTCTGTCAGTGGTTGTGTACTCTGGAAATAAAACTCCTTTTAACATCAACCTAAGAAAAAGAGAATCATGAGGGTAAAACAACTACATGGTATATATACCCCATCAGTTTTATTTATGCCACAACTTTGCTAGATTAGAACTGATCATTAAGAAGCGAATACATTTGGTATGTAATGTCAATTACAAAAAATGCTCCATTTCTATCCCTGAAACTAACAAGGTCTTCTTTTTACTTTTCTTGTTGCCAAGTCTGGTTCTTTACTGAAGGATATTCCCTAATTTCTCCTCCTTCCCCTTTTCCAAGGAGCATCCTCTCTCACTAGAGGAGGGGAAGATGGAATCCAGGTGAGTTTGGAGGATAGGGCAAAAAGATAATTCCCCTAACATCTCTGGGAATGGGGCAGGCATCAGTGTAGAGAGGGAATAGAAGCAAAGAGTTGAAATCCCCTACTATGAGTACATCAGGTCCCTTAATGATAGTGTTGTGATCTTTTCCTAGAATTCATCATCTATTTATTTCCAACACATTTGTCTAAAGTCAGAAGGGCAATCTGAAATTTTTACAGATGAGGAAGAAGGTGGTTAAGCAGTTTGCCTCAATTTCATACAAGCAGTAAATGGGAGAGCAAGGATTCAAACTCAGTATCCTCTGACTCCAAGTTCTGTGTTTTTTTACTTTATAGGATACTTATAGAATCACTCAAAATTTTAAAATATATGTACAGAATATGGTTGATAACTGATAATAAATAAAAAGGCAAGGTTTGGCTTTTTAAGAATAATGGGAGGGCAGCTAGGTGGTGCAGTGGATAAGCACTGGTCCTGGATTCAGGAGGACCTGAGTTCAAATCCTGCCTCAAACACTTGACACTAGCTGTGTGACCCTGGGCAAGTCACTTAACCCTCATTTCCCTGCCCTCCCCTCAAAAAAAAGAATGGGAGCAACTTTAAAGCCCAGGACAAACTGAGGCTTATAACGAATATTAAGGACAACAAAAAGTTCTATTTTAGTTATGTAGATGGCAGGACAGATAGAAAGAGTTTTTAAAAGCACAAGCACAGCCCCAATGCTTGGAGGTAGATCCCTTTCTATTCCTGGCAAAAGTAGATTGCTTTTCCTGATTATGTGGAAGTGAGCTAACTTTGATTTTTGGGAAAAATCTAGAAAAGATCATTAAAGAGATGGCTGGTGAATGGTTAGAAGGGGGATCAGTGAATACAAAGATACAACTTGCCTTCATCATGAGCAAGTCATGCCAGTCTAAACTGCTTTTTTTTTTTCATTTTTTTGACAGGATTACTAATTCAAATGAGGGGAATGTTTTGGATATAGTTCACCTAGAGTTTGACTAAACTTTTGACAAAGTATCTCAAACTTTTTATGGGAAAGATGGATGAGATCTGCATGAGGTAATATAATCAGCTGGATTAAGAACTGGTTGGTGTGGCAGGAGGTGTCCACTGGAGTACTCCAGGGATCTATGCGGTTTCATATTTTTATCAATGACTTGGACAAGGTGATAGATGGTATTCTCATCAAATCTGCTGATGTGACATAAAGCTGGGAGAGCAGTTAACATAGTAGATGATCGATTTCAAAAGGCCCTTTTGATTGGTTAAAGCATTGGGCTGAATCTAATAAAGTTTAATTTCAATAGGGATAAATGTGAAGTCTAACACTTGGGCATTAAACTCAACACTAGGATAAAATGGGGAAGGCATGGTTGGACAGATGTTGTGAAAAAGATCAGAAGGCTTTAGAGGACCACAAGCTCAAAATGAATCAGCTGTGTGATGTGGCAGCCAGAATAGTTAATGCCCATTTGGGCTTCATTAAAAAGGGGCAAGGCTTCCAGGAACAAGGAGGTGGTAATCTGACTATACTTTAGCCCATGTCAGACCTCATTAGTTCTGGGCTGAATTCTAGTTTCTGTGGTTTACAAAGGATATTGATAAGCTGGAGAGTGTCCAAAGGAGGGCAACCAGGATGGTGAATAGCTAGGAGTCCATGTCATTGAAGTCATAGGAGTCCATGATCCATTGAAGGGAGTGGGTGTATTTAACCTGGTGAAAGACAGACTTGGGGGCAAGGGGACATGATGGTTGTCTATGGAAAAAGGGTTAGGTTTGTTTTGTTTGTCCCCAGAGGCCAGAGCCTGGACAATTTAACCTTGGTGTCAGGAAAAACTTCTAATGAGTGGAGCTCTCTAAAAATGCAATGGGTTCCTTTAAGGAGTGGAATTCCCTCCTTGGAGGTTGTCAAGCAGAGGCAGGATGACTACTTGTCAGGTATATTATAGTATGTATTCCTATTGGGTATGAGTTGGACTGGTTGGCTTCTGAGGTCACTTTTACTTCTTAAATTCTATAATTCTACTGTCGTGGGTAATGAAGAAAAGACAGAATTACCCAGTTATTTTTTTTGGGGGGGTGTTGGGCAATGAGGGTTAAATGACCTGCTCAGGGTCACACAGCTAGTAAGCGTCAAGTGTCATAAGCTGCATTTGAACTCAGGTCCTCTTGAATCCAGGGCTGGTGCTTTATCCATTGTGCCACCCAGCTGCCCCCTACCAAGTTATTTTGCTTTTGTTTTCTCTATCAAGGAGAATGGCTTTCAGAGTGGTAAATATAGGGAAAAAAAAGTAAACTCGGCATCCAGACCTAAGATAAGGGAGCTATAACTGAGTTCTTTAGCTGCTTTTGATGAGTTCAACCGAGTCACCACCCAGAATGCACTCAAGGACATGATTGCTGAGCCCCTGTTGGGATCTGATAGCTGGTACCAGGGAGATCTCTGTTAATTCACGTAATGTCTCTGAGCCTCAGATTTCCAACTGGTAAAAATGAGCAAGTTGAACTAGATGACCTCTAAAGTCCCTTCCAGGTCTAAATCTGTGAACAGTCATGGAGAATATGGTATACTATGGGATGGAAGATAGGCAAATATACTGATTTTCATAAAGGGAAAGAACACATTCTCTTTAGGCCATTGGGTTTGTCTTTGATTCCTTGAAATTTTTTTAGATTGTATCATTAAAGAGACAGTTAGGGTCAGCTAGGTGGCGCAGTGGATAGAGCACCGGCCCTGGAGTCAGGAGTACCTGAGTTCAAATCCGGCCTCAGACACTTAACACTTACTAGCTGTGTGACCCTAGGCAAGTCACTTAACCCCAATTGCCTCACTAAAAAAAAACTAAAAAAAAAAAAAAGAGACAGTTAATGAACCCTTGGAAAGGGAAGGGATTGCTAGGAGCTAGCACGTGCTTTGAATGACAGAATCGGGATTCAAAAAGATCTCAACAGCCTGGAATAATGGGCTATCATTTGTTGTTATTTTTATACCAATAGCTCACAATATGACTTAAGGTTTATTTAATGAGTCCCTTCTTGCAGCAACCTTGTGAGGTTGGCACTGAGGGTATTATTATTTTTATTTGCAGATGAGGAAACTGAGGTTTAGAGAGCTTAAGTGACCTGCCCATAATAACAAAGCTACTATGGTTATGCCACTTCACTATCTTAGATTCTTTTTTTCTGCAAAAGGGGAATTATTATAGTTGTATTACCTAGCTCACTGGGCTGTCCTTAGTAAAGAGCTTCAGATATGTTAAAGCTCTCTATAAATGTAAGCCATTGTTATTTGCAATTGAACAAGATAAAAATGAATGGAAAAATGTAGTTTTGTACATGGATTCAAAATATCAACCATAAAATATATGATGGGGAGATAGATAACAGTTCATGGAAAAAGGAGTAGGAGTTTTTAAGGGGCAGCAAACTCCATTAAGTCAACATTGACATGACAGCTAAAAAATCCTAATGTGATCAGAGGATGAAATAATACATATGTAATATACATACATAGTGCTTAGAAATAGGGAGTAATCCTCAAACACTTACTAGCTGTGTGATCTTGGGTAAGTCACTTAACACGGATTGGTGAAAGAAAGAAAGAAAGAAAGAAAGAAAGAAAGAAAGAAAGAAAGAAAGAAAGAAAGAAAGAAAGGAAGGAAGGAAGGAAGGAAGGAAGGAGGGAGTGAGGGAGTGAAGGAAGAAAGGAAGAAAGAAAGAAAGAAAGAAAGGAAGAAAGTTAGATTCACAGAAATCTGCCCTTGACAGACCACACGTGGAGTATTCTGTTCTGTTCTGGGTGGCACATTTTAGGAAGAACAATGACAAGTTGAAGTACACTCAGATGACCAAAATGGCAAGGGGGACTTGAAATCATGACATACAATATTGGGTTAGAAGAACTAGGAATGTTAAGCCTGCAGAGGCAAAGACTTAAGAGGAGACGTGACAGCTGTTTTCTAGTATTTGAAGGGCTGTCATATATAAGAAGAATTAGATTTGCTTTGCTTGATCCCAGAGGACAGAACAAGGAGCATTAGGTAGTAGTTGTAGAGAGGCAGATCTTGGCTAGATAGAAGGAATTAGAGGTGTCCAGGAGCAGAATGGGCAGATTCTGGAGGTGCTAAGTTATGAAATTAGGTGACCCCTTGCGCATGGATAGAGGAAACTCAAGGCTCTGGCTGGGCTAGATGACCTCTGAGGTTCCATTCAATTCTGAGATTCCATTTCATGATTCTGTTAAACTAAAACTCCTTTGGAGTAGAAAAGAAACTGAATTAACATGTGATCCAGCTTGATGGCTTCAGGGTGGGAAGGGTGGAGTGGTTCCTTGGGGTTACACAGTCTTTTTTTTTTTTTTTTTTGCTTGTTTCCTCCTCAAATTACAACCTTGGCCTTCCCCTCATCGAGGCTCTAGGCTCAACTGGCCCTCCCTCTCTTCAGGACCCTGCAAAACTCCAGGCATCCTTTGTCTTTTCAGCTCCTGAATGAGAAGAAAGGGCCTCATTCCATTGTCTGGCCTGGTAGGACTGGGGTTTAGAAGAGGAGAGGTGCTCAGAGCCTCTGGTAATAATGAGAAGAGCTGACCCAGGTCTCTCGGATTTAAAGTCAAGAACTCTATGAACTGAGCCAAGCTGGCTGTCTTTTTTTTTTTTTTTTCAAGCTGGCTATCTTGTGAATTAGTGACTAGACTGGGAATAGAACCTGGCTCACTCTCAAGACTTCCAAACCCAGATCTTAGAGGATTTTTCAGGCAAGAACATCTTGGACTTGATCATTACAACAGGCCCATCACCTTGCTGTTCCATCAACCATATTCTCTAATGCCTATCCCCTCCATCATCTGGAACTTACTTCAGGAATGCTTATAATTTGTATGGGAAAATTATAGAAAGTGAGAGTATTTTGGTTACAAAGAAATGTTCCATCTCCTGAGAAAACTCTATACATCAGAAAGAACTTCTTAATGGAGTTACTGATCAATGGGAAGGGGCAGCTAGGTAGTACAGTGAATAGAGTACCAGGCCCAGAGTCATGAAGAGTTGAGTTCAAATCTGGCCTCAGACACTTACTATCTGTGTGACCCTGGGCAAGTCACTCAACCCTACTTGCCTTAGTTTCCTCATCTGTAAAAAGCTGGAGAAAGAAATGGCAAATCCCTCCAGAATCTTTGCAAGAAAACTGCAAATGGGGTTGGGAAAAGTTGAACACAACTGAAAAATCAATGAAAGGCGGTGTGGTATGGTACATAGAGTAACAGGAAGACCTGAGTTTGAGTACCATCTCAGACACTTAATAGATGTGTGACTCTGGGCAAGTCACTTTAGCTCTCTATGCCTCTGTCCTCATCTTTCAAATGGAGATAATAATAGCACCTATCTCAAAGAGTTGTTTATGAGGACCAAATGATGTAATGAATGAAAAACACTTTATGAACCTTAGGTTAGTATCTAAAAATGAGTTCTCATCATAATCATTGCTGTCATCACTAATGTAACAGGGCTAATAGCATAGAAGTCAAACTTGTCCTTCTCTCCACCCTCTCTCCCCTTCTCACACATTCTCTATTGCTCTTTTAGGGCTGGCCCTGAATGGATAAAGGAGAAACTTGGCCTTTCCTCTCAGAGTTCTTATACAGCACCTCTACCTCTATTTGGTGCCTTTCTCCTCTCCCTATTATTACTTATACATACTGTAAAAATTCTCTCTCAAGGAGGCCATTTGTAAACCTGATGCTGAATGCTGTATTTGAAAGGCCCTTAAGACTATCCAATCCAAATCCATTCTTTTTATTAATGGGAAGACTGAGGTTCAGAAAGGGGGAGAGCAGGGACTTACCCAAAGATCCATAGCAGTTTAGTGGCAGTGCCAAGGCTAGAATTTGTCTCCTTATTCCTAGTCCATACATAGGCCCTAAATCAGCACATATAGGCATTTTCCTGGTTCTTACTTAAAAATAGGATTGTTTGCATTAAAAAACCCATTCATTTGCTTTCATAGATAAATCTGGTCCTTTTTACTTGTTGTTGAAGATTTCTGGAGATGGGTTTTGCTCTTGTAGATGGAGACAAAAGTCACCATGGAGTCAATGATGAGCAAAGCGACATGTACTGCATCTTATCAGCAGTCTCCAGAGAACATAGTGCCTTCTACATTGGAATGGCATTAAAAGAAATCATATTCTGGGACATGCCAGTGAATAAATTTAGGTGAAGTTGTTACTGCTACAAGGGCATATGGTGATTTTTGTCTGACCTGATTGGTCTTAATCATTGAAAGCCCTGATTTAATCTTTCATAGATAGACTGCCTTCTGTTTTTTTCCAGAGTTTTAAAACCCTATTCAATTTCACCCAGAAACTAGATGAAAGCTGGAGAGCCCTCATGTGGTTAGTGAGCTATCTAATTATTTTTTTTATATTATTTTTATTTTTTCCCTTGATGGGGCTATGATTTCATTAATATGGGTACTACCTCTCACAGGGCAGATGACAATCCATCTGTGTCTGTATAATACTCTTGTTCACATCTTCCCATAAATACTTCACAGGAGTATACAACATGCTGGGGGAAGGGGTCTCCAAGAGTGTGGGTACTAATGGAGTGTGCTGGTTGTCCAACATGGGTGTTCAGGAGGCAGTGGAACTGGACTCAGAGTGAAGAAGACCTGGGTTCAAATCCTTCATTACAAACTATCTGTGGGACCCCAGACAAATCATTAAACATCTCTAGGCCTCAATTTTCTCTTCTTTCAAATGAGTAGGTTTGACTCAATGACTTCGGTGGTCCCTTCCAGTTCAAAATCTATGATCTCACAATCCATCAATTAGCCCTGGCTCTCAATATTTTCTTTTGTTCCCCTCTAGGCAGATAGTTCTCAGATGATGCCTGGTATACTGCTTTGCTTGCATAATTCTTTGTTTTTAAAGTATCGAAGCCTCCTCACACCCACCAGATGCTTGTTCATTGCTCTTTGTGTGATACTTAACTTCCTTATTTTGGGAAACTGTAAGGAACATGGTGTGGCATCCTTAAACTGCAAGTGTCCAATCCTAAACCAAACCCAGATTTTCCCTAGAATTCCTAACACCTTCACCTAACTCAATCCTATCATTGTTGGACCAGCAGTATTTGAAATGGTTGGAGACACAACCACTCTCTCCTGCAGGCACAGAGAAATGATTCAACACTCATGGGACACACTCCTGAATGTGCCTTAGCAATGGAAGCCTTAGCATTCAGTTTTGTTGATTACAGCGGGATTTGGTGAAAACATTTCTACAGCAAACTGTGAGCACCAGCAAACCAAAACCAACCAAAACCTTACATCCTGTTGATTTGCCTGTAAATAGCCCATATTAGCTATTCAGTGGGTGAAGAATGTGAAGGGTGAAGAGCAGCACTGGTGTTTTAGAAGACTCCAACCTTGATAGGAACCAACAGTGTGGCAGGAGAGCTGAAAAACCTAATGTGGTCTTAGTTCACATTAACTAAAATACACCTTCCAGAAATGGTTTTCTGCCTTGATCAGGCCACCTCCAGAGTTCTTGGGTTTGGTAGTTTAAGAACAGTCAGTAGAGAACATCTGGACGAACAGAGGAGCATGACCTAGGATATTATAGTCTATACCATATAAGGACACTTTGGTCCTTATAGGAAGGACCTAGGAATGTCTGTTCTGAGGAAGAGGAGACTTGGGGTGCTTGTATGTTTGTGGAGAAATGTGATAGCTGTCTTCAAGTAACTGAAGGGATTAGAGTCATCATTTGGCCTTGGGAGGAAGAACTAGAAGCAATGGGTCTAAGTTGCTAAGAGGCCAATTTAGGCTTGATGTCAGGAAAGACTTCCTAACAATCAGAGCCATCCAAGAGGGGAATGGGCAACCTTTTGAGATAGTGTTGTTGTGTTCAGTCATTTTTGAATCCTTGTGATTTGGGGTTTTCTTGGCAAAGATACTGCAGTGGTTTGCCATTTCCTTCTCTCACTCATTTTACAGTTGAGGAAACTGAGGCAAACAGGGTTAATCGTCTTGCCCAGGATCACACAGCTAGTTAATGTCTGAGGCTGGATTTGAACTCCTGAAGAATTAGTCTTCCTGACTCCAGGCTAGAAACTCTATCCACTGTGCCACCTAGCTGCCTTGAGATAGTGAATTCCCCCTCAGTGGAGGTCTTCAAATGGAAGGTGGACATTCCCTTGTTGAGTATGTTGCAGTGGGGACTTGCTTTCATGTATAGGTTGAACTAGGTGGCTTCTGAATATCCCTTCTAACTTGAAATGTATGTCATCTTGATGCTCTGGTTTTGTTTTTGTTTTTTTTGTTTTTTAGTGAGGCAATTGGGATTAAGTGACTTGCCCAGGGTCACACACAGCTAGTAAGTGTTAAGTGTCTAAGGCCAGATTTGAACTTAGGTACTCCTAACTCCAGGGCTGGTGCTCTATCCACTGTGCCACCTAGCTGCTCCTTGATGCTCTCTTGAAGTATGCATTTTTTTACTGGACATGTGAAAAATATAACAAGTAAAACAGGGTGGATTAAGCACTGGCCCTGGATTCAGTAAGACCTGAGTTCAAATCCAGCCTCAGACACTTGACACTTACTAGCTGTGTGATCCTGGGCAAGTCACTCAACCCTTCCCTCATCCCCCCCCCCAACCCCCCCCCCCAACAAAACAAAACAAGCAAAGCAGGGACTTTTGGGGGTAGAATTAAGAAAGTCTAACTAGTCAGATGACTTGCCTTATCCAGTAGAATTATGTTCAAAACAAGTTTCTGTAATAAAAAAAAATCCTCTTTTTTTGTTATAAAAAATCAGCTGAGTAATGATTTCATTAGGGGTCTCTGACAATCTGAAGAGGCAGATGACCTGATCTGACATGCAAATGCTAGCTTTGCAAATTAAATCATAGATAGCTCCACAACTTTGCCCTAAGTTTCCTTTTATTTCAGATAATTAATTTTAACATATGGGAGACAACTAGAAAGGGTGCCCCAAACATTGCTTGTTCTGGTTCATGAGAATAAGTCACTTTGGGGGAATATATCCAGGTGGTTGGTCTTGTTAGTCCTCCCTCTCTCTCTCTCTCTCTCTCTCTCTCTCTCTCTCACACACACACACACACACACACACACACACACACACACACACACACACGCACGCACACAGAATCACTATCTTTTCAATTGTGAAGGATACTGATCTCAACATATACAAATAATCAATAATTAAGTTGAAGGTAGAAAGGGTTTAGTAGAAAGGGTACTGGACTAGGAGTCAGGAAACCTGAGTATTGGTTTGAACTTAAGCAAATTATTTGATCTGGATCTTAGCTTTCTCTTCTGGAAAATGGACATGATCTTCAGAATTCCTTTCAGCTTTGCAAGCTTGGTTTCTCCTCCGGAATAACACAGTGGGAAGCTGGTTGGTATGGAGTCAGAAGTTCTAATCCTTACTCTTCTACTTAATCCCTGTGTGATGTTGGGCAAAATAATTCATCTCTCTGGACCTCAGTTTCTTAATTTCTAAAATGAGAGATTGAACTAGCTGATCCCTTAAGCTCTTTCTAGCTATGTTCTCATGACCATATAAAGGTGACTTCTTTTCAGAAGCACTGACAAAAATGTTACCAAAATGGTATTGCAGAACAATATAAGAATTATACATTTAGTTAAAGCATTGAAGTTATAGGTTATAAACAGAGGGCATTATATCCCCCAAACACCAGGGGATATAGAGAAGGGATAGGAACAAGGAAGCTGTACAAATAGTGAAAATCCCCCTATCATCCCTATATTGTGCCTTTAATGCCAATTTAATTATCTTCTGGAACTCATCATCTATTTTCTCCTTCTGGCAAGGTGGTTTATAATATAGTCCTTTTGAAAATTTTATTTAAAAATTTTTTTTCCAATTACATGTAAAGATTTTTTTTTGAGTTCTTAATTTTTTTCTACCCTCCCTTTCCTCCCCCTCCCAAAAAGCCAGCAAACAATCTGATATAGGTTATATATGTAATTTAGTCCTGTTAGAGAATCATAGATTTAGAACTGGAAGGGACTTCAGATATTATTTAGTCTAATCCCCTCATTTTGTGGGTAAAGAAATAGAGGCCTAGAGAGGTTAAGTGACTTGCCAGGGTTACTCAGCTACAAGTGTTTGAAGCCATATTTGAACCCAGGTCCACCACTGTGCAACATGTTGCCTCCAAGTCACAGAACCAGAATTTGAACCTATATCCCTTGTTCCAATTCTAACACTTTTTCTATTGTTGTCACACTGCTTATATAGTAATAGTAATATTATATGGAAATAATTCTTTTTTTTTTTTTGCAGGGCAATGGGGGTTAAGTGACTTGCCCAGGGTCACACAGCTAGTTAAGTGTCTAGTGTCTGAGGCCGGATTTGAACTCAGGTACTCCTGAATCCAGGGCCGGTGCTTTATCCACTTTATCCACCTAGCCGCCCCCTAAGGAAATAATTCTATGGAAAATGGAAATTCACTTTAGATTAACTTCCCCTCATATACATTTATACATGTGATACTATTTCATTTTGGTACTGTCCACTGTCTATATACGTTTGGGAAAATTCCAGTGGCCCTGAAGTCTGCATAAGGACAGACAAATTGTATTGGTCAAGAAGATTCCGGGTTCTCTTCAGACCTTATGAACCTTCCAATAACCCTCTTGTAGCCAGAGAAGAGTGAGGAGGACAATGTAGGCTGGACTACTGTTTTAAAGATAGAATGGTCACCGCCATTCTGTCCCCCTGATTGGGTCCCTGTGCGCTCTGCCGCCTTACCATTTGTGTAGGGATTCGTAGTCTTCTTGTTGGTCATAACCCGGGCTGTGGCGTTATTTACCTGCCCAGAGAGAGAGAGAGAGAAAGAGAGAGAGAGAGGGTGGGCTGAGCATTAGCACCCTCCCTCAGTCCCTGCTTGGCCCCTGTGAGCTGCCTCTGCCTTTACTAAGAAATATTGAAATCCAGGGAGTTGACTGGGTGGCTGGAGGCCGTCTCAGGAATAGGGGATCAAAGGAGGCATAGGAGGCATTAGCCAGTGGTTTGTGCTGACATCCCATGCCCACCCCGACTCATTCAGATCTTCCTGCCAAAACTGTCCAGTCCCTGGTTCCCAGATAGTCATCTCCTCCCAGGCTCATGCAACCCTCTCTCTTCCCTGAGTGTTGGTTAGCTTCTCAAATGGTCCTTGTTAGGCCCTAAACCCTAGACCAGGCCCCCCTGGAAGTTGTTCCATCCTGCACCATAGCCACCCCCATCTCCATCTAGCCCATAGGTATCATGCTAGAGCCAGCTCAACTCAATTAAGACCAATTCAATTCAACAAACTAAGAACCTAACACCATAGATCTTTGCCATCAAGTTGGTATGCAGAGCCCCACGGTGGCCTGTGTCCAGACCTCCAGGCCAGCCAAAACCTCATATTTAGCTCCTTCCCTCATTTCCAGTCCTAGTGTCCTGCTGAGAGGGGAGATGGATCCCCTTCCTTTCCCTGCCCTCCCCACAACTCCCTCTTAAAAGCAGGATATGCCAATTCATTTTTAGGCAGGCCTCTCTGATGGTGCTTTCTGATCTCATTCTATTTATCTGCCTCTCCTTTGGCTTTCCCCAGTCTCATAAGTGGAAGCCCTCCTTAGTCTTCCTTGTGTTCCCTTGGTATTACTGCTTTGCTCATCACAGTGCCAGAGACTTCACTGCCTGCGATCAGCAACCAGAAACTAGGTCTGCTTTCTGAATGAAATATCTGTAGAGGTATGAATGCAGAAATGCACCCACCCTAACTTCGTGGGCAGTGATCAGAACTATAGAGTAGGCTACCTCTTGGGACGCCACAGAGCCAGAGGGAGGCCATTCCCAGAAGGGCTATGAAGGGGAAATGGGCATGTTGGGGACCAGTGGCAGATATATACTCTTTTTACTTTTTCTAGGAGGGAAAGGGATATTGGGGTCCTCAGTCCCTGGACATTCTGTTGAATAATCTGGCCTCCTAGTCCTGCCCAGAACCCTAAAGAGGACATTTCCTAGAGGCCTGAGCTATGGGGCCAAGGGAATCTAGGTGGGGTTTAGAAAAAAGGAAGGAAGCTCATCTTATAGGGAGAGTTTAGTGAGAGCAAAGTGATCTACCAATGAAGAAGGTAGGAATGTTAGATGGATTATATGGGACATAAGCAGAGAATAATACAGAGAGGCTGAACAATTAGTCTTACCCTCCTTCTCTCCTACACATGCTCATACTTCAACAGGGCTGCTTTCAGTCCTGATTTATATAGCATTCTTTTCTTTTCTTTTTTTCTTTCTTTTCTTTCTTTCTTTTTGTGGGACAATGAGGGTTAAGTAACTTGCCCAAGGTCACATAGCTAGTAAGTGTCAAGTGTCTGAGGTTGTATTTGAACTCAGGTCCTCCTGAACCCAGGGCCAGTGCTTTATCCACTGCACCACCTATCTGCCCCCTTATATAGCATTCTATATAAATCTGGCTTCTATCTTGTCTGATTCTTCCCATTTCTTCAGCCCTGAAACGGGTTTTCCCCTTCCTTCCTTCCTTCCTTCCTTCCTTCCTTCCTTCCTTCCTTCCTTCCTTCCTTCCTTCCTTCCTTCCTTCCTTCCTTCCTTCCTTCCTTCCTTCCCTCCTCCTCCTTCCTTTCCTTTCCTTTCCTTTCCTTTCCTTTCCTTTCCTTTCCTTTCCTTTCCTTTCCTTTCCTTTCCTTTCCTTTCCTTTCCTTTCCTTTCCTTTCCTTTCCTTTCCTTTCCTTTCCTTTCCTTTCCTTTCCTTTCCTTTCCTTTCCTTTCCTTTCCTTTCCTTTCCTTTCCTTTCCTTTCCTTTCCTTTCCTTTCCTTTCCTTTCCTTTCCTTTCCTTCCCTTCAGTGGCATAGTGCTTCTCAACATTGGGACTTTTCTAACTGGGACTTTGTTTCCTCTTAATCCAGAGTAGGGTAGAATTTGAGACCAGGCAGAGCTACTTCTGGGGACAATTAGGTTCTGCTAATTCAGAAAAACTAAATCCATTCATTGCTCCTACCTTGCTGGGTCCCCCTTGGCCCAGGCCCAGTCCCTGTGATTCCTTCCCCTATTATTACCTCTAGTCACCAGCTCACAAGTTCCCCGTTATTTTCAAAAGCACCAGTACAGAAAACGAACTCAAACCAGTCAGAATGACCAGCACCACACATAGAGGAAGCATGCATCCCGGGACCCGGCTCTCTGTGCCCCAAATCAGGGAGTGGGGATGGGTGGTCTTTAGCAGTTCTCCCACCACCCCCATTCTGACAATTTGGGCCATCCTATGCAAGTGCTCAGTACCATAGACTGATGCCATTTCAGCAAGGATTGGAAACTTGGGGAGAGGAGTGGAGAAGAAGGGAGCCATTGAGATTGCAAGAGGCTATAGGACATGGGGAAGGAGGAGGAGGAGAAAGGGATAAAAGGAGGCCAGAGAAGGAAGCTGCTTTTGGGTGATGAGAGATTCAGCAGAAGTTTGAAGGACTGCCTATGAAAGAGGCAGGGGACAGGGAGCAAGGAGCAGAGAGTGGAGCTCAGCCCTTCCTCTTGGATGCTATTCCACTCTGCCCCACCCCGTAACCAGTCAGTGGCCCTCGGGGTCAGCTGAGCAGACTCTAGCTCTGAACCCTTGCCCCCACCCCCAAGCCCATCAGAGCCCAAATTTCCAGGAATTCTACCAGCTCAGGGCTGCCCCTTGGATCCTCACTTCTGAAGCCAGTCTGGGACTTGTCTCCTCCCTTACTTCAGGGAATAGAAAGGAGGAGGAAGAGATATTTCTGCCTGTTCCCAAAGAAGGGAGGGATGGAGGAGCATGGGACTGGACTGGAAACCATGACTAAACCAAGGAACTGGAGCATCGACTGGATTCCTTGGTCCCTCCAAAGCTCCCCCTTCTCTGCCCCCTTTAAACCAGGGGAAAGATCCTGCAGGAGTCATCCTGTCTGCAGGGCCCCGCTAGAAGCAGCTGTGGGAAGATTCAATGGGACCAAAGGTTCTGGGGTGAGAGGTGGGGGACACAGAGAGACGGGTACAACGCAGAGAGGGCATCCTGGCCCCTCGTCACACTTATCTGAGCACCTCTATTTTCCGTCCCTCTACGATTGTCCCATTCAGCTTCTCTCGTGCTCGGTCAGCATCTGTGCTAGTTTCAAAAGTTACAAACCCAAATCCCTGTGAGCAGAGGAGAAGGACAGACATGGAAAGAAAGACACAGGATGAGAAAAAAGGAAAAAAAAAGGAAAGGGAGGCAGGGATGAGGGAAGAGGGAGAGGGTGACAGGGAGGGAGAAAGAGAGAAAGAGAGAAAGAGAGAGAAAGAGAGGGGGGTGAGTCAGGAGAGTTGATAGGAGAGACTCAGGCTGCTGAACTGCAGAAAAAGGTCTGGTTTTAGTGCCACCATCACACACAGAGAAGGCTAAGGGCACCAGGCTCTGGGCAGCAGCTGCAGAATTTGTTCTTCCTGAGCTGCCCCTCCTTGGTACCAAGGGTGGCCCACAAGGGGGACAGAAGCTATTAACCAGAGGGCTATTAACCTGGTGAGGGGCTAGAGGTGCCTGCCTTGCCCCCTCTTGGAAAGACGCTGGAGTGAGTGGAGGGAGGGGCGGAGGGTCTGAGGGCTGGGGGGAGCTGAAGCCAGGAGTTCTGGTCAGAGCTCTCTGGGCTGGGAACCTCTCCCCGACCTTGATCCCAGAAGGCTCAGCCTTACCCAGTTCCCCAAGTCCCTCTTTCCCTTGCCAGCTTTAGTTGGGTACCTTTGTGCATCAACCCCTGTGGATGAACCCTACCCATTCCCAACCCTGGTGCCCATGATGCCCAGGTAAATCCCACCTCCAGTGAAAAGCTCCCCAAGCCAAAGCCAGGGACAGGCATGTGGGAGGACAGGATGCTGGTGGGGACAAGATGCTGGTTGATCCAACACTGAGGGTGGGGGAAGAGAGGTATGGGGGAAAAAGGGGACACAAACAGAGTAGCAGGAAGTGTTCCCAAGGGGTAGTAGGCAGAGGTCCTGTCGCTTTTAGAAAGGAAGAAGCAGCAGCAACACAGACAGCTTGGGGGAAGGTGGGAAGAGGGGAATGGGTTGCAGGAGGAGGAGGAGGAGGTCAGGATTGCAGGGAATACAAGCACCCGTGTTGCTCAGGGGTCCTCGGGCTCGAAGCTCTCCAGGAAGGAAACGCACATTTCACACGTTAGCCTGGCGGGACCGTTACAGCTGGGTTCGCTGTAATGATGGCGGCGTCTGGGCAGCACCCACCTTGGAGCCCCGTTCGTTAAAAATGATCTCCACGTCTAAAATTTTTCCGAATTGCTGGAGAGAGAGGAGAGAAGAGGGAACAGGTTGAGAAGGCTCATCTTATCCTGGGATGCCTTTGAAGTGTTCACCCTGAAACCTCTCAGTCCTTGTCTGTATCTACAAAAAGGCAGAAAAAGTCCATCTTTCAAGTGCAATACTTCTTCACCCATCTGCTACTATTTCCCATAATTCCTTTAATACATTTTGTTCTATAATTAGGGAGGCAATATATGGGCATCATTCACATCAGGGACTCGTCTTACCTTGGGGATGGTAGGGTCCGGACCCACCAATGTGCTTCTGGGAAGCAAGTCACTTCTTCCTTGCTTCTGTTGCCTAATAGGGCTAGGCTATATAAGGAGCTGGTGGAGAACTCAGCTACAAAGCATGAAAGCCCTTACTCATTTATACTACAGTGTAAATGACTGATACCAGATCATTTCTGAGAAGGAGTTTACCATTTTTACTATATAATTTATTCTTGTATTTTATACAACACTTTAGAGCCAGGGGTTGGATTACCTAGGCCAACCAGTTAGCTAGTCACTAGCAGAACCAGGGATAGCACTCAGATTTTCTTGTTACCCCAGTTCAGTGCTTTTAAAATTCACTAATCTAGAGCTGGAAGGGGCCTCAGTAGTCATTTAGTCCAAGTCCTTTATTTTACAGATGAGGAAACAGAGGCCTTGGGAGATTAAGTGACTTGCCTAAAGTCACACAGGTAGGAAGCATCCATGCCACCTTCTATAATTTGAGGTTGGATGGGGTCCACTCAGGAGAGCAACAGAGACACCTCGACGCCCTCAGTATATTTCAATTGTCACCCAGAGGAGTATCCTGTTTAAGGTACATAGGTAAACAGTAATAATAAAAATAATAAATAGTAATATAATTCTATAGTAATAATGTAGTATAGTAATAACTAACAATATTAATAAATATAAAATAAAAACAAATAATAAAAATAACAACACAGTAGAAATAATAGTAAGAATAGCTGACATTTACATGGCACATTAAGAATTGCAAAATACTGGAAAGACATCATCTCATTTGAGCTTCGCAACTAGCAGCAGGCACTACATTTTATCTCCATTTTCCAGATGCAAGAACAGAGACCCAAAATATTTATCTGAGGTCACACAGCAAGGTAAAGTGAAGCCCAAGAATGAATCTCCTGGTTGTCTTTCTGATTAGGTTACATTACCCCCTCTTGTCAAGCTAGTGCCTTGAGCTAAGGGCCTTTTATCTGGTGATCATACCAGCAGGACAAGAGCAGAATCCACCTTTGAAGTGCTTTAAGAAGGAAGGAGGAAAGTGTAAGGTAGAGAGAGGGGAGGAAGAACATGAAGAGGGAAATCCTTTTGGTGAGTCAGCCTAGCAGAAACTACCTTCCCCCCTTGCCTTAGGGCTAAAATGGTAGCTGGAGAAACAGGGTGCCCAAATTATAACTAGGGGGAAAGGCTTTTGGGAACTTGGAGGGCCCAAGAAGAGAGGAAGAGTGGGCATAGTAATGAGGATGATTATAATAATAGCAACAAAACTATGGTTTCCTCAAAACTCTTTGAGGTAACAGCACAGATTTATTATTTTCCTTTTTAAAAAAATAGATGAGGAAACTGAGGCACCAAGAGGCAATTTTAGCTGCAAACTGAGGCAAGTATAGGAACCCGAGATAAACTTAAGGAGCAAAAGCTGGCAAGGATGGAGTGTCTTTGTTTTGCTTCTTACACCATCCCAAGGAAGAGAGAAGGGAGAGAAGAGAAAGGCTATGTAGGGAGATCTTTGTGGGGATTTCCAGGGGCCTCTGAGGTTAATATCATCTGATAGCTAACAGGATGCAGGCCTAGTAAGGGGGAAGGATGAGGAAAAGCAGGCTGGGAGATGTTCTGATGTGTCCACATGTGGAATCCTTTCCTCCCTTCCCTGATTAAAAGAGTCTCTGGTTTTCAGTACAAGTAAATAATGGTGGAGGGGAACAGGAGGTTAGCAATGAGGAGCTGGGCTGAGGGAGCAGTAGGAGACAGACCAGGGAGGGGAGGGGGTTGGTATGAACACACTCACCCCGAACATTTGCCGTAGATCAGGATCCCTGAACCGGAAGGGGATGTTGGAGACGTGTAATCTCTTGGGCTGCTGCTTGTCTGTGTTCTCTGAGGAATGTAGCTGTTGGCTGTCTGTCTGTGCAGCTTCATCTGTTTGCTGGGGAGACAGGACAGAAGCCCGTGAGATGCCCTCAGCACCTGGTGCCATGGCAAGGTGGGAAGCTGCTCCAGAGAGGGCATCTTGTGATGTTTTACAGGCGTTTAAAACTTCCCACGTCCAGAACAAAACTAATTATCTTTTCCCTCCAAACTCACCTCTCTTCTGAACTTCCCAATTTTGGTTGAAGGCCCAGCCTTCTCACTATATTTAGCCAGGTCCAGACCTGACCGTATTCTTTCACTTTTGGCATTTCCTGCTGCTCCAGATCCCGGGACCTAGAAGAGCTGCCCTGGGACTGGGCTGTCATCATGGATGGGTCCCTGGTATACATAGCTCACAAGTCCCCTCTGTGTTCTTTTTCCCTGTCCCATAAGCACTCCCCTTTCCCTCAGCTTTCCTCCTCTGGCTCTTTCCACCTGATCAAATCAACATTACCATTGCTTCTGGAGGGGACTTGTCAACTGATTGACCCATCATTACACTCACCATCTCTGTGACTTCCAAGACCAAAATACCCTTCTTGGCCACCACTCTCCAATTAGGGTTGTCTCCCTAACAGAATGAAAGCTCCTGGAGGGTAGGAATTATTTTGCTTTTTGTATCTCTGGTTCTCAGCATAGTACCTAGACCATAACTGCCTTTTCATTCATTCATTCATTCATTCATTCATTCATTCATTCATTCATTCATTCATTCATTCATTCATTCATCCATCCATCCATCCATCCATCCATCCATCCATCCATCCATCCATCTATCCATCCATCTATCCATCCATCCATCCATTCATTCATTCACTACACATACCCAATCAGTTGCCACATCTTTTCATTTCTACCTCCATATCAACTCATGTAGTGACTATTTTAGCTCAGGCCTTCATCATCTTTCACTTGGATTACTGCAATAGCCTCTTAATTGGTCTCTTTGCTTCAAGCATCTCTCCACTCCAAACTGTCCTTCATATAGCTGCCAAAGTGATTTTACTAAAGTGCAGGGCTGACCACATCTCTCTGCTACTCAATAAATTCCAGTGACTATTACTTGGAAGATCAAACAGAAATTCACGACATTTACAGCCTCTGACAACCTGGCCCCAACCCATCTTTCCAGCTTTATTATACACTGCTCCCCTTCACGGATGCTATTGTCCAGATAAACTGTATTGTTCCATACACATGGCATTCCCTTCTCCTCGCCATGCTATCCCCCCAGGGTTGGAATTTATTCCTTTCTCACCTCTGTCCTGTAAAATGCCTTGTTTCCTTCAGTGCCACCTTCTACATGATGCCTTTCCTGATCCTCCTTGAGGTTAGTGTCTTCCCTTCAAATTGTATTTGCCTATTTATATACATTTTCTCTCTCCAGCAAGACCCTAAATTCCTTGAAAGAAGGGACTATTTCCCTTCTCTGTCCATATCCCTAGCACCTAGCGCAGTGCCTGGCTCTTAATAAATACCTGTTGATTGATTGTTCTCCAAACTATCAGTATCTCTGGGTTAGAACCCCACCTAAACCTCTGGAATTCTCCTGCCTTTTGGAGGTGGGGAGGAATTGGAGACTGGATTTTCCCACCCAAGTGCTCTTTCCTTTTACTCCTTCAAGTTTGTCTCCTTCCCCCCTCCCTCTTATTCCAGCCCTGAATCATATAAAAAATGGGGGTCAGAACAACTCCCCAGGAAGCTTAGTTAAAGTAAAGGAGAATGAAAAGGTATAACTCATCTTCCTATTCCCTCTGCACACATATACCTAAACCTCTGTCCCGCCTTCATTCTGGTTCTATCTTGCATGCACAAAACAGCCCCTCTGACTTCCTTTTCATCATAACTCAGGCTTGCTTCATTTAAGTAGTTATCCCAAACCCAGCCTTTTCTCCAACAATTCCTAACTCACCTTTCCCTCATCATACAAATTCATAAATTTGTAATCAAATGCTGCTCTCAATGTCTTTGTCTTCTCTACTAAAGGCTCTCTAAAGGGAGAGCTGGTTTTTGTTATTTAATACAATGTGATTATAAATCTCCACTCACATCCTACTTCAGTGCCTTCTTAGTCATGGCATGGAGTTGACTCAGGGTTCCTGAAGGCTATCTCAACATAGTATACCTCTGTATACAACCAAACTGGAAAGGCTTTGATGATTGGCTTGGTAGGAGACCTCTAGAGACCAGAGCCTGAGGCTAGGCTGAACTCAGTGGTGAAGCTTCAAGTGTTGTTTGTCCTTCATTCTCTAAGAGGACCATGACATTGGGGTGACGTCATGACTTTCTGTGAATTGGATTTAAGTGAGGGAGGGCTGTGCAAGGTCACCAATCTTATTCTCTCCTTCAGAGCCATCTGGGTTCAATGGCAAGACATGTATCAGGATGACTGGAGATGGCCTGATTTGTTTTAAGTCAATTGGGTTAAGTGACTTGCCCAGGGTCACATAGCTAGTAAGTGTCTGAGGTGAGATTTGAATTCAAGTCCTCCCAACTTCAGGGTCAGTGTTCTATCCACTGCACCACCTGGCTTCCCCTAGCTTCAATATGTCTAGTTGTAAAGACCCAATTCATTCTGGTCTGGGGGTGCCTCTACTTCTAGCTCTGGAAACTTCAACCAAGTCTACATCACTATTGCTTTTGGAAAGGGCATGTCAGCTGATAGTAATATTGTTCGACTCACCATTCCTATGACTCCCTGGCCACCACTTCCCTCTATTTATCTTCCTTTATTACAATGTCAGGTATTTTGTATTAGTTACCTTCCCTCCTATCCTGTGGCTCTCCATGCCACTTCAGAACATTTGGTAAGAAGCACATTGGCCAAATTGGATTTTCCATTCTCTTTTCCCCGGATGTTCTTTCCCCTGTCCTTCCTTGTCCATTATACAAAATAAGAAAGAGAGAGGGAGGAGTAGAAGCAACCTAGATAATCCATAAACTGGAGACTCAGCTATAATCATTGTTTCCATGAGCACTCAGGGGTACTTGGTGGGCAAGGTCAGTATTTGCTGTCTGGAACTAACTCTTAGCCTCTTCACCAGGCTTTCTCTTCTGCCTTGGCTTCTTCTGGATCCTAAGAGCTGCGGCTAAACTCTCAATATTTCCTAAGCTTTAAAACATATGAGTCGGGGCAGCTGGGTGGCGCAGTGGATAGAGCACCGGCCCTGGATTCAGGAGTACCTGAGTTCAAGTCTGAGATTCTTTGCGGGTGGGGAAGTCAACGTTCCCTCTTCATTGTCAAGGGACAAATCCTGTTCTAGCTAGACTCAAAGAGTAGTTGTTAATGATTCAGTGTCCAACTTAAATATTCAATGTCCACGTGGCTGGTGGTCTCTGGTGGAGTATTGCAGAGATCTTGTGTTCTTGTACTATTTAATTTTTATCAATAATCTAGTTCTCTATGATTTGGGCATAGATGGCATGTTTGTCCAGTTTGCAGATGACAAAGTTGGGAGGGATAGATAGCATAGTGGTGACATTGATTTAATATCTAAAAGAATCTTGACAAAGGTAGAGCATTTGGGTTCAAAATAAGAGGACAATCAATAAGGCTTAAATGTAAAGTCTTATACTTGGGCATAAAAAATCAACTTCAACAAATATAAGATGTGGAGGCATGGTTAGATAGCAGTTGTTCTGAAGAAGGTCAGGGGATTTTAATGGACTGTAAGTTCAAAATGAGTTAGTAGTATGATGTGGAAGCCTAAAAAACTAATGACATCTTGGGCTACATCACATCCACATACTTCCTGAACAGGTTGGTGATAGTTCTACTGTAGTCTGTTCTCATTAGGCCTCATCTGCAGTATTACACTCAGTTTTAGGCACCAGAAGTACATTGATAAAATGGACAGTGTTGAGAGGAAGGAGGGCAGCCGAGACAGTGAAAGCCTTGAATCTATGTCATATGGGGATCAGTGGCAACAACTGGGCTTAGCCCTGTTTAGCCCAAAGAAGATTCAGGGGCACATGATGACTGCCTTCAAGTATTTGAAGGACTGCCATGTGGAGAAGGTATTAAGTTTTGTCCCCTGAAGGGTAGAACAAGGAATTCTGGGCGGAAATTCTAAAGAAGCAAATTTAACCTTGGTATCAGGATAAACTTCCTAACAACTAGAGCTACTCACAAGTGCAATGGCCTTCCTTGAGAGGTGCTGGGATCCTCTACTTGGAGGTCTTCAAACAAAGGCTGGATGACCATTTGTCAAGCATGGTATACCATGGTGCATATTCCTTTTTTTTTTTTTAACGGGGCAATTGGGTTTAAGTGACTTGCCCAGGGTCACACAGCTAGTAAGTATTAAGTGGCTGAGGCTGGATTTGAACTCAGGTCCTCCTGAATCCAGGGCCAGTGCTCTATCCACTGCACCACCTAGCTGCCCCGGTGCATATTCCTTTTGGGTATGGATTGGCTTACATGATCCCTTCTACTTCTTTTTTTTTTCTTCTTTTTTTGTGGGGCAATGAGGGTTAAGTGACTTGCCCAGGGTCACATAGCTAGTAAGTGTCAACTGTCTGAGGTCAGATTTGAACTCAGGTCCTCCTGAATCCAGGGCCAGTGCTTTATCCATTGTGCCACCTAGATGTACCCCCTTCTACTTCTAAAATTCTGTAATACCAGATTCAATAAAATACCTATGCAATATTTTTTCTAATTTGGTTGAAATAGTTGGAAAAGAAAAGAAAACATCCTCATTATACATTTCATATATATATATATATATATATATTTTTTTTTTTAATGAGGCAATTGGGGTTAAGTGACTTGCCCAGGATCACACAGCTAGTAAGTGTTAAATGTCTGAGGCTGGATTTGAACTCAGGTACTCCTGAATCCAGGGCCGGTGCTCTATCCACTGTGCCACCTAGCTGCCCCCATTTCATATTTTTTTAGTGCCTTTTAAAAATTCAAGTCCTTAGATTCCAGAAAATTGATAGGTATATAGAATATGAAATTCAACCCAATTTTTCTCTCTAGTATGAATTCTGAGAAGCTCAATCACTGAATTCATTCATTGTGAAAGTTTGAATTGTTGGCGAAACATATCTAAAGTTTATGTTTGCAGCTATTTAAGAAAGTACTCTTCATAAGGCATTGACTAATCAGATCTTGCCCCTATGTCTAGGGTTCTCTAGATGTACAAGCGGTTTAGGGTTAACCTTTGAAAAGTTATTGAGTCCATCCCCCAATCTACAGGTTCTGACTAAATCATTACAGAAAGTCTGCTAACATTGCAAATGAAGGAGATTAAAAAACCTCCCTCAGGAACTCATTCCAAGGTTTCCATAAAGGCATAAACAGGTTAGAACAATGGCCCAAAATGAATAATTTTGAATTTCAGTACGGATAAATGTCAAGTTCTGAATGTAGGTTCAAAGAATCAATTACTTAAGTCCAGGATTTGAGAGACAGTCATAGATAACAATTAATGTGGGGGGGAAAAAAGACCTGGGGGTTAGGAAAAAAACCAACCAGACATTCTGGGGAAAAAAACTACTCAAGAGTGTACAATAAAGGACATCTTCAAAAAATTGTATTGCGATCTGGAGGGGGCACAGGGTTCATTCCCTTTTGGATGCTGGAATCACAAGCTTTATGTTTCAAGGAAAATTGTTAGGGATCAGGCCATGGTCCTCTTTTCAGTCTCAATAGCAGAACATTATCATATATCAGTACTGGAAAAAAATGAGGTCATTTTAGTCTTCTCCTTCTTTAGGACCCTGGACAGAACCAAAGTTCTAAATGGGTGGGGGTGGGTGGCTACAGCCAATGAGAAGGAAGAAGAGAAAGAGAAATGGGGAGGGATAGCCAAAGGATGAAGTCTTGAGGAGAGCTCAGGCCACATAAGTGAATAAGGAGAGTCCCTGGAGGACCCCATGGTCTAACCACATCAGCTCTGCTGTGGACAGGAGCAGATAAATGGGCTCAATGGCTGTAAAATTGTAACATGCTGAGAAACCCCAGAGTGTAACAAGTACACTTGCTGCCCCTTAGGGGAGATGAAACACTTTCTTACCATTTATCACAGTGGTTCAGGCAGCCTCTTGCCTTCTTTCCAATAGGCATACTTCCTGCCTTAAAAAAACTCCTCAAATGTGCTCAAATACAAACAATACCTTGTCATTCTCAACTCTAACTTATGCCTCCCTCCTTCCCTCCCTCTTTCCTTCTCTCCCTCCCTTCCTCCATCTCTGTGTCTCTGTCTCACTGTGTCTCTGTCTGTCTCTCTCTTCCTCTCCCACTACAATCCCCAGGTCTGCCTCAGACTCTTTCCATTTTGCATACCTGCTATCTATGTCATAACTTGGTCCACTTAATATAGGATGATTGAGGGAACTTGCTGTGTCTTGCTGTGTCCTAGCCCTGGTCAGACTCCATATGGAGTATTATGTTGGGTTCTGGGCAGCATGTATTAGAAAGGATGGTGATCAGCTGGAGAAGATCAAGAGAAGAGCAACCAGTGAAGGGTCTCAAGATCATGACATATGAGGCTTAGCTGAAGGAACTGGAGATGTTTAGACTGGAGAAGAGAAACTTTAAGAAAGATATGGTTGCTGTCATTAAATATTTGAAGGGCTGTCACACAGAAGAGGAATTATTCTTGTTCTGCCTGTCCCCAGAAGGCAGAACTAGGAACACTCAGTGAGTAGAAGGGGGAAAAAAAGCATGCTTCTACTCTGCCTCCAATTGCTTTACACTCTCACTCATTTCTCAAACCTTTGCAATCTGGCTCCTCATCTTATTACTGAACTGAAACTTCTCTCTCCATTATCACCAATGATCCCTTAATTGCCAAATCTGTTGGCCCTTTCCAATGCTCATCCTTCTTGACCTGTCTCTAGCATTTGACATTGCTGAACACCTTCTTTTCTCATGCATTTTGGTGACACAGTTACCTCTTTCTTTCCCTACTATTTTACCTGTTCAAATATATCCTTTCAATTTCCTTTGATGAATCAAATATTTGTGTTATGGTCCCCAACTATATGTACACACCAAGGATATACCCTGGGCTCTGTTTTCCTTCTCTTTTCCTCTCCCCTTCTCCTTCCCGTCCTGGGAGTAAGGAAGACCTGAGTTCAAATCCTGCCTTGGAACTTACTAATTATGTGACCATGGGCAAGTCATTTAGCCTCTCTCAGCCTCAGTTTTTAGTAATAGCACATATCTCCCAGGGTTATTGTGAGGATCAAATGAATTATTATTATTATTATTATTATTATTATTTTTGCGGAGCAATGAGGGTTAAGTGATTTGCCCAGGGTCACACAGCTAGTAAGTGTCAAGTGTTCAAGACTGAATTTGAACTCAGGTACTCCTGAACCCAGGGCCAGTGCTTTATCTACTGCACCACCCAGCTGCCCTGAAAGCTACATTTTCAACAACTTCTCATCTTGTGGCTCAGGCAAAGGACAAAGATAATGGATGGTGGTGAAGGGGAGGGATTGGGTTGAGATTTCGTCACTGACTCACAATAGCATAACAGGCAATAGAGAGAAAGATAAGGATTTTAGACTGGGAATGACCTTAGAAATCACCTAATCCAAACCCCTCATTTTATAGGTGAGGAAATTGAAGACTAGAAAGGTTAAACAATTAGTCACAAATCACACATCTATTAAGTGGCAGGATTAGAATGTGAACCCAGGTCCTTTGATTTCAAATGGTTACCACAAAACTCCCTAAAATAAGGATAAGGATAAGGCACAATCTTTTTGTTTTGTTTTGTTTGTTTGGTTGTTTTGGTTTGTTTGGTTTTTTAGTGAGGCAATTGGGGTTAAGTGACTTGCCCAGGGTCACACAGCTAGTAAGTGTTATGTGTCTGAGGCCGGATTTGAACTCAGGTACTCCTGACTCCAGGGCCGGTGCTCTATCCACTGCGCCACCTAGCTGCCCCAAAGCACAATCTTTTAATGTGACCCTAAATGATCCAACCTAAGTAAATTTCTCTTGCCCATTTCAGCCTACCCTGTCTTCCCAAAAGACCTTCTGGGAGCTGATCAGATGCAGAACTATCTTCTTTGATATGAACTGTGACTTATCTCAGAGGAATGGGGAAGTTGTCTTTTCCAAGGCTGTTGTAGGTCCATGACTCAAGGATATGCTCACAGTGTCCTCTGAGAATTATGGATGGTTTCCCATGGCTCTCCGGGTGGTCTGCAGTTGTTTATTTTGCGTGCTTTCACTACTGGGAACCCATCAGCCATAGTTTAACAATACTGGGCAATGTTCCTAATGAGTTTTGTGACTTTGGGCAAATGACTCATCTTTTCCAGGGTCTCATTTTCTTTCTTTCTTTTTTTTTGAAAATGATATATTTTTTTTTTTTGGTGAGGCAATTGGGGTTAAGTAACTTTCCCAGGGTCACGCAGCTAGTAAGTGTCAAGTGTCTGAAGCTGGATTTGAACTCAGGTCCTCCTGAATACAGGGCTGGTGCTTTATTCACTGTACCACCTAGCTGCCCCTCATTTTCTTTTTCTGTAAAATGAAGTTAGATTAAAATCATCTCAAAGATCCATTCCAAATCCAAGATTCTGAGTCTGGGAGTTTAGAGATTATATAGTTGAGAGGTATTTAACTTGGGAGTTCATGAACCTCTTTTTTAAACAAATATTTTGATGACTGTGTTGTTGTTGAGTTGTTTTCAGTCATGTCCCACTTTTTGTGACCTCATTCGGGGTTTTCTTGGCAAAAATACTGGAGTGGTTTGTCATTTCCTTCTCCAGCTCATGTTACAGATGAGGAAACTGAGGCAAACAGGGTTAAGTGACTTACCCAGGGTCACAAAATGCCAGATTTGAATTCATGAAGATGAGTCTTCCAGACTCCAGGCCCAGTGACCTATCTACTATACCACCTTACATCCCTTTCATAACTGTATTTCTTTTTTTAAAAAATTTTTTTAAATTTTTTTTTTTTTTTTAGTGAGGCAATTGGGGTTAAGTGACTCGCCCAGGGTCACACAGCTAGTAAGTGTTAAGTGTCTGAGGCCAGATTTGAACTCAGGTACTCCTGACTCCAGGGCTGGTGCTCTATCCACTGCACCACCTAGCTGCCCCTGGGTATAGCTGCATTTCAATAATTATTTTGCTTTGCAATTTCATATATTTTATTTTATGCATTTAAGAACATTATTCTAAGGAGGAAGTCATAGACTATCAAAGGGGTCCTTATAAGGATATACTGGATCCAGCTCTAAGGCTTATCGTTAAATTTCAAAGTGGGCCTTTAAACCTTAGAAATCAACAATCAGTACAAATAAGAGGCTGATTTATTGTTTTCTTGATTTTCTAGATTTAATAAAGTATGAATAATGCAGATTAAATTTAAAAGGGTATGTGTTTCTATTCCCTGCACCCCTGTATTGCTATATAAATACTGCTTGAGCTCAGTAGAAGAGCAGCTGGTCCCAAGGAGTGAAATTGTCCCCAGAATGGAAACTAATAATAATAATAATTTATATAGCACTTTAAGGTTTGCAAAGTACTTTACATCTATTATCTCATTTCAGAGATAATGTTCAGAGGAGCCTGCATTGTGAGGTGGGACTGGGTGCTGGGCCTGGAATCAGGAAGATCTGAGTTCAATGTGACTCAGACACTCACTAGCTTAACCTCTGACTACCTCAATTTTCTCATCTGTAAAATGGGAATAATAATAGCACTTCCCTCCCATGGTAGTTGTGAGGATTAAATGAAATAATATTTATAAAGTATTTAGTATAGTGCCGGCACATAGCAGGTACTTAAATGTTAGTCTCTTGCCCTTCCCCCTTCGTTTGAACCTCATAATATCCCTGGGTCTATGACATAGAAAAAAATTTTTTTGGTGGGGCAATGAAAGTTAAGTGACCTGCCCAGGGTCACACAGCCAGTAAGCGTCAAGTGTCTGAGGTCAGATTTGAACTCAGGTCCTCCTGAACCCAGGGCAGGTGCTTTATTCACTGCACCATCTAGCTGCCCCCACAGAAAAAAATTTAAGAACCCCAGCTTTGTTTCAACATTTTCCTAAAGAAAACAGGCTCAGAGTACTGCAGTGACTTGCCCAAGACACACAAAACTAATAAACATGTGGAATTTGCACGCAGGTTCTCTGACTTCAAATTTATAGTCATCTCATCAAACCATGCAGTTGGCTCTGGAGGACATTGGGGATAACAGCTTTGAGGCTGGATCCACAAGCTAATCGAGGCAAATTGGTAATTGCCTACATTCCTTGCCCCAAGTCCCTTTCATCAGGGTCTTTTCTAGAGTAGTTCACAGACCATCCCAAGATGATAACTGTCTTGAGAGTTTTCCCCTTTGGCTCACTGGGGTAGATGAATGGGAGAGGTAGAGATAAGGGATTAATTGCTGTTCTCCAAGGGATGGGAATCACTGAGTTTCCCATCTAGAATAGGCTTCAAACCAAAGCTTAGCTAGCCTCAGACACTTAACACTTACTAGCTGTGTGACCCTGGGCAAGTCACTTAACCCCAATTGCCTCACTAAAAACAAAAAAACCAAACCAAAGCTTAGGGCACCATCCAGCCAAAGGAAAGGAAACCAGCCCAAACTGGTAGTGACAGGAAGAAGGGGGTATAGTTTGTGCACATGAGCTATAGGCTAAAAAACCCAGAAACATCCTCAGAATCTATGGATAAGGTGAAGAAAAACGTCACCCTCTGAATCTGAAGTTGATGAGTTAATATCAGTAACAGACGAGATTGATTAGGCACCTACAGAAGCCACTCCACACTCAGGGATGTCTGACCTTTCCTCCTCAGACCTGTAAAAGGTACACACCTTTTATGGCTCTAGTGTACTTGTCATCTATAATAATATATGTGTCATAAATATTTGCTGATGTGTTACCTCCTATTACTAGACTTTAAGCTCCATAAAGGTAGCACCTGTGTCCTAATTAAGCTAAGCCCTCAGCATATCTGCTTGTTTTTTGAACTGAGTGAGCCGCAGTTGAAACTGGGGTAGTTCCTGAAACCCACAGGGAGTCATAGATCTAAAGTATAATTTAGGCAAAAACGAGGTGTTTGTGAATGAATGAATGAACGAATGAATGAATGTACTCAACCCTACTCAAATGTGAGTCCATGTTGCTTTCAAGTGACTGACAAACTGATCTATTTAATCAAGACCAGTCTCCAAACTTCATCAAAAAGGCCAGTGTGCTTCCCACCATGTTCTGGGGGAAACTGACTATGTAACTGACTCAAAAGAAAGGAAGGAAGGAAGGAAGAGAGGGAGGGTGGAGACAAGCATTCATTAAGTACCTACTATGTTCTAGGCAACTCTGCTAAAAACTTTACACATATTATCTCATATTTCATCCTCATGACAACCCTGGGGGCTGGGTGCTATGCAATTATTTCATACCCATTTCATAGTTGAAGAATTTGAGTCACACATAGGTGAAGTGACTTGCCCAGGGTCACATAGCTAGTAAGTGTCTAAGGCAACATTTGAATCCAGTTGCTTCTGACTCCAAATCCAGCAGTCTTTTCAGGATACCATATGATGAGTCCCTGTGTTTTTAGTTAGAGATATTCCTGTGGTGGAGAACGGCAATTCTCAGGCTTGATGGAAATCTCTCATCAGAATACTCAACTCTCTTTGTTACTATTTTGTACTCGTGAATCAACTTGCATACAAATTTACCCCTCCCATCCCCGAGGGAGTGTCCTGTACTCTCTTCTTTGAGCAATTAAAAAGTAACACATTGGTATTCTCATTTATCAATCCCTTCATTATAATAGCTGACATTTGCATAGCACTTATGCAAAGCATTTTACATAGGTTATTGTACGTGAACCTCATAACAACCCTGTGAGGTCAGTACTACAGGTCTTATTATCCACATTTTACCAATGAAGAAATCGAGGCTTAGAGAGGTTGTAAATTACCCATGATCACACACCAAGTAAGTGTTAGAGTCAACAATTCAGCATGCCTTCCTGACTTCAAGTCCAACAATCTCTCCACTGCAACACTGCTTCTAAATCTCTCATGATTTCAGGTAATGTCAGTCACTTCTCCAGAGCCTGATCACTTTAGGATTTTGTTGTTGTTCAATGGTTTTTCTGTCATGTCTGACTCTTCGTGGCCCCATTTGGGGTCTGCTTGGCAAAGATATTGGAGTGGTTTGCCATTTCATTCTCTAGCTCATTAGACAGATTAGGAAACCCGTTGGTTTAAACTAGATTAAGTGACTTATCCAGGGACACACAGCTAGTGAGTATTTGAGGCTAGATTTGAATTTAGGAAGAAGAATTTTACTGATTTCAGGACCAGCTGGCTCTCTATCCACTGTGCCACCTAATTGATAGATTGGTGGAGTTGAGATGCTACTAGCAAGGTACAGATATCCTATGAGGTCCACCATCATGCTTCTGCTCAGCATCTATGACATCTTTTATCTGATACACACACACACACACACACACACACACACACACACACACACACACACACACACACTTCTATGACCCCTCATACCCACAGTTAGCTGCCCTGTCCAGAACACATCCCTAAGATCCAAGACGCCAGGTCTTAGGTTCTGAAGTATGGCACAACAGGGCAGAGCAGGGCTCTGCTATGAACAGTTTTAAGGCTCCATGGCCAGAGTAGCCAAGCTTTCTGTGCAACAGCTAGGAAGTAAAGGGATTTGCTTTAGATAGCCACCACATGTCAAATGTCAGTGTGAATAGTCAGGGTCTTGGTCCTTGGGGGGGGGGATTCAGAGATCATTCCAAAAGGATAGTTTCCTTTCAGAATCCAGGCTAGGAAACACATCTGGAAAGATATAGGAAAGGAAGAGATCCCAGTGGAGCCAAAGGTGGAATTCAACAACCTTCCCTGAAAGAAGAGTAGGATCTAGAAGGAGGGATTGGGAGAGAAGAAAGGGAGCTGAAAAGACTAATACTGAATAGTTCACATTTACACAGTACTTCAGGGTTTAAAAATGCTTTCTCCAATAGCTCTGTAAGATAGGAAGTATCTTAGCAGGTATTATTATTCCCATGTTACAGATGAGGAAACTGAGGGTCAGAGAAGTTAAATGACCTACTTAAGGCTGGATAGCTAGTGAGTAGTGGACTCAGGATTCAAATCTAGATCTTCCCATCCCAATGTTCAATCTGCAGTGCTCTGCAGAAAAGCCAGTTCCTCTCATCCTTCTTTCATAGTTCCCTCCCAATGCTAACACCAGCCAGGGGATTAAGAGTATCATGGGTAGGTAGTGAGAAAAACCTCTTCTTGTCCCCTGGCCTTACTGCAATGAGTAAGGTTTACAAAAAAGTGACTGGTTCTTGAGCCTCCTCCTTGTATCTTTCCTTGACTTCAGGCCATGAAGGCACTAAACATAACAAGAGAAAGAAGATTGGGTGTCTTTGGAAAATTGTCCATGAACTGCTCAAGGGAAGACGTGGGTTCTAATGTCCATAAATCTCTACTTTCTAATCTAAATGCTATTCTTGGTCAACTTGTGTTTTTGCATTGGGAGATGGTTGGAGCCTTCAGAGGAAGCCCCAAGAGATGGGGTCTGGAGTAATTTTAAGGGGTTTATTATTGCCACTGAGGTCCAGGACCAGACATTGAATGAACCTTGCAGAGAGGAGATGAGTTAGGAGTTAAAGCACATTGAATTCTCTGACTCCTTCCTGGAAAGATTCTAGGTCAGAGAATAAGTGAATCTTGGAGTTGGAGGGGACTTAAAGTTAATCTAGTCCAACTTCTCACCCAATGCTAAGGAATTTCCTCTGTAATATGTCAAATAAGAGATTATCCAGCCTCAACTCGAACACTTCCACTGATGGGGAACACCCCACCTAACCCAGAAGTCCATTTCATTATCATACAGTTTTAGTAACAACTAGAGTTCTTCCTTATATCGAATTGAAACCAGACAATTTGTAATTTCCATCCAGTTGATCTCTCTGGAGTCACAGAGAATCCTTGTTCCTTCTTCCATATGGCCCTTCTTGAAAATAGTAATTTCCCATCTAAATCTTCTCTTCTCCAGGCTAAACATCTCCAGTTCCTCCAGGTGTTCCTAAAATGATATGGTTTCCAGACGTCTCACCATTTAGCTTATTTGCTTTTTTTTTTTTTAAAGTAGTCACATCATATTGTCATGTTGAGCTTGTGATCACCTAATACTCACAAGTCTTTTTTTTTTTTTTTTTTTTTTTTAGTGAGGCAATTGGGGCTAAGTGACTTGCCCAGGGTCACACAGCTAGTAAGTGTTAAGTGTCTGAGGCTGGATTTGAACTCAGGTCCTCCTGACTCCAGGGCTGATGCTCTATCCATTGCACCACCTAGCTGCCCCTTCACAACTCTTTTTTACCTGAATTGTGACTGAAGCATGTACTCTCAATCCTGTATCTATGTATTGAATTTCTGAACTGAAATGCAAGACTTTCAATTTCATCATTATTCTGACCTTTCAAGATTATGTTGAAGTCTGATTTTGTCATTCCTCTTGGCTTCATATCATTGAAAAATCTGATAACTTCTATAAAATAGCTACATAATGCATATTTATATGTGCATGTGCATATATGTATATGTTTGTGCGTTTCAATGTCATAAATTAAACCAAAAAGGAAAGTGGAATACATTAAATGAAGTTGCAGTTGCCCAGGCTTCTAGTCATGCATTCAAAAAACATTTGAGTGCCTTATTCTGTTTATGCAAGTTGGTGATGAAATTGTTGAATGGTGAGATGCTATCCACAGGGTACTATTGAACACTTTTCTGTTTGATATTCACCTTATTATACTATCATTCATCTTGCACTGTCCTATATTATTTATGAGGGTACCAGGAAAGGCTTTTATTAAATGAAGAAACCCAATAGATATATACCAGCAGCTAGGTGGTACCTGGAGTCAGGGAGACTTGAATTCAAATCCAGCCTCAGACACTTACTAGCTGTTTGATCCTGGGTTAGTCACTTAGCCCTGTTTACCTTTGTTTCCTCATCTGTAAAATGAGCTAGAGAATGAAATAGCAAATTACTCCAGTATATTTGCCAAGAAAACCCCATATAGGGTCAGGAAGAGTCAGATGCACGTGAAACGAGTGAATAACAACAAATAGATATTGCCATTTTCCCGATTTACTGGAATGATAAACCCATCACCAAAGATATGAGGCAAGCTTGGCCTGATTTGCTCTTAGGTAACCAATGCTGGCTCCTAGCAATAACTTCTTTATTTGATGAGGTTTTCACAAACCAGCTTTTTAATACTTTCTCACTGGATCAGTGGCATTCCCACTGACCCAGATTTAGTTTCTACTTGTTGGAAGTGGAAGGCGAATGACTTCTGCTCTTGGTTCTTTGGAGTCCTGGGGTTTGTTTTTTCCCAACTATAGCCTAGAGATGATAGAGTTCCTGTACAGCCAAAGGAGATATTCATTTAGGCCCTTAAAGACCAAAGATGAGAGGTCCCAGGACAATGGAGAGGATCAGAAAAACACATGAGTTGTTGATCTGGCTTCAGGTAGAGCTTAGATGAGAAAAAGGTGAAATACTTGTGCTCTAGGAAAAGGAAGCCAGACAGAAGCTCTGTCTGGCTAGGATATGTTTCTGCAGACATAGGAAATATTGCCTATAATAATAATAACTCGCATTTACATATTTTAAGGTTCACAGAGCACTTTCCTGTGAGCTAATCCAAGCATTAATAATCCCAAATTATACATGAAAAAACTGAAGCTCTGATCACACAGCTAGTAAGTATATCAGGTAGGATTTGAACCTCGGTTTCCCAGTCTATTGTTCTGTTTATTATATCATACTGACCTCTCCTCTAACATATACATATTTCTTTTCATTTTTTTTTAATTTTTAAATTTTTTTAAAAATTTTTAGTGAGGCAATTGGGGTTAAGTGACTTGCCCAGGGTCACACAGCTAGTAAGTGTTAAGTGTCTGAGGCTGGATTTGAACTCAGGTCCTCCTGACTCCAGGGCCAGTGCTCTATCCACTGCGCCACCTAGCTGCCCCGTACATATTTCTTTTCATCCCTCATTGTGAGTGGGTAATGGGGATGTCTGGAGTTTTGCTAAATGTTTTTCATGTCCCTTGGTTAGAGGTGTTACAATCCTTGGTGCTGAGGTTAATGAATCAAGCCTTTGCCCCTATCTGAGAAACAGAACTTACTCCAATCCCCTTTCCCCTCTTCTTCTATCAGACTGGGAAGGGGAAAAGACAAAGACGTTAGGGAGAGTTTTGCCAAACGTAGAGAGTCAGGGTGAAATAGGGTCAAACAATCCAACAACTCTATATGTCCCTTATACTTGACTTTCTAAATTTGACATCTATTGACATCTACTTTTTTTTTTTTAAGTGAGGCAATTGGGGTTAAGTGACTTGCCTAGGGTCACACAGCTAGTACTTGGGTTTTTTGGTTTTTGTTTTTTTTGGTAGGGCAATGAGGGTTAAGTGACTTGCCCAAGGTCACACAGCTAGTAAGTGTCAAGTGTCCAAGACTGGATTTGAACTCACTCAGGTCCTCCTGAATCCAGGGCGGGTGGTCTATCCACTCCACCCCCTAGCTGCCCCTGACATCTACTTTTATTCAATACTTTCTAGCCTTACTACTTAGTAACATAGTAAGGCATAAGGCAATAGATTGTCACACCTTCACATTTGTAATGGTAATGCTGAGAAAGGTCTGAAGAGAGTGTATTTGTGATATTCCATATAGCAGTAGGGCAGCCACATAGATTTCATTTAACTCTATTATTTCTCAGTCATTTTATAGGAAGATGAGTTTTCCCCCCCTGACCTCAGCCCAAAGGACCGGAGAAATTCAGTGCCACTGCAGGGGGGGGGGTACTGCTGGCCATTATGACTGAAGGGCCCCTATCCCCTAAAACTGGGGTTTGGGCCTATAATGAGAAAGAAAAGCCTCAGAGAGAGAGAGAATGTGACAGTGTGTCATGGTCTTTTCTCTCCAGGTTTGTTTTTTTCATTACACAAGCAGGGTTAGGGCAGCCTCTTAATCCTAAGGAAACTTCCTAATAGTAAAATCCAGCAAATAGCTCCCCAGGTAATGGAAAAAAGGTTGACTGACAAGTCAAGGTCTTGCCACTGTTAGGAAATGCTAACCCTAATAACCTACTTTCCTAGTCTCCACCTCCACTTCCCAACCCCAGGTACATTATTGACTAAAGAGCCAGCAAGAGAACTAGGCCTCAGGAGAGATTGGAGATTGGAATTAGAAAGGAGTCAGGGAGAGCAAAGGATCATAGAAGCATAGATTAAAACCTGGAAGGGACATCTAGTTAAAGCTCAGCATTTTATAGATGAGGAGACTGATGCTCAGAGAAGACAGAGTTCCTGTCAGAAGAGGGATTTGAACCCAGGTCTTCTTGCAAATGCAAGGTTTGAAAGAGAGTGAAAAAATGAAGGCAGCCAAAAGGTTGAATGAAATAAAGGAAGGGTAAGGGGATGGAGAGGGTAGAGCTACTGCCTCAAAATAAGAGGAAACAGGGGCTCATCCTGTGGAGGAGATAGATGGGCCAGGGTCTGGCCCAGTGTGATGGTTACTTCTTAACAAGCTCTCCCTTTCTTATCAGGAAATCTCTATGAAGTGCATGGCTCAGCACTTTCCCCTTCGGAACTGCATTACAACCACATAATTGAAGCTATCTGATTGGAGGGCAGCCAAGCAGGTAGATTACAAGTGATTAGAAACGATAGGAGAGCTGGTAACCCGAGACAGCTAAGAGAGAGGGCCCCGTCAGCAGGGTTACAGCAGCTGCTCAGGATGTCTGGGTTTGGTGATTTTTCTTACTTTCTATTAACAGGTTACTGGCAGCTGAAGACACTGTTCATCTCTCAAATAAAGTGATTCAGTTTCCTTTTCAGAACTGCCAAAACTGACAGACAGCTCAGGGAACCAAGGGGTGGGTGGCTTAGACAGCCATGTTTCCTAAGCCTTCTTTAGCCACTCCCTTCAGAAACAACTTATTGAGTTTTATTGTCATCCCGATGAGGAACTAATGGGACATGCCAGAGGGACCTAAAGTTTCTGTGTGTATAGGCCTGAGGGAGTGAGAGGAAGGAATCACTAAATTCTATAAAAAGAACCTGTCCTTGTTACCGAAACCTCCCTTCCACTCCCCAGGGAGCGCTATGCCCCACTGTCATCATCCCTCTCTGCCTAACCCCTTTCCCATCAAGGAGCCATGCCTTTCTTGGCTCAGTCCTTGGTTTCCCCGCATCACCTCCATGCATTCTTTTGTGGCCTACACCCCCATTTTCTCTTGATGGACCTTGTCTTGAGTTCTTTCATAGGCCAGGGCTACTTCAATGCCCTGCCCTCCTCTCCCCCCACCCCGGTTCCTGAAAGTCCTAAAGAAAAGGTCCAGATGGGCCTGAGTGATGGGGTCTTGGAAGACAGTGCCTGGGGCCCTAGAAGATATGAGGCTGGCTGGTGGCAGGGGTTTCTTACCGGTACTGTCTGTGTCCCAGTGATGGGTTGTGTGCTGGCGTCGGTGCCTGGCTGCTCTGGGTGGGTCTGTGCTGGTGTGTAGAGGGTCATGGCATGTTCTGGTACTGTGGTCTGGCCCGAGTAGTCCTGTGTGGGGTGAGGGTGGGGTGGCACATACTCAGTGGGGATGCTGTTCTGTGGCGGTGGGGGATACTGGGCCTGGGGGTAGGGCTGAGCCATCGCTTCAGGAGGAGCCGTGGTGTCCTGATTACCCTGGGCGGAGAGAGAGAAAGAGAGAAAGCAACAGGAGGGGTCTGGTTAGAATCTCGGTGGCACTCTGGGCTCAAGACACTGCCTGCCCCCTTCCACAGTCCCGTAAAGAGAGTCCTTCTAGTTTAGTGGGAAATTGTCCAGAGGCATAGCAGTCTTGATGCATCACCTTTGTTATTATTACTGCTATAGACAAATTATTACTCGTAGTAGCAGTTATGATAGTTCCAGCCCTTTGCTGCTACAAAGTACTTTGAAATATATTGTCAAATTTACAACAACCCTGTGTGATCGGTAGTGCTAGCATTATCAACCTCATTTTCTAGATTATGAAACTGAGACTCAGAAAAGACCTGACCAAGAATATTCAGTTTGTATGTGCTTAGCCAGGGGAAAATCCAGTGTTCTTTCTATTATACGATGATGCCCTCTACTGGTGGAGTTTTCAAGGTTATAGAGTCATCCAGAGAGAGACAGAAAGAGAGACAGAGACAGAGAGACAGACAGAAACAGAGACAGACAGAGACAGAGACACAGAGACAGAGAAAGAGACAGAGACACAGAGACAGAGAGACAGACAGAGGCAGAGACAGACAGAGACAGAGAGAGAAAGAGACAGAGAAAGAGACACAGAGACAGAGAGAAAGAGAGAGAGACAGAGAGAGTTTAAGAAAATATTGTCTTTACCTGCCACTTACTACCAGTAAGCAAGTCACTTAGCCCCCTTGCACCTCAGTTTCCTTATCTGTAAAATCAGAGCTTGGACAAGAAGAACTCTAAGATCCCATCTAACTTTAAGGCTATAGACCCTATGACTATCAGGAAGCATTTATTAATTGCATTTAACAAGCATTTATTCATTACCTGCTGCTCCAGGAGTTGTGCTTGGTGTTGGGACTACAAAGGTCAAAATGAATTATGTTTTATTTGAAGGAAGCCAACATGCATATGGAAAATTAAAATAAAAAATTAATTCAATCTGATTTCCGAGGGAATGGCATATGACAAATATGTTTGCTAACAATAGAACAGCAGATTCTAGGTACATTTGGAAAGATAGGGTAGAGTGGTATTGGGGTACAAAAAGGGTGGGGAGAATGTGAATGGGTAGGAGGACACAGAAGAAAGTGGTCAGAGAAGGGGGCAGTCTATGACTCAGCATCACTGAATAAAACCACAAGGTAATATAGATTGTCAACTCCTCATGGATGCAATGCAATGGTAACATTGAGAAAGGTAGGAAGAGAGTGGATTTGTGATATTCATAGAGCAGTAGGGACAGATGTTTCAGTTCTTGCTCCTGACTGATAGTCAACACTGGTAGTTCCTGGAGCCTGGCTGATTATAGAGGGGTGAGGCATGTTTAAGGTATGTATTTATTCCCCCCAATCCTCAACCGGGTCTCTTCTGATCTAGGGCCCACTCTAATGTCAAGAAGGTTATCTCTCCATGCATGCATGTGTGCATGTATGTATGTATGTGTGTGTGTGTGTGTGTGTGTGGTAGGAGGAATAGGGGGTAAGTGGTGGTCCAGGAGGATCTTTTGTCCTAGATTGGGAGCCAGTATGTAAGAGGAGGGCAGAAAAGCAGATAATAAGGCCCTGATACTCAAGACAAGCGTTGCTCAAATCCTCATATCCAAGTTAGCTTGCCTGACTCCAACAATGAGTGGTAATTAGTACATGGCCTTTGTTCTAGGGGCTATAGTATGAGTGTTAATATATAACTCCTCTCCTTCAAAGAGTTGACAATCTAGATTTATCACTATTTACAAGAGGATCTCTAAGATTTTACATTTAACATGGGGGAAAGATGGGATGGGGGAGCTGACTCCAACCACTCACCCTGAAGAACCCCAAGGACTATCCAAGGAGTCCAGGGATGCGTGGGGCCAGCTAAGAAATTTGGCCTTTGGATCACAGATTTGGGAACATCAGACTGGTCCTGCTCCAAAACCATTCAACCTCAGAAGAAAGGGTTTGGTTTCCAGGATCAGGCAAGGATGGAGATGACTCAGCCAAACGATTTCTATTAGATATCACTTTTTAGGTAATTTTAAGGGGGGATTTGGGGTCACAGGAGGCTCTCTATTTCCAGATTCAACCTCTCTTATTCCATTACAAATACATTTTGGGAAGCAGCAACATTAAACTTATGCCAGGGTCATCTTTGAGTCTAAGGCTCTTTTGAGAGGGTTGGAACCTCCTCTAGGGAGATGCGTGGTAAATGAAATAGGGTAGTATTTCCACAAAGGTATCCATGAGTGGGCCTATGAGAGAGGTTCATTCTTCAAGGTTTGCCAGAGTCTGTAGCCCCTTCTTGTGCTATCCTCCAAAACTGTTATCTCAAGGGTTCTGCTCTGGCCACCCCTGGGATGCTCTGAGCTATGGAGTTGTATGCCTAATGAGCAAACTCTCTAGTCCCCTTGCTTTGGTGCAGTTGGCAGATCTCTTCCCTCTATCTTTAGAGACTGAGAAACTGGGGCAACATTCAACTTCAAGAACAACAAAAGAGGGACACACACACACACACACTCCTCCTTTCACTGGAGACTCCCGCATCATTGTTCTAAAGTGTCTGCAAAGGCCCCATTGGCCATTATTAACAAACATGTTAGAGAATGCATCAGGCCCACAGCTCCCCTACCAAGAGAGGAAAGATAAGAGCGGGCAGAGGGAAGAGAGGGAGTTTGGGGTGCAGCGAGGAAAAGGAAAGGATAGAGGATGAAAGAAGCAGAGAACGATGAGGAGGATTGCAGTTAGGGGAGAAGGGAACCACAAAGGGAGACCACGGAAAGAGTTAGGAAAGCGGAGGCGGTAAGAGAGTGTAATGAAAAGAAAAGCAAGGAACAAAGGGAGAAGGTAAAGAAAACAGTGAAAAACAAAGACCATGGGAAAGGAAGCGACAAGGAATGAGGGAGAGGAAGCTGGTCAAATGGGCTTTTTGGCAGACACAGGAGAGATCAATTATACTGATAAATATTTGATTGGAACCTTAGCTTCAACTTAACAGAATTTTTTCCAGTTCCTCCTTTTTCTTCCCACAACTCCCACCCCTTTAAACTGTTTTCCCTTGTTTCATTCCTCTTGTATTTTCACTTTGTCTACCCCTCCCCCCACCATAACCCCCAAACAGACACATCTCTCTATACCGAGGTTTTCTTAGCCCACTCTACCCCACTGAGGTTGGGGAGGTAAAATTGAGTGACTCCTGCCCATTACTCTGGATGTAGATGGTTCACTGGCTTGGTTGGAATACCAGAATCCAATGACATAATGTGCCAATCAAGAGCCTTTGAGACATCTGACAAGTCAGCAGGGCAAGAAGGCATCAGGGAATATGAGTAGATTTTGAATATCTTGGGAAGGGGATATTGGTGGGGGAAGAGGTTATGTAGAAGAGGCAATTAAGGATTTGGAGGATGAGAAAGGATTCTTAGTGTGCTAAGTGAGGGCCAGTTTCAGGCATCCAGGGCTTCATACTTGGGTTGTAGTTTGGTCACTTTTCTGCATTGGGATTAGATTCTGAAAACTGTAATCTGGTTCCTTAGAGATAGACTTTCAAAGGAGGTCTCACCCTGCTCAAACTTATCTCCTTCACCTACTTTTTCCAACCTCATCTATTTGTATAAGTAAAATAAAGAGAATACTGTACAAAGCTTTCTGCAAGGAATCAGAAGTGGGACTAGGTAATTTCTGCTTTCATCTTTAGGTTTTTTCCTTTGGGGCTGGAAGGTTTGAGGTCCTTAAGAGTAACCATTAAAATGAAAAAAAATGCTAATTCTTATGGAAAAACCCCTTCCTTATTAATCCTGGTTCACCCCATGGAAATTGAATACAAGGTTAACCAGAGAGGAATTGGAAAGGAAGGCTTAAGGTAAATGAATGACAGAATTGAATTCTCAGTGGAAGTTTGTCTATTTCACAATTTTGCCTGGTGCTAAAGTTGGAGGTTATTAAGTCTTCAAGGAAGATGAGCCCATTGATCTGGTTAGAATAGAGTTGATGAGATATAAGAATAACATCATTTTAGATTGTAAAGGATATACTTGATGAGTGGTAATCAAGATTTTGCTTGAAGACATCCTGAGATAGCCCATTCTACTTTGGAGATAGCCCTAACTTGGTTGGATTATTTTGATTATATCTAGCCTAAAATTTTCCCTTACCACTGCCACTCAGTGCTCCTAATTCTTCAGAGGTTATATAGAACATTTAAATACCAATCCCCCTCCCAACAATAGGATAGCTTTTCAAGAACTGAAACCAGCCATATTTTCCTCTGAGTCATTTCTTTTCTTTCTTTCTCTGTCTTTTTTTTTTTTTTTGCTGGGCAATGGGGGGTTAAGTGACTTGCCCAGAGGTACACACAGCTAATTAAGTATCAAGTGTCTAAGGCCGGATTTGAACTCAGGTCCTCTCTGAATCCAGGGCCAGTGCTTTATCTACTGCAACCACCTAGCTGCCCCTGAGTCATTTCTTCTGCACATTAAATTCTCCTAGTTCCTTCACTGGATTCTCATGTGGCATGACTCTCAGTTAGTCAATTATTAAGCACTTATTGTGTGCCAATCACTGTGCTAAGCACTGGAGATACAAAAAAAAGCCAAAAGACAATCCCTGCTCTCAGGAAGCTCGCAATCTAATAGCGGAGGACAACATACCAAACACATTTATGTACAGAGAAGAAATATATAGACTAAATAAGAATTAATGAAAGAAGGTACTATAAGAGGTTTGGGAAATACTTCCTGTAGAAGTTGGATTTTAAGCTGGACTATAAAGAAGCCAGGTGGTGAAGATGAGGAGGGAGATCATTTCAGGTATGGAGGGCAGCCAGAGAAAATCCCCCCAAATTGAGGTTGGAGTGTTTTGTTGAGGAACAGCAAGAAGGTTGGTGTCACTTGATCAAAAAGTACACAGGCGGGGGGAGGGGGGGCAGCTAGGTGGGCCAGTAGATAAAGGACTGGCCCTGGATTCAGGAGGACCTGAGTTCAAATCCAGCCTTAGACACTTGACACTAGCTGTGTGACCCTGGGCAAGTCACTCAACCCTCATTGTCCCACCAAAAAAAAAAAAGTACATGGTGGGGAGGGAGGCACAAAGAGAGTGTAAAAGTGAGGGGGTGGGGACAGACTATGAAGGGCTCTACACACCAAACAGAGGATTGTGTATTTGATCCTGGAGGTGATTAGGGAGCCACTGGAATTTATTGAGTAGGAGATCGATATGAACCTCCCATGCTTTGGGAAAACCATTTTAGCATCTGAATGGAGGATGGATTGAAGTGGTGGGAGAATCTAGGCAGGCAGACCCACAATCAGGCATAAGGAGATGAGGGCCTGTATTAGGGTGGTATCAGTATCAGAAGAGAGAAGGGGGCTTCCCAACCTGCCCCGCGGCCCGTCGGTCTTTCCTGGTTGGGCCGGTCTTCGGTAGGGCGCCAGCATGGGAGTCGACACTCGCCATAACAAGGACCGGAAAGTCCGGCGCAAGGAGCCCAAGAGCCAGGACATCTACCTGCGGCTGTTGGTGAAGCTCTACCGGTTCCTGGCCCGAAGAACCAACTCAACTTTCAACAAGGTTGTGCTGAAAAGGCTGTTCATGAGCCGGACCAACCGGCCCCCCCTGTCCCTGTCCCGAATGATCAGGAAGATGAAACTGCCGGGCAGGGAAAACAAGACAGCTGTGGTTGTTGGGACCGTGACCGATGATGTGAGGATCCAGGATGTCCCCAAGCTGAAGGTGTGTGCTCTTCGTGTTACTAGCAATGCCCGGAATCGCATCCTCAAGGCTGGTGGGAAGATCCTCACCTTTGACCAGCTGGCCATGAGCTCACCCAAGGGCAAGGGCACTGTCCTGCTGTCTGGTCCCCGCAAGGGCCGCGAGGTATACAGGCATTTTGGGAAGGCACCTGGCACTCCCCACAGCCACACTAAACCATATGTCCGATCCAAGGGCCGAAAGTTCGAACGTGCCAGGGGCTGCCGTGCTAGCCGAGGCTACAAAAACTAATTCCCCTCCTCCTTGTTACATTAAAGATTTTTGACAACAACAAAAAAAAAAAAAAGAAGAGAGAAGGGGGAATGTTTGGGAGATGTTGCTGGATTCTGAGTGACCCTCTTTGGTTGTTCTCCACATTATTAGCAGCTAGATGGTATAGTGGTTGGATCTTCAGGCCCGGAGTCAGGAAGATCTGAGTTCAAATCTAGACTCAGATTTATGTGACAAACTTCTGTTTGTCTCAATTTTCTCAATTATAAAATGGGGATAATAACAGCACCTACCTCATAGGGTGGTTGTGAGGATCAAATGAGGCATTATCTGTAAAGTGCCTGGCATGCAGTAGGTACTTAATAAATGCTTATTCCCTTGTGTCATATCTACAAATTTTGTAAGTTTAAATATATGCATGGGTTTTTTCTCTACTCTCACCTCAGTCAGTGTAGTCATAGGATATAATCACAGAGAGTAAAGTTAATGTGTTAACAAGGGGTTGAAACTCTTCATCTCTTGAGGAGAAGGAGGAGGGCTTTTCTTTTCTCCCCTGATTCTCAATGGTTAGGTGTCTAGCAGTGGAGCTATTGCCTAGGAGTCAAAGAGAATATGAGACTCGGTTGATGGAATAGATGCACACTCTGTAGTTGCTCATGTCTAGAACTAGTTTCAAAGAGTGGTGTTTCTGGCAGCAGAGAAAAGGAGCTGGCTATGGACTTAAGAGAGAGCTAGCTCTGGCAAGGGAGAGTTGACAGAGAGGATTGCACAAGGATGAGAAAGACTTTGAGGCCTCATTGTTCTGGAGATATTGTCTTGACCTTTCCCTACATGTGTGCTACATTGTACTCCAAGCTTGTGCTCACTCTGCCCATGGATAATAAGTATATTTGTAAGAGGGTCTGCCTCAGCTTTCTGAGGGAGTTGGGTAGGAATTTTCTTGTAGCTACTTTTCGTACTATTCCTTTTTAGAAAATGCCTTGACTGAGTTAATTGTGGAAAGTAGTTGTCATTATGCAAATTAAAGTGGCTAAAATACTGATGCTCTTTCACCTAGAGATTCCTCTGCTAGGCCAAGGAAGTCACTGATAAATAGAAGGCCTCCATAATATACCAAAAATATTTTATAGCATCACTTTGGTGGTAGCAAAGAACTGGAAATAAAAAATAGATCCTCATCATTTGGGAAGATATATGAGAAGACACCTTTCCTGAACTCTCTGCAGAGGTGAGGCAGGGATAGTCATCTAAGGATTTGGAATATTACATATATTATCAGATTTTTTGGGAAAGATTGAATAAATTTTGTTGATTTTTTTTTCTCATTCTGGAAATTTAGGCTGGCTATGGACAAAACTAATTATTCAGTAAGATTTAATTGATATCAATGCAAATTTATTTTTAAAAAAGAAGAAAAAATTAATTGTGTTAAGGAGAAGCACATCAATAACTGCTTATGAGCTCTAGCCTGCCTTAGAGACATGTTAAATGACATAGAGCTAAGTGTAGATGCCATATGCAGTCCACTAGAGACACTTCCAAGCTGACACTTTGTTTCTCCTCTCTGGGCCTCAATTTCTTAATTTGCAGAATGAAAGGTTGGACTGTTTGATTTCTAAGATCCCTTCTAACCCCAATATTATGTGTCTATAATATGGATCTACAGAGGGAGCAAGGACTTTTCTCTAACAGTCACCCTGACTTCTACCTCGATTCCCTACCCCTTTTCCTTCTTTCCTTCCCTTCTTTAGGAGTGAGTCTCCTGGGGGCAGATAGGTGGTGCAGTGGATAAAGTACGGCCCTGGAGTCAGGAGTACCTGAGTTCAAATCCGGCCTCAGATACTTAACACTTACTAGCTGTATGACCCTGGGCAAGTCACTTAACCCCAATTGCCTCACTAAAAAAAAATAAAAGTGTGAGTCTCCTTATCTTGCCAGAATGGAGTACAGTGACCATTCATGGACCCAATCCCACTATTGATAGTTATGGAACCTCTGACTTGCGGCAGTTATGATTCTGGACAAGTTCACTCTCCTTTGGACAGCCTGATGGTCTCCTACTCTCAGGGACCCACCATATTGATACTGGACCTTAATATGGATAAATCAGTAGGACTTAGCTCCACTGTATCTCACAACTCCCGAGCTCAAGCAATCCTTTGGTCTCTGCCTCCTCTGGTAGCAGGGATTACAGGCTTGCACCACCATGTCTACATCACCCTGGTTATTTTCCATCCTGAAAATGAGATTGTCCTAGACACTCTTCCCTGCTTTCAGTGTCTAAGTTCCTGTCTCCCTCAGGTCTCACAATCTGCCCAGACAATTAGGTTAATTGCATTTCAGGCCCCCTGGTTCCTTAGGAAGGTAGCAGATTGCAGTCCCGTGTTCCCACTCAAGGCTGAAGAGGAATGAGGCGATGGGAGGGGGGGCAACGGCAGGCAAGTAAGTTCAGGCCTTTTTTTTCCTGTCTCCTTTGGGTAAGTCTGACTTCCAGGTGAGAAAGTCAGGCCAACTGGCAGGTATGTCAGGGAAGGCGATAGCAGTAAAGAGTATGTGCAGGATGAGATTTTGCCTCCCAGTCTCCTAGAACACAGCTTTTTCATAGCTCCCCACAGGCCCAGTGAAACAATGGGAATGCTGAGACTGCGGTCTAGTCTCAGCTCCACCTCTCAGGGTTACAGGATTCAAAGTGGGAGAGTTCCCTAGAAATCCCCCATCCACCAGTTTTATAAATGAGAGACCTGAAGCCCAGAGAAAGGTAGGAGACTTTTCTCTTTTTGAAAAGTCAATAGTAAGAAGCAGAAGTGGGAATTAACCCAGGTATCCCGACTAAATTCAGTGCTCCGAGCTGTCCCCTCACTAACTGTGCAGCCTTCATCTCTCTGGGTCTTGGTTTTTTTCATCTGCAAAGTGAGGGGAAGGACCAGATAATTTCCAAGTTTCTTTCCAGCTCTGACATTCTATCCATGACATAGACAAGAATGGAGCATTGGGCCAGGTAGGCATTTCCAGACCAAACCCATGTGCACTTATGTTTATGACAACCAAGGACTAAAAGAGGGGTCAGTCTCTTTTTCCAGAGTATGTTCAGATAGTCTACTACTACTACTAATCACAGGAAAGTGAAGTTTAGGGGAAGAGAAGAAGTGGGGAAAAGGCTAGATTATTTTGGAGGAATGAAGATTTTTTTTAAAGCATGATGATATATTTTATATCAAGACTAAAGCCCAAACATCTACTATTGTTCATAGTGAATTCATGAGTCAGAACGTTTTATATAGTCCTATTGTCAAGACAAATTACCTTTTTTTGTTTTACATAATTCATTTCGCCTTGATGGAAAGTATTATTGTCCATGAATAAATGAATGAATGTTTGAATTCCTGCAATTGTGTTTGCATTACTTCCTAGCTAAGATATTAGCTGCAACAAATAGAATTATAATAGCCTGCTATGGCTTATAGGGGTCTTAGAGATCATCTAATCTAATGAGTCTTTATTTTACAGAGGAAGAAATTGTGATCCAGATGAGGAAGTGACTTACTGAAGGTCACAGAGCCAGTTACCCTGACCTCCTGACCCCTAGTCTATTACTCTTTATATAGTTAGCTAATGGAGGGGAGTGATGACATGAATAATCCAAGTCAGTGAATAATACAAAAGTCCTATCAGAATCAGAGTTTCATGATGGGATTTTTCCTTTCTATCCTTTATAAAATCATTTGGTTTGATAGTCAAATGAGTTTAAACAGCATGAGAAGTGGTCCAGAAAAATATTGGGTGGAAAGGGGGAGTTTGGGATTAAATAGATCATCATAGAGTAACTGAGAGGTAACTAACCATACAGGGTGTCCCAAAAGTCTTAGTGCTGTTAGAATTTAATAATTTATGCTTTAACAGCTTAAAACTGTACCAAGACTTTGGCACTCTATATTTCTATTTATATTCTCCTGAAAAATAAAAAAAAATACATATCTGAGGATCAACAGAGATCTGAGAGGTGAGAGGGCTTTGGGTCTGTTTTTCCAAGTGCTAAAAGGTCCTAAGACATTAAGACTTTGTTTGGTACATGTCTGGGTATGAGAGCACAAGTTAGATTACTAGGAGGTCAGGGAGATAGATGCTTCTAGTACAAATGAAATCCAGCAGGGGACTTGTCCAAACAGGCTTCTTTTCTCCTTGATTCAGTAGTTCTCCAGGCTGTGGATCATACTGTTGGCTCTTTTTTTTTGGGGGGGGGGAGCTGCAGCTCATAAAGCTATAGCCAAAAGGAGATAGCGATGCCCTGGTCAGGGTAGACCACCTTGGAAATTGAAACTCAAGCTAGTTAGAGGGTGAGTCACAGAAGCTGAATCCCTGCCATCATCTTACCCTGCCCTCACACTATCTTGCCCTTCTCCTAAACATATACGAGAGCTATTATGAATTATAAATGATAAGACTTGACAAGATAGTGGATAGTGGATTGACTGTGAGCTTAGGTGACTAGGAGAATGGTGGGGCTCTCAATAGTAATAAGAAAGATAGTAAGAAAGGAGATTTTTTTGAAAGTCAATGAGTGGCAGCTAGGTGGCGCTGTGGATAAAGCACCGGCCCTGGATTCAGGAGGACCTGAGTTCAAATGTGACCTCAGACACTTGACACAAGCTAGCTGTGTGATCCTGGGTAAGTCACTTAACTCTCATTGCCCCGACCCCTCTCCCCAAAAAATATAAAAAAAGAAAGTCAATGAGTTCTTCTTTTGAGCATGTTGAATTTGAGACACTTATTGAACATTTGATTCAAGATATCCAAAAATGGAGCTCAGGAAAGAGATTTGGAAAGGATATATAAACCTAGGAAATCATCTTCATAGAGATGATAATTGAGCCCATGTAAGCTAATGAGATCTCCAAATGAAATAGTATAGAAAAAAGAGAAAGCCCAGGTCAGAGCTATAGGAGCCAATCCCAGTTAGGGGCATTACCTGGATGAAGATCCTGCAAAGGAGGTTGAGGAGTAGTCACATTGCTAGAAGAAACAGGAGAGAGTAGTGTCATGAAAGCTTAAGAAGCTAGAATATTTAGGAAGAGATGGTAACGAACAACATCAAATGCTGCAAAGAGGTGGAGAAGGATAAGAATTGAGAAAAGGCCATTAGATTAGGCAATTAAGAGGCCACTGGTAATTTTGGAGAGAGCTATTTCAGTTGAATGATGAGGTCAGAAGCCAGACTGCAGAAAGTTTACAAGCAAGTAAGAGGAGAGGAGAAATACCTATTGTAGACAGCTTTCTCAAGGAATTTAGCTAAGGAGAAGAATGATATTGGACAATTGCTAGTGGGAATGGCCAGATCAAACAAGGCTGGTATTTTTTTAAAGGATGGAGGCAATGAAAACTATCTCTACATGTAACTGGAAAATAATAAAATATTTTATTTTAAAAAAAAAGGTAAAAAAGATGTAGGCGACACGGGAGTGTTTTTAGGCAGGAGAGAAGGAACCAGTAAATAGGGAGAGTTTAAAGGATAGAGGATAGGGACAATAATGGAGACAATCTCCTGAGGAAGGTAGAGGAAAGTATGGAATCAAGGGTGCATGTAGATTGTCTTGTCAGGGAGAAGAACTTTTTATTTATAAGAGACAAGAGTGAAGGAGGATATAGTAAAAGGAGATGTCTTACTGATGTGAGATGAGGGGAGGGGTAGAAAAGGGAGCCCTAGGAAAAGGTCTTGAGGGGAGATGAAAAGGTTTGGAATAGCATCATGGTGGATGGGATAGAGTCTTTTTTTTTTTTTTAAGTGAGGCAATTGGGGTTAAGTGACTTGCCCAGGGTCACACAGCTAGTAAGTGTTAAGTGTCTGAGGCCAGATTTGAACTCAGGTCCTCCTGACTCCAGGGCCAGTGCTCTATCTACTGTGCCACCTAGCTGCCCCTAGAGAGTCTTTTAGGAAAGTGTAAAAGGACTGTTTGGGAGAAGGGGCAAGGGACTTTAGAGTACAGTGGAGAGTTGAAATGATTCGCCAAGAGGCATGACCTGTTAAAAAAATTCAGAGGAGATACGTAGGGACCAGGGAGGAAAATGCTTCAGAAGCCATCCTTGGAAGAATGGGAGATGCATAAAAATGAAATTCCAAAGATGCAAAGGGATAAAAATTCAATGAATAGGAAAAATAGAATTGTCTGAAAACACCAATGTGGATATACAGGAAACTCATCAACCAACTTGGATTTAAAAAATAAATGATAAAAATAGAAGCAAGTCCAGGTAACTGGATGAAGATATTTCCTTGTGTGAGTACATTGCTGGCTCTTCTAACAAAAATAAAAAGAAAAATAGAAAATCCACAAAAACAAAGCATTAACATGATCTTATCCCCCATTTGTCTGTTTAAACAGACTAAAATAAAAAATAGGGTAATTAGGGAGTTTAAAAGGTCCATTTGAAAAAATTTAAAGGGAAAACACCAGGCAATTCAGCAGTACTTAAGATTTAAAGGGTTAGGGTAGGGGAAATTTCTTACCCAACCGAAAGATCAGAAGATTGAGGGTTCGAATCCCTTCGTGGTCGCCATCTGTTAAGGGCTAAAATTCTAGCTAAACCGTCTAAAATATCTAGTGAGTGGTCGCCAATAAATTATAAGCTTTAGCAAGAGTTAGACTTTTAAGCATTTATTAAGGAGAATAAGAATTTGATAAAGAGAGAAGAAAGGCCTAGATTCCTATCTATTAAAGGGAGAGCACATTTCTAGCTCCGCTCTCCACCAGAGTCCAAAGGAAAGAGAGTGAGACTGAGTGCCAGTCTCTTCCTTCCTCCTCCCGCTAGCCTGCGTCACTTCCTGACACCAAAGAAAAGACTCCTGGTCTTGCCCTCAAAGACCTTCGTTTCATGGGCGGAACTCTTCTACAGTAAGTCTCCAGCAGGTGGCGTCATTCCAATCGTTACAGTTGTTTAGTCATTTCAGTTGTATCTGACTCTTCATGATCCCATTTGGAGTTTTCTTGGCAAGAACAACAACAAATTTTTAAAAATAAACTGTGAGAGAAAAAGGAAGATTAAAGTAGGGTTAAGACCTTTGCTTGGGATGGATGGGATGGTAATTGACAACAGAGAGAAGTCAGGGAGTTGATAAATTTGTTATTGTTCAATCATGTCCAGCTCTCCCCATGACCAAATTTGGGGTTTTCTTGGCAAAGGTACTGGAGTGGTTTGCCATTTCCTTCTCCAGCTCATTTTACAGATAAGAACTAAGGCAAACAGAGTGAAGTGACTTGCCCAGGGTCACACAGCTAGTAAATGTCTGAGGCTGGATTTGAACTCATGAAGATGAATTTTCCTGATTCCAAGCCCAGTGCTCTATCCACTGTGTCACCTAGATGCCACAGTTGATAAGTACGGAGATAGTAAAAGAAGAGTTAGCTACTGTTAATGAATTCGAGTCATCTGGCCCAGAAGAACTACATCTTTATTTGCTAAAAGAATTGGCAGATGTGACTGTTGAGCTATTGTGAGTAATAATTGAAAGATAAAGGAAATCAGAATAGTAGGACAGATTTTCAATAAAGGAAAGAGAGTCTGAAAAAGTACAAGGCAATGATTCACTTTTTGGGAAAATTATAGCATGGCTCATAGAAGACGTAGTGGGCAAATACTAGAAAGTGAAGTAGTGATTACAGAGAGATAGCCTATCTTCATCAAGAATAGGTCATGCCAGACTAACTTAATTTTCTTTTCTGATCGTATTACTAAACTGGTAGATGAGGGATAGGACATGGATATAATTGATTCAGATTTTAACAAAGCTTTTCCTCCCTTTATTATTTATTTATTTTAATAAATATTTATGCTCTCTACCAGTTCTTCCCACTTCCAGCTGAATAATCAAAACAAAACAAAACAAAAACCTTTCAAGAAACATGTATAGCCAAGTAAAACAAATCCCCAGGTTGGGGATGTCTAAAAATAGCATGGATCATTTTGGATTTTAAGTCCATCACTCCTCTGCCTGGAGGTGGGTGGTGTGATTCATCCTCAGTTCTCTGGGCTCATGGCTTATGATTAAATTAATCAGAATTCTAAAGTCTTTCAGAGATATTTTTCTATAATGTTGTTGTCATTATGTAAATTGTTCTCCTAGTTCTGCTCACTTCATTCTGCATCAGATCACAAAGGTCTTCCTAGTTTCTTCTGAAATGTTTCATTGTTTCTTTCTTTTTTTTTTTTTTGGTGGGGCAATGAGGGGTTAAGTGACTTGCCCAAGGGTCACACAGCTAGTAAGTGCCAAGTGTCTGAGGCTGGATTTGAACTCAGGTCCTCCTGAATCCAGGGCTGGTGCTGTATCCATTGCACCACCAAGCTTCCCTCTCATTCTATTACATTCATATACTACAATTTTTTTAGCCTTTCCTCAGTAGGTGGGTACGCCTTTAGTTTCTAGTTGTTGGCTACTATGAAAAGAGCTGCTATAAATATTTTTGTACATATGGAACCCTTTCCTATTTCTTTGATCTTTTTGGGGGTATATAGGCCTCATTGTTGTACAGTTTGGCCAAAGAGTATGCACAGTTTATAAGTTTTGGGGGCATCGTTCCAAATTTAACAAAATTTTTGATAAAACATTTCATATTGTTCTTATGGAGATTAAATCAATAATCAATCCAATGGATTCAGAACTGTTTGGATTGAAGAATGAATATTTGGAAATCTATACTTTGCACCTGTGAACAGGATGCAGACCACTTCCCAGGTTGAGTTATCATCTCTAATCTACCATGCCTTTAACTCAAGCTGCAATCTCCCTCAGCCTCCTCCCCACTTTGATTGGAGGGCGAGAGTGTGGAGTCCCAAGCTCCTCCCAATGCTGTCCTTTATAGAGGGCAGAAACTGGACTCTCAGCCCACTCTTATGGAATAAGGTATCCTTACACTGGGTACCCTCACCCCACTTTCCTATTTTGTGTGTTTTCTGCTCCTTGAGGGCAGAGATTATCTCTCTTTTTATTAATCATTTCCCCAACACTTATAGTACCTGGCACATAGGAGGCATTTAATAAATGTTTATTGGACTAGATTGGAAATGATTCAATGTCAAAATGGCACGAAGTCTCCAGTGAAGTATAACAGGGATCCATATTTGGTCCTGTGCTATTTAACATCTTTATCAATGACTTAGAAAAAGGCACAGATTGTGTGTTCATTAAATTTGCAGATGAACAAAACTGGGAGGGATGGTTACATAGTTAATGATAGAGTAAAGATCCAGAAGGATCTTGACAGGCTAGAGCACTGAGTTGAGTTCAATCCAATAGAGATAAATGTAAAATATTGCACTTGGGTCCAAAAAACAACTCTGTAAATATAAGATGGGCATGGTATTGACAGATATTCTTCTAAAAAAGGTCTGTATTTTTTTTTTTGTTTGTTTTTTAGTGAGGCAATTGGGGTTAAGTGACTTGCCCAGGGTCACACAGCTAGTAAGTGTTAAGTGTCTGAGGCCGGATTTGAACTCAGGTACTCCTGACTCCAGGGCTGGTGTTCTATCCACTGCGCCACCTAGCTGCCCCTGTATTTTTTTTTAAAGCAGATTACCAGTTCACATATGAGTCAGCAGTGTGATGGTAGCTAAAAATACTGAATGTCATCTTGGGCTGCTTTGAGAAGGGTATAGCTTCCAGGAACAGGGATATGACAATCCTACTGTATTCTGCATTCATTAGACCTCATCTAAAATATTATAGTTGATTCTGAGATCCAAGGTTTAAGAAGGATTGATAAACTGGGGAATGTTAAGAAGAGCTGGTGAAGGGCTTGAGACCATGTCATATGGGGATCAGCTGAAGGAAGTAGGCATATCTAGTCTGGTAAAGGGAAGACCCAGGGGGAGAAACGATAATTTGGTTCAAGTATATAAAGACTTTTTCTGTTTGATCTCATAGGACAGAATCTGGAGCGATGAGTGGATGTTACATAGAAGCAAATTTAGACTTCTTGCCAGGAAAAAGCTGCCTCCCTAGGTGGTGGAGGTCTTTGAGCAGAGCATAGATGGCTACCTTTTGGAGTATCTTATAAGTGTAGATTCCTTTCCCATAAGAGGTGGACTACAATGGCTGCTGAGATCCCTTCCAAATCTCAAATTCTGTGATTCTGTCCATACCTTAGGTTTCTTGGAGCTGGAAGTACCCAAGATCCCCACTGCCCCTGGTTACTATGCTACAGAAACCTAAGGCATATCCCCTTCTATGGGCAAACACAAGGTTCAGGAAGAGTACAGGGGACTGGAGAAAGAGTGAAGACAGTATGAGAACATTGGGTACATTGGGAATGAGAAAGTGGATTATTAGAAACCAAGAAAGGAAGGGAAATGAAAGATGGCATGTTAGGGAGGTGTGGAGGAGGGGGAAAGGAAAGGGAGGGCTGAGAGACTTGGGGGAGAGTATTCACCTGAGTGATTTGTTCCTCTTGCCCCATCTAATCCATTTTGTCCCTTGACAGCTGGTTTAATTTCTTTTATTAATTAGGGCTGTCAGTTGGCCTGTCACACTGAATATTATTTCATTCAGGGACCATTAGGTTCCCTTGTTCCACTGCCACCCTGCTCTGATAGGCCACTCCTCTTTTTCCCTTCCCTTTCTCTCTTTCCCTTCCTTTTCTCTCTGCTCGCTCCTTAATCTGAGGGATCCAACCCCCAGCCCACAGTCATGTGCTCAGCTACCTGGGAGCTTCAGGAGAGATTAGAAAATGGCCCTCCCCTCACCCCTCCTCATTTCCCACTCCCTTCTATTGAGGGAATAGGGGCTTCTCCTTTAAGGGGCTGAGAGATTTTCTTTTGTGTTTCTAGTTTCTAATATTAGTCAGAAGCAGCAAAAAAAAATCTCCATGGCTGAGGGCAGATATCTGAAGGTCCTGAAGTGATTTAGCTTAAAAAAGTTTCATTGATACCTCTTGTCTTGACATGGTTATTCTCCTACTCTCACCACCCCAATCCCTTCTACTCCCTTCCCTACATTGAACTTTGTCCTTGCAACAAAGGACAATTAAGAAAAAAAGACACAGAAATTTCTGACAATGTAAACAATATTCTGTCTCAGTAGTGAGTTATAGGAGGTATATTTTATTACCTCGGATTCAGGGACCTGGATTGTTTTTTTTCAGAGTTCAGCTTCCCTTTTGGGCATCTATTAATTTTCATGGTTGTAGTCATTGGGTAAACTGTTGTCTTGGTTTATTGGCACTTAGCACACTCATTCAGACTCATGGGCACAATCATCTCTAGTCAATCTTTTCTTGGCCTGAGGTAGGAGGAAACAGTGGCAGTTCTCAGCCCCTGGTAATGCTGTCCAATGACTTGGTGTCTTGACCTTTTGTTTAGCATACTCAGGACAGGAAGGAAGTATTTTTTTTGAGGCAATCAGGGTTAAGTGACTTGCCCAGTAAGTGTCCTGAGGCTGGAATTTGAACTTGGGTCCTCCTGACTCCAAGGCCTTTGCTATATCTACTCCTACCTACCTGCCCCAGAAGTCTTTAATGCAGCCACAGCCTGGGGTCAGAGGTGCCCAGCCCCTCTTCCTTCAATCTACCTTTTTTGGTTTGTTTTTTGCGGGGCAATGAGGGTTAAGTGACTTGCCCAGGGTCACCCAGCTAGTAAGTGTCAAGCATCTGAGGCCGGAATTGAACTCAGGTCCTCCTGAATCCAGGGACGGTGCTTTATCCATTGCACCACCTAGCTGCCCCCTCAGCCCCTCTTTCCCATACCCCAAAGTTTGTGATTACCAGTAGCAGCTGGAGGCAGACAGAAGTCAGACAGAAATCCCTGACTCTGTTATGTAGTAGCTACATGACCTTAAGCAAATTCCTTCAATCTTTTTGAGTTTGGTTTCTTCTGCAAAATGGATATAATAATATGTGTGGAAAGCACTTTGTGGAAAGCTCTCTACAGACTTCCAGACAAGAGGGCTGTCTGAACAACAGGCAGGCCACCCAACTTGCACATACCTACTCCAGCAAAACCCTGACATTTGCACTAGACCAAATACTGATCAAGAAATTCAATGCAAAACTATAGTGATTGTCTTCCACCCCAGGACTATACAAGGTCAGCCAGAAGCCCACAGCACAGCCAGGTCTCCTGAGTGCAACTGAAGAAAACCAAAGATATACATACCAGGGACAAATGCAGCCTATGAGGAGGCTCTGTGTCTGGAGGCAGCAAGAGTGGAGGGCTTCTCTGAAAAAGGCCCTTGGTGGGGACCTTGGAAAACCAAGATAGGGAGAGAGGGCAATGACCTCTGCCACAGCACTTAGACTGGTCACTCCAGGCTCAGGGCCTCTGAGGTCCATAACACTCTATGGTGAGATAGTAGAGAGGGCCCTGGAGATTGAGCAAACTGAAACTCTGAGAGCCAGGTGAATGGAAAACCCCAGGAGGTGGAAGTCAGGCAGAAAGCCAGGTGAACCAGAAGGAGATCAAGCAGGGCTGACCAATCCCCCACAAAGCTACAGAGGTAGAAGAGCATGGGCCTAACATAAAGCCCCAATTTAGAGACAAAGCTGGAGAGATTGAATGTATCCGAGAAAATGTTGACTAGTAGGAAAAAGTAGTGTAGGTCTAGCCACCCCCTAAAAGAAGGAGCAAGTATCTCTAGAACAATTGTAAGCAGAGATTCAAAGGGAAAAACAGATTTTCCGACAAGGACTATTGTGAATAACTAGAAGAAATGAAGCAAGAGAAAAAATGAAATAAAAGCTCTGGGAGAAAGAATTAGGAAAATAAATAGCTTAGAAAAGAAAGTGGTAAAAATCTTCATCTAATTGTCTGTATCCTTGCTGCTTACAAGTGCCCAGCTCTCTGCCATCTTTAAAAAAAAAAATTCGCACCTGATCCTGTCCCCTACAAGCTATTGTTCTAGAATCAGATCCCCAGTCCCTTTCACCCAAATTTCTGCTTCTACTTCCTTACCTTGTGATTCATGATAATGATTCAACTGTTTTCTACAAGATTGCTAATCATCTCCCCAACTGCTAAATTCTGTGCTCTTTTCTTGTTCTTCTTCCTTCTTGATTTTTCTGTAGCTTTTGATACTGTTGACCAGCCCACTTTCCGGATATTCTCTCCTCTCTTGGTTTTCATGACATGGAATTCCTCCTACCTGTCTCCTTACTTCTTCTCAGGCCCCTTTTCTGCATGATCATTCATTTCCTGCCCCCTAACCATGGCTGTCCCCCAAGGTTCTGCTTTGGACTCTCTCTATATAGTCTCTTTCTCAGTGATCTCATCAGCTTCCATGGGTTCAATTATAGAGGACTCCAAAATGCTTGCCTGCCTCTCTGTCCATCCGTCATCCATCCATCCATCCATCCATCCATCCATCCATCCATCCATCCATCCATCCATCCATCCATCCATCCATTATCTATTATCTTTTTCCTGGACTCCAGTCCTGCATTGTCAACTGCAGGGATGCCTGCCTAAACATTCTGTAGGCATTTCATTATTTTCTCTCTAAACCCTCTCCTCGTCCACACTTTCCTATTTCTGTTGAGGGTAACTGCATCCTTCTGCTCACCTAGGCTTTTAGACTCAGAATCATTCTTGGGTTCTCTGGCTCCCTCATCTCCCATCAGAGCTCTAACTAGGGTTAAACAATCAGGGCTTTGCCCTGAGGCACCAAAATAGAGGGGGGCATTTGTACTCCTTTAACAGGTAGAAACAAATGAGCTTAGCAACTAGTTAGCAAGAATAATTAGGTGAGCTCAGAAACTACCAGATGCTAAGCTGTTCCTTAGCCCAACCCAATGCAGTCCCATTCTATCTGTGGTGGTGGTCTCATCAGTTAAAGCTCATTATCTCTATCTCTTCACTCTCTGAGATGGTGTTCCAGCGTCTCTCCCAATTTGGGTGGTCATTTGTCCTGGGATGGGAGGCAGAATTGTTAGTTATGGTTCTACCCAACCTTCTCTCAGGTATAGGGAGATCTCCACAGAAAAGAAACACATCAGTCTAAGGAATAGATTTTCACACAATTACGTTGTAATTCACTTCTGAGCTCACATTTTACAAATCATAAATAATTTGGCTCCATAAATCCCTCTTCTTCTTTCATCTTGACCTTCACCTTTGACAACCCTATCATACAGGGGTAAATTAGTAAGAAAGTTTTCAGCAAGCAGTCCAAGCCAGGCAGGAGGTGGCTAGAAAGGAAGAATGCAGAAGTTTCTTCTTTGATCTTCAATTATACAAGAAGAAAGCACAAGTTACTATGACCCCTTATTCCTTCTGCCTTTTCTCTGAGCCCTTTCAGGAACTATTCTGTGGCTCTGCCCTTTGTTAGGTAGTGAGTGTTAGGTAGAGAGAGAGGGACTAGAGGCCCCTACCCTCCAATCCATCCAACACATTGCTGCCAGATCAATCTTTCCACAACAAAGCATATTGCTTCTCTGCTCAAAAGCCTTTGATGGCTCCCCAGTGTCTACAGAATAAAGTCCATGTTCATTATTCTGATGTTTAAGACTCTTCACATCTAGCTCCAACATTTTTTCCAGCTTTATTTTGCTTGATTGTCATTCTTGTGATCTGTGGTACTGCAGAATATTGGAATACTCACCACCTAGCCTGATAAAGTGACCTAGATTTCTATCCTGGCTCAATCCACCTCTTTGATGCTCAATTTCCATATCTGTCAAATGAGGGGGCTTGGACTGATGACTTCTAAGATCTATTCCAGTTTTAAAACTATGATTCCATTCCCATCTAACTGGTCTTTGAAACTAGGATTTGCTTTGTGGTCAGCTTTCTCTTGCCTGGGGAGATTGTCATGTGATTTTTTGTCTTCCCAGAAGGGTTAGAGTTCAACAGTCAGGCAACTAGAATTTATTAAGCACCTACTATGTACCAGGAACTGTGTTCAGTGCTGGGAATGCAAAGAAAAGCAAATATGGCCCCCGCTTCTCACATTCCAATGGGGGAGACAAGATGTAAACAACTATGTACATGCAAGATATATACAGGATAAATTGGAGATAATCAATGGAAGGGAGGCACTGTCTAAGGAGGGTTGGTTAAAGTTTTGTTTTAGAAATTGGGATTTTAGCTGGGACTTGAAGCCAGGGAGACCAAGAGACAGAAATTGGAAGGGAGAGAATTTGAGGCATGAGCCAGTGAAAATGCCTGGAATTTGAAGATGGAGTGTCTTATTTGAGGAAGAGCAAGGAGGCCAATGTCACTGGATTACAGAGTGTGTGGGACATTGGGAGAAACTAAGGTATAAGAAGACTGGAAAGACAGGAGGTGGCTAGGTCATGAAGATCTTTAAAAACCAAACAGAGGATTTTATATTTGATATTAGAGGTGTTAGAGAGCCACCAGAATTTACTGAATAGGGGTGACATTGTAAGAAGATGAATTTGACAGCTGAGTGGAGGATGAACTGAAGTGGGGAGAGACTTGAGGAAGGGAGGCCAACCAGAAGGCTATTGTAATAGTTTAGGTGTGAAGTAATGATCACCTGAACTTGGGGGGTGGCAATGTTAGAAGAGAGAAGGGGGTGTATACAAGATATGTTACAAAGGTAGACTCAACAGAAGTTGGCATCAGATTGGATATGGTGAATAAGAATGAGGAATCAAAGATGACACTTAAGTTGTAAGCCTGGGTGACTGGGAAGACGATGGTACTCATGATAGCAATAGAAAAGTTAGAAACAGAGGACATTTGGGGAAGGGGAGAAGGAAAAATAAAATTCTCCTCTCTTTAGAGGAGAATAAAGGTAGGGTCTCTACCCCCCTTAATGCTGCATTTCCCTTGTTGCCACCTATCCAAACTCCCCTAACCTGTGGCTTATTCCTTCCCCTAATGATATGCCTTCCCAGTTACCACCCAATCTACTGCAATCTTTAACCAATCTCTTTGTGTCTTGCTTTCTAGTTTCTAATATGAATCAGAAACAACAAGAAACACTTCCATGGCTGAGGGTGGATATTTGAAGGCCCTGGACAGACTTAGCTTGAAAAAATTATAATGGTAACCACTGTTAACTCTATTAGTGAATAAACAAGCCCCAAGGAGGAAGGGAACCAATTCTCGCAGCTATATCCTGGCCCAACCCTGGGATCTTCTTTGATTTATTCAACCTTTACTAGCCAGGATCCCAAAGCAAACAAAAGAAATCACTTTATATATAGGTGTATATATCTATATAGATATATACATATATATCTATACATATTTTATATATAGGTTTATATAGGTATTACACTATACTTTCCTTTACTCTTCTCTTTTTTGAATTAAGGGAAGAGGGCTTTTCTTCCCAAGCCCATCGTATGTCAGGGTGGGTAGAGAAATCCAGGTTGCTCAGAGATTAGGCAGGGACTGGTGACAACAGTGACAGAAGGGGTCCTACTGTACTGGAGTAGAGAGAACATTGAACTTGGAGTACCAGGTCATGGGTTCAGAAAGTCACTTTCTCTATGGGCCTCAGTTTTCTCATATGTAAAGTGTTAGAATCTAAGATCCCTCCCAGTTCTCACATTTTTCTGATTAAGGTGTACTGATGATTTTTTTAAAAAAATCCTCCTACAACAGGGTGTGGTGCCTAGCAAGGAGTACTGTCCCTCAATACCTGAGGCATTTCTTTATGCAAGTTTTGGCTGCACCTTCTTTACCCCATGCTACAGCAGTTTCAGCCACCTTTACCTCCAGTTTTCAAAAGTTCTTAGTTGTTTGTATAAAGAAATATCCCAAACTGTTTCAAAGTATTTGGAGCTGAAAGGATGTCTATTTTCAAGTCAAAGTCCATTATCTTGCAGACAAAGAAACCAAGACAAAGGGATGAAATGACTTGTCCAGTGTCACAGGGGGAATAAAGAGCAGAGTTAGGATTCAAATCCAGATCTTCTGGTTCCAAATCTAGCCTGCTGCCCACTGTGCTACATCGAAGCTTCCCACAGCTTTCTCTCACTCCCATTCTAACCTGAATGTTTCTTTGCTTGTACTCCCATGTTTGTTGAATTTAATTGAATCTATCATGAACTAAGCCCTTTAATTTAGTTAAGTCCAGTGACCAGAAAGAGGTAGGTGATTTAGTCTTCTGCCCTGATCAGACCGTATAAGAAATCTTAGGTTCAGGGTTTTGTCCCCCCAGGAAGAACAATGACAAGCTGGCAAAAAAATCCAAAAGAGAATTCGGTAGACCAGAGTGGGGAGGGGGCTCAAGAATGTAGCATGAAGTCCAGGTAGAAAACTGGGATGTATAGCCTGAAGAGAAGAAGTCTTAGGATGGGTTATAGAATCATAGATTTAGAGATGCAAGGGATTGTCTCCCCAGTCAACAAAATGGGTGTCCAGAGAAGTTGAGGATATGATAGCTCTCTTCAAGAATGCAAAGACTTGGGCACAGCTAGGTGGCAAGTGGATAAAGCACTGGCCTTGGATTCAGGAGGACCTGAGTTCAAATCCGGCCTCAGATACTTGACACTAACTAGCTGTGTGACCCTGGGCAAGTCACTTAACTCTTATTGCCACCGCCAACCCCCCCCCCCCAAAAAAAAAAAAAGAATGAGAAGACTTGTCAGGGCAAAGGGCTTAGCTTTGGTCTCTTTGGCCCTAGAGGGCAAAAAGAGAGGCAATGGGTAGATGTTACAGGAAAGCCCATTATGGTTTTTATAGAAGGAAGACTTTTTCTGGATTCTGTAAATGATAATAAGGTAATAAATTTACCCAATAAGCAGAGACTTCACTTGTCAAGTCTGTTGCAGATTTATGTTCACATAAGGGCGGGTCTGGATGACTTCTGAGGTGCCTTCCAACTTATATTTTCTGAGATTTCTGGGATTCTGGGTAGTTTATGTGACCTACTTTTGTTGTGTCCACAGCCATTGCTATGGAAACTTAGGAAGCAGGAAGTGATTGTTGGCAGGAAGCAGACAGTTTTTTTACCTAGAGTTCCCAAGCACATTGGGAAGAAGTTGGTACTTCCAGAATGTACACTTATCTCTTCCACCTTGAGGGGGTTAGGGGTACAGCATTTCCACAATCTGGAAAATCTGTGTAAATTTTTTGGACCCTCCCCTTGTACCAGAAAAGGTCTGAATTTTTTCTTTTTCTTTTATGGGGTGTTTACACTACCTTATCATAAAATTTGGGTTAAGCATTTGGTCGTAGGCTCTGTGTTGTCTGCTGGCCTCTGCGTGTCATCTGCCGCTTCCACAAAACTTCCAAAAAATTCCCATTTAATTTCTTATGCTGCCCCTTGATATATCAAAACCATGATGGGGAAAGTCGGGATGTGGAAGAGATAACTGTACTAGGTAGGAGCCATCTGGCTCAGCCTTGGAGAGAAGTGGCTATTGTGTCATTGATTGTATCACCCGTACCTAACCCCATTGCCTGCCACACAATAGGCACTTCATACTTGTTAATTGATGGATATGGAAGCAATGTGAAAAGGCAAATTAGGATTTTGCTGATGATTGGAAAGGATCTATGATGGATGGATGGAGGTCAAGGATTTGTGAAGGGCAGCACAAGCCTAACCAAATGAAAGCAGCAGGCAGTGTGACCTGGGTGACACAACCAACCCAAGATACAATGTCTTTCTTTCCCTTCTGGTTCATCCACAGGGGGTTATGATGGTGTTCAGTTATTTGTATTTATTGCCTGACCATTCATTTCTTGTTTCCCATTGGCCTGGGCAGAGGAGTAGTAAAAAGAGCTGGTTTCTCCTGTTAGCGGCCAGGTTTGGAAGCTCTGCTTTCCTAAAGGAGGACTGTTTCTCTCTCTCTCTCTCTCTCTCTCTCTCTCTCTCTCTCTCTCTCTCTCTCTCTCTCTCTCTCTCTTTCTGTGTGAGATAGACTCCTTTGGCAGCATGGTGAAGAGTATGAACTCCTTCTCAGAATAAGGTTTCTAAAGACATATAGTGTTACAAAGAAATCCAATTATATTGAAATAGTCATTATTTTACATGATTGCACATGTATAACCTATATCTGATTGCTTGCCATCTCAGGCAGGGGGGTGAGGAGTGATGGAGGGAAGGATAGAATTTGGAACTCAAAGCTTAAAAAAACCCCTGCATGGGGCAGCTAGGTGGCGCAGTGGATAGAGCACCGGCCCTGGATTCAGGACTACCTGAGTTCAAATCCAGCCTCAGACACTTAACACTTAACTAGCTGTGTGACCCTGGGCAAGCCATTTAACCCCAATTGCCTCACTAAAATAAAACAAAACAAATAAAAAAACCCCCTTGCATGTTAAAAACTATTTAAAAATGTAATAGGGGGATCAAATATATATATTTAAAAAAGGAATAGTCATAAAAGTATTTTTTTTTAAGTTTACAGACCTCAGGGTAATAACCCCTGTCCTAAAAGTTTATTTTCACTTCCATGCTGCTGAGATTGTTAGGAAATCTTGATGGCTGTTAAATCTTAGCCAGCTTGGCTTTTGAATCATGCAGAAAGATTAAGGGGGAATAGAATTCCATTTTTTAAAGAGATAGGATACTGTTTTCCCTTTAGCCCAATCTGGGGCAGGGGGAGGGAGAAGAGAGAGAATGGAGAGGAAAGAAGAAAGGGACGGAGAGGGGTCAAGGGATTAAGGGAGAGAAGCAGAGAGGGAGGGAGGGAGAAGGAGAGACAGAGAGACAGAAAGAGACATTGAGACAGAGGGAGGGAGGATGGGGAGGAAGGGTGAGAGAGACAGAAAGAGGGAAAGAGAGTTACTTTCATAATCAATTAGGGAGTTAGCAGAGACAGCCAGATTACAAGGGAGAACCATCATTGGTAAAATCAGTCTCTGGACCTGGGCAAGTAGCCTTGTCTTAGTAGGCAGTAAGAATGGCTGTAGCTACTGGGCCTCTGCTCCTTTAGCCTGGGATACCCCAACTACAGAACCGTGGAGGCTTTCTACTGCAGCTCTTTGTCTTTGTAGAAGTAGAGAGCTGGCACATCCGCTTCATGGGCCCCCTCTTCCCATGGGACACTCCCCAGCCCCAGGGTTATTACATGTAATCACCATTAAAATGAGTGAGTAGCCTTCGTGCCCTTTTTCCATAAGCAGAACCAAGATGGCCCTCTCTCCAGAGGCCACCAAGAGATCCGAGATATTTGTTTCCCACATTTTCATTAGAGGCTATTAGCATTATTAATGACCCATAGTCTTTATAGCAAATGGAACAGGATATTAAGGCACAGTATCCCAGGGTAGGGCAGGAAAGGATCAGGAAGGAGGGTGGAAGGAGATTGCAGCAGGGACCAGATACCCTGAAAACCCAGTTAGCCTCATTCACTACTTAAGTTAATCTCTATGGGCCAGGAATAGTTCCAAGCGTTATCAGTTATGGAATAAAACCAACAGATTCGAATTCTGTGTTGGCTTCCCCACATTGTCCATGGAATTCTTGGGCCTCCACCCTCCATCACTCTTTTGGGTGGGCAAACTAGATTGAAATTTTAAAATTAACTGAATATAATTAAGAAAATTAATCTGGAGAGGACCCAGGACTAAGAGCAATATCATTTAATTCTAGTCTTAGCTATATGAAGTTGGATAAGTGATTTCATCTCTCTGGGTCTAAGTATTCTTTTCTTCCTGGTGTATTAGATAGAGTTCTTGCTCCCTCACATATACAATTTCCAATGTTCTGTCCAACTGTAAAATTCTACGATATGCATTCTATCACAGGTGGCTAGGTGGTGCAGTGGATAGAGAGCTTTGTGTAGAGTCACAAAGACCTGAGTTCAAATCCAGTCTCAGACACTTAATAGCTGTGTGACCCTTTTTGCCTCAGTTTTCTGATCTGTAAGATGAGCTGGAGAAGGAAATGGCAAACCACTCCAGTATTTCTGCCAAGAAAACCCCAAATAGGGTCACGAAGATTTAGACATGACTGAAATGATTGAACAACAACACATGTGTACAACAATACATATAATAATACACCTCATTAAGAAGCAGTATAAAAAAAAAGCAGTATGATATAGTGTAAAGAGTGCTAGGAAAAAAAAAAAAAGAGTACTAGACCTAGAGTTCAAATTTGGCCTCAGACACTTGACACTTACTAGCTGTGTGACCCTGGACAAGTTACTTAACCCTCATTGACACCCCTCCCCCCCCCAAAAAAGAGTGCTAGACTCAGAGGCAGGAGGGTCTTAGGTTCAAATCTTTCCTGTACTGTGCTATGTGAACTTGGGCAGTTTTAAGGTTTGTAAAGCACTTAAAATATAATTTCACATTTAGTGATTTGGGATTCCTCTCTACCCATTACATGTGAAATGTGGATAATTATTATGATAACTAATAATAACCAGCATTTATATAGTGCTTTAAGATTTGAAAAGCAACATGATCTCATTTGATCCTCACATCAACCCTGTGATGAAGGTGCTATTGTTCCCATTTTAAAGATGAGGAAACTGAGGCTAAGTGATTTGCCCAGAATCATACAGCTAGTAAATGTTTAGTGGAGGATTTGAACTCAGACCTTTCTGACTCCTGGTTTAGCATCTTACCCACTGATAAATAAAGACCTAACTGTCTTTATTTAACATAATCTGATCTTCCACATAAAGGTTGTTATGAATGTTTAACGTGATAGTGTATATCAAGTGCTTGGTAAACCTTAAAGTGCTAGACAAATGTCAGTTTTTATGCTTCCTGAAAAGATGGAGGGGCAATATTGTCCAAGGGAAAGAATAGTGCACTGAGTCAAGAAATTTAGGTGAAAATTATGGCTCTCCTAACAACGACTAGAGTTACTTCAGGGAAATCACTTTATTTCCCTGGATTTTAACTTCCTCATATGTAAAATGGGGGATCATTCTAATTACATTGCCTACCTCAGAGTGTTATAGGGAAAGTGTTTTGCAAAATTTAAAACACTATAAAATGTGAATTGTTACCCTTGTTAAAAATGAAGACAAGAACAATCGGTAAATCTAGGAATGAAGATTTAGGATCTGGATCATAGCCAAAAAGAATGGAGGTCATCATGTCCAGCCCTTGCCTTTTACAGATGAGGAAACTGAGGCACAGAGAGTAACTTGCCAATGGTCACACAGCTAGCATTATCAGAGACAGAATTTGAACCCAAGTCTTCTTGACTTTAGATCCAGCACTCTATCCGTGCACCATTATAATGCCTCCTAAAATTACATAGGGGCAGCTAGGTAGCTTGGTGGATACCAGCCTGGAGTCGGGAAGACTCATCTTCCTGAGTTCAAATTTGACCTCTTACTAGCTCGGTGACCCTGGGCACATCACCTAACCTCTTTTTGCCTCACTTTTTCTCATTTATAAAATAAGGATAATAATAGCACTTGGGGCAGCTAGGTGGCACCATGGTGGGTGGAGCCCTGGGCCTGGAGTCAGGGAGTCTGGATTTTTTGAATTCATATCCAACCTCAGACACTTACTAGCTGTGTGACCCTGGACAAATCACTTCACCCTGTTTGCCTCAGTTTCCTCATCTGTAAAATAAGCTGGAGAAGGAAATGGTAAACCACTCCAAAGTGGAAAGAAAACCCCAAATGGGGTCACGGAGAGTCGGACACAAACGTGAAAAACTAGACAACAACAGCAGAGTTACATCGCCTATCATAGTAATTACACAGGATTATAACATAATATGATGACACCTAAAATGTTCTTAAATTGTCTACTGTTTGTGGGTCATCTATGTAACTGTTTTTTTCTCTTAGTCTGGGTATTTGAAAGTTGGCTGGTGTAACGATTGGAATAACGCCACCTGCTGGATACTAACTGTAGAAGAGTTCTGCCCATGAAGCGAAGGTCTTTGAGGGCAAGACCAGGAGTCTTTTCTTTGGCGTCACTTCCTGACGCGGGCTAGTGGGAGGAGGAAGGAAGAGACTGGCGCTCAGTCTCACTCTCTTTCCTTTGGACTCTGGTGGAGAGCGGAGCTAGAAATGTGCTCTCCCTTTAATAGATAGGAATCTAGGCCTTTCTCTCTCTCTTTACCAAATTCTTGTTTTCCTTAATAAACGCTTAAAGGTCTAACTCTTGCTAAAGCTTATAATTTATTGGCGACCACTCATTAGATATTTTAGACAGACTAGCTAGAATTTTAGCCCTTAACACTGGAAAGGTGCCTTTGGGGAGTAGAGTCTGGATAGACCAATATTCCTACTTACTCCAGTAACACCCTTTAACGTGGTTGGGCCTGATGGGTATGCACAGCACAAAAATAGATGTCTTGGAGACTAAGCCACACCTAGGATCATATAACAGCAAGCTTTGCACGCAGCAAGACACATTATATATGGGCAACACCTGCTCATTCATTCAGCATTCTTGAAGATTTTCTTACTCTGCATCCAGTTCTGAGGAAGATACAAAGAAAATAGAAACTGTGGTTCTTCCAGGAACCGAGCAATTGACTTGGGGAAACAAGTCCTGTGCACACAAAACAGGCAGATGCCAGAGTGAATGATATAGCCCACAGGAGTTCAGAAAATGAAGAAGCCTTGTGAGGGCTTGTGAGCTTAAGGAAAGCTCCATGAGTCAGGTGGGCCTTGAAGGATGGACAGAACTGGGAAAGGCCATTCAGGGTAGTCAGGAGGACATTCCCAGGCATTTATGGTACTACTTTATGGTATGCATGGCTCGAGGGGGTGGTGCCTCACAAAATGTGGCCTTTGAATAGGAAGTCTACCTTTCTGTGTTTTGAATGATTTTTTTTTCAGTAGTGGGGATGGCTGAAGACAGAACTAACCACACACTTTGGCCAAATTCCCCTTGAGATATTTGGCCTTCCTTCTGTTAACTATATCCTGTCCATAGCTTGCTTTATACATATAATCGTGCACATATATATGCATATATATATCCATCCATCCATCTATCCAATCCATCCGTCCATCCATCCATTCATCCATCCATCCATCCATCTATCTATCCATCTCTTTGTTTGAATGTTGTCTCTGCCATTAGATTGTAAACTTCTTGAGGGAAGTGCCTCTTTTTGTATCCTCAGCCCTTAGCACAGTTCCTGGCACATGGTAGGCACTTAATAAATGTTTCATTTATTAATCGATCAATTAGTTGATGTATGGTTGGGAGAAGAGGGGAAACTAACTGACCTAAGGTTTAAACCTATGGTTTTATCCACACATACAGTCTAAGAAGGAAACTTAAGGGGTTCCATAGTTCTGGCGAAACGCCAAGTTTAACTTTCACTGTCATCATGTCCCAAGAGCATCAAGGGACACTAGAGATACTATATAGCTTATTTATATATATTCTCCCCTAGAGGAAAATGGGTCCCTAGTGGAGTGACCTGATCCCTGGACTTTTCTTTAAGGGTAGGAAACTTCAGTGTCTTGAAACCTTACCTTAAAAACTTTTCGTAGCCTAGACTTCTGCGGTTTTTCCTGTGTTCTTACTATTGCTGAAGCATGGAGGGTATGAACAAGAGTTCACAGACTCCTACAGGGCTAGAAGAGACTTTGAAGGGCCATTTAGTCCATTCCCCTGCCTCTAGGCAAGACTACATCTAAGCAACCCATGACAAATAAGAATCTATTTTAAAGATTTATATCCCTCCATGGATTGCTTCAACTACTTGCACAGATCTGAAGGGGTATTCCTTTTCATGTTTGATATTAAAAGTCAGAAGCAACCCAGCTTCTCTTGCTTTTGTTTGATTCTTGGTGGAAAAAGCAGATGACTTAGCACAGTCTCTGGCACATAGTAGGTGCTCAACAAATGATAGATGACTGACTTTCAAAGACAGTCAAAGAAAGGCATATTTTTTTTTTAAGTGAGGCAATTGGGGGTTAAGTGACTTGCCCAGGGTCACACAGCTAGTAAGTGTTAAGTGTCTGAGGCCGGATTTGAACTCAGGTCCTCCTGAATCCAGGGCCAGTGCTCTATCCACTGTGCCACCTAGCTGCCCCCAAAAAGTATATTCTTTTAATAGGTCCTACAAAGTCCCTCTCCCAGGCCCTCTTCGTTCACACACATTCCTGTTGCGACCTATTGCCAATTCCTAGTGAAACAGCGACCAGCATATGCATAGGGAAATAAGATGGTATCTTCCACCATGTAGAAAGCTGGAGCATCTGCTCTCTAGAGAATCATGATGATGTGTAGCTCTATGAAATGAAAGATCAACTGAAACCATTAATGTCTCCTAAAGTTACATAGGGGCCACTAGATGGCGCCATAATGCCAAGCCTGGAGTCAGGAAGACATCCTCCTGAATTCAAATCTGACCTCAGACAAGTAGTAGCTGTGTGACCCTCGGCAAGTCACTTAACCCTCATTGTCCCGCCAAAAAAAAAAAAATAGTAATAATAATTGATGTTAAGTGGTTAAATGAAGTGGGAAACAAATCACAGAAAACCTAACAGTGGGAGGAAACACAGTTGTCAAGGGTTCAGTTGATTGCATTAGAAAAAAGAAACCCCACCAAGCCTTCAGGCTACCCTGAGAGACTGTTGTAGCACTAACCACTAGTTGTAGTGTACTCACGCTAAGAGACAGAGACAGAGAATTTCCAATATACTACTGGTTGGTCTCCAGAGACTGATCTCACCTAAGTCTTCCTAAGCTCCGTCTTCTGTCTCTTTCCTCCTACCGCCACCGTTACCAACATTCACATCCCAGGAGCCAGCAAAGTCTTGTCTCTAAAGATATTATCATGTCTTTTCTTCCTATGTCTCACTTGAGAGTGCCTCCCCCAAAGCTTCTCAGCATCTGAAGCTGAGAAAGTGCAAAGGGATGGTCTCACACACCAGCCCACCATCTCTGGCCTGGGAGATACCTTGGGAGCTTTGAATGAGGTGTCGAGTCCTTGGGGACTTGGGTTGTTACAAATGACAAATGTATCTGGTCCTCTGGGGGTTGGAGAGGGTCAGGGAGATTAGCATAGTGGGGAGTGGAGAGGAGGGAAGGGGAAACAGTACAAAAAAGAGAGAATTACACTTAACTAAGAAGCTCAGAGACAACTAACTCTTTGCCTAACGTGGAGGCCTTACACAAAGATACACAAAGATGGTAAGACAGATTCTCTGGATATGATATTATAGAACATAAACTCCAATATTCTTTAATTTTCTCTCCCCTTCCCCAACCTCAACTCTGAATATATTGAGAAAGGGGGCTATAGTAGAAAGAATGTAGGGCCTGAAATCAGGAGACCTTTCTGAAGTATGAAAGAGCCCTAATGAGAGTGGAAACTTGCTATTGGCTGGTCAACATTAGCTTAACCCCTGCCCCAAAGGGAAGCTTAACTGTTCTGGAGGTAGAGAACAGCTTTGTGGAGGGTCATCCCTGCACCTTCACCAAGAAGGGGAGCAGGGGAATGGAGGTGGAGTTTTTATCTCATTCTCTTCCATTGGCCATGTCATCTCACAGCTGAATGGCAAGTGTAGGAGTGGGAGAGACAACATCCAGCTGGTAGTATGAGAAAGTCAGTGCAGGTAGCTCCAAGTAGTATGACCTGGAAGCCAAGAAGAGAGCCATGAAGAAGAGGGTAACCCTGGCACTAGCTGAGTGACCTAGTCAGCAGAGATAGTATGGTGAGCACTGTGAAAACATCAAAAGAAACATAGAGGGCACTGGGGCTTTGCAATGCTAAAGGCAGGAATTACCTTGGCCACACGAGTCACCTCACTACCAGTCAGCCTATTAAATCAACAAGCATTTATTAGGGGCTTACTATGGGCCACCCACTGTGCTAAGTATGGGGGACACCAAACAAAGGCAAAAGGCAAAAGGCAAAAATATTGCCCCTGTCTTCAAGGAGCTCATATTTGAATTGGAGAGACAACAGCAAATAACTGTTGTTATTTGTCTGTTTTCAAAGAGGACCATGACAGATGTCATGACTTGCAATGAATTGGATTTAAGTGAGGGAGGGCTGTGCAAGGTCACCAACCTCACTCTCTCTCCAGAACCATCTGGGTCCAGTGGCAAGATATACATCAGGATGACTGGTGGTGGCCCTGGGCGTTTGAGGCAATTGGGGTTAAGTGACTTGCCCAGGGTCACCCAGCTAGTAAGTGTCTGAGGACAGGTTTGAACTCAGGTCCTCCTGCCTCCAGGGCCAGTGCTTTATCCACTGTGTCATCTAACTGCCCTTCAGCATCAAATAACTATGTATCCACAAGATACATGCAGTGTAAATGAAAGGTAATCAGAAAGGGAAAGGACTAGCAGCTAGTCATTAGCAAATGCTTTCTAAAGAGATGGGACTTGAGTTGAGTTTGGAAGGAAGCCAGGTAAGCTAACAGGTGGAAGTGAAGAGAATATTTCAGACATGGGAACAGGCACAGAAACAAGAAGATGGAGTCACAGTTAGTCAACGAGCATTTAGGAAGTGCTTGTTAATGTGCCAGGTACTGTGCTGGGAGTGCACAGAAAGGCAAGAGATAGTTCTTGCTCTCACAGTTCTTACAGTCTAATAGACTGTCTTTTGTGAAGGACAGAGAATAAGTGTAGCTGGGTCATAAAGTGTACGCAGGGGAATAAAATATAAGAAGACTGGAAAAGTAGGAAGGAGACACTTTAAATGTTAAAAAGAAGACTTTCTTTATATTTGTTCTTATAGGTAATAGGGAGCCACTGGAGTTTGTTGAGTGAAGGAGGGTAACATGATCAGATCTACAAAAGGATAGCTGAGTGTAGAGTGGATTATAGTAGGGAGAGACTTGAGGCAGGAAGATAAACCAGAAGGTTATTGCAATAGTTCAGGTGATGAGGATCTGCAGTTATTTTAGGAAGAAAAGGAGATGTGTATGTGAGATGATATAAAGGAAGAAACCACAAGATTTGACAACAAATTAGCTATGTGGGTTAAGTGTGAGTGAGAAATTGAGACTGATGTCAAGATTTTGAGCCTGGATGACAAGAAAGATGGTAATTCCCTCAATAGTTATGGGAAAGATGGGAAGAGGGGAGGTTGTTTTTGAAACATAACGAGTTCTGTTTTGAATATGTGGCATTTGAGACGCATAGGGACATCTGATCTGAGATGTCCAAAAGGTAGTTGGTTACGTGGGACTGGAGCTCAGGAGAGAGATTAGGGATGGATGTATAGATCTGGGAATTGGATAGATAGATAGATAGCTGAACCCAAATGGACTGATGAGGTCATTGAAATAGCATAGAGGCACAAAAAGAACCTTAATAAATATCCACAATTAGTGAACATAGCCTGGAAGAAGATTTAGCAAATGTGGCTGAGAAGGGGCAGTAAGATAAGTAGGAGAACTGGAAAAAAGCAGTGTCATGAAAACCTAGAAATAAATACAGCATCCAGGAGGAGAAGGTCAATACTGTCAAATGTTGAAGAGATGAGAACTGAGAAAAAAGTCATTAGACTTGGTCATTTTGGGGAGTTTCTGTTGAATGATAAAGTTGGAAGCTAGATTACAGAAAGTTGAGAAGCAAGTGAAAGTAAAAGAAGCTAACACATCTAGTGTAGAAGGCTTTTTCAAGGAGTTTAGCTGAGAAGAGAAGGAGAGTTATTGGGTAATAGCATAGATGATTGGATCAAATGAGTTTTTTAAGGATGGGAAGTACATGGGCATGTTTGAAAGGTAGCAGGGATGGAGAAAATAAATAGGAGAAGATTGAAGATTAGAGACTGGAGATGATAGTGGGGAAAATCTGTTGGAGAAGATGGGGTAGGGTATGAAATCAAGGGTACATGAAGGAGGGCTTGTCTCGGTAAGGAGGGTCGCCTCTTCATGTGAGAACAGGGTGAAGGAGGAAATACTGGGGGAAAATTATATACTTGGGTGTTGTGAGATGAAGAGGAGTAGAGAAGCAGAAGCTCTGAGTGAATGGCCTCAATTTTTTTTTTTTTTTGGAAGTATGAGTCAAGGTCTCAACTGAGAATGTGGGAGGAAAGGGTACCATGAGAGGCAGGCTTGAGGGAGGATGAAAAAAGTTTGGACTAGTCTATGTGGTGAGTGGGATACACAATCAATTAAGGAGGTGTAAAAGGATTATCTTGCTGCAGTAATGACCCACTTGAGATTATATAACGCATTTTTAATGGATCTAGTCAGCACAGCTTTTAAAATTTTCTCTAGTTCTGTTCAGCACCATGTGAATAACTACAGATGGTGGGAGTATTGATTAAGTTTTTGTCTGTAAAGAATGAAGTTTGTCTTCTAAGATTGTGCCCACTTTCCTCATTTATTACTCTATTTATGAGACAATGGACTTCAGGTTTATGGCATGGAGTGGGGAAATAGGATGTTGTGTAGTTATTCTTCTTATACCATCTTGGTAATCATGTTTGCTTTAAGCTATTTGTGTCTATTGGCTAACTATTAAAGATAGATACACTAGTGGGGGCTTGTGATTTAATAGTTTTGGAAGTCAGGACCAAAAGAGTAGCCTTGAACCTCGAGGTAGAAGAAGCAGCCCCTCTGGGGATCCGACCTGAGAACTTATAAGTGTGAGTTTGAGCAGAGTAACTCCCAGAGGGAGTGTTAAATATAAAGCAAGGGGGCTGAATAAGACTATCTTTAAGGTCCCTTCCATGCTTAAGTCCATGATCCCTTTAGCCAAGTTTCAGATTCACCCTACCTACCCCATTCCTTCATCTGACTCTACTGGAAACCATGGAAAGGTGGGGGAGAAGGATGATTTCTTTCTCCCCTTCCCATGCCTAGTTCATTTCGGATGTGAACATGGATATAATCTCTAGTTGATTAAATGTCCCTCATTAATGAGTTTCTTTAATTAATGAAGTTTTTTGGTTTGCTCCACTTGCTTTATTCCAGCCACACTCTGCCTCCTCAGCACAAATCGGGGGCCATTTCCTCTGGAGTAATTGAGTGAGCCGGGCAGTTCCTGCCGACACTGCACTTTGCTGATTGTGCCTGTCAACTCCCGGCTGACAACTCCATTTTAAAACATTTTCTTCTTTAAAAATCATGAACACACATGCGCATGTGCACACACACACAAACACAAGCTCACCATAGAGCCCTAAGAATGAATATTCTTGTGCAGGCATATGCACACTCATACACAAGGAATTTGCACAATTAATACAGACTTTTGTTCCTGATCATTCATGTATACATATTTACATAAGCATTTATACAATGTACACTCACAATTTAGTGCTACATGGACTTAAATTGCAAACATATGTATACATACAGACCTTCCCTTACCCCAAAGGAAAAAAAAAATGCACCAGAGGATACACAAAAAGCAATTTGCCAGAGGACAGACAAAGAATAGGAATTATTTAGGAAATTTCAGACCAGAAGACAGTTAACCACTTCAGCACCAAATCCATCTTTGGCAAGTGTGGCCCAATATTTTGTCCACAGTATCCCCTCTACTATGCTTTGACTAGTCTCAAGGTCAGGGCTATATTAGGAAAATTTAAGGCCATGTGTAGAATAGTCAATTTGCTCCCCTCTTTCTTGTTCATTCACCAAAAATCTCACTCTTCTCACCTTCTCTCTAACCCCTTGATAACATCCTCCACTGTCTGCTCCTTTATCTGAGACTGATGATGAGATAGCCCTTCTCTTGGGAATGGACAATACTTCTCTAATTCCACCCCCTCTCAACTTCTCCTGCATATTGCCACTTCAATCACCCCTTCTCTCTTTCTAATCTTTAACTTTCCCTTTCTACTGGCATCTTCCCTACTGTTTTTTGGGGGGAGGGGGCAGGGCAATGAGGGTTAAGTGACTTGCCCAGGGTCACACAGCTAGTAAGTCTCAAGTGTCTGAGGCTGGATTTGAACTCAGGTCCTCCTGAATCCAGGGTCTTTGCCTTATCCACTGTGTCAGCTAGATGTCCCCCTACTGTTTTAAAAAAAGTCTAAATCTGGGGCAGCTAGATGGTGCAGTGGTTAAAGTGCTGGCCCTGGATTCAGGAGTACCTGAGTTCAAATCCAGCCTCAGACACTTAACACTTACTAGCTGTGTGACCCTGGGCAAGTCATTTAACCCCCATTGCCCCGTTAAAAAAAAAAAAAGTCTAAATCTCCCCCATTCTAAAACCAAAACCAAAACCTTTCAATGGACCCTACCGTTCTCTAAAAAGATTTCCCTAGATCTTTCCTTTCTCATCTGAACTCCAGGAAAAAGCAATCTCAACTCACTACTCCCAAACATTTCTCATTCTTTTGGTTAGGTTTCTGACATCATCACACAATTGAAACTACTCCTTCCAAAGTTAGCAGTGAATTTTTTTCTTTTCTTTTTTTTCTTTTTTTGGTGGGGCAATGAGGGTTAAGTGACTTGCCCAGGGTCACACAGCTAGTAAGTGTTAAGTGTCTGAGGTCGGATATAAACTCAGGTCCTCCTGAATCCAGGGCTGGTGCTTTATCCACTGTGCCATCTAGCTGCCCCCTCAGTGATTTCTTAACTGACAGATCTAAAGGCCTTGTCTCAGTCCTCCTTCTTAACCTCTCTACAGGATTAAACACTTCTGGACATTCTCTCCTTTCTAGGTTTTCTCAACATCACTTTCTCTTGGATTTTCTCTCTTTCTGATCATTCCCTTTTGATTTCCTTTGCTGGATCATCTGTATCACATCCCCTAACTGTGGGTGTTCCCAAGGGTTCTGTCCTGGGCCCTCTTCTGTCTATAAACCCTCTCCTTGTGACCTTATCAATTCTCATGAGTTTAATGATCATCTCTATGTAGATGACTCACAGATCTATATATCTAGCTAATCCCACATGACTAACGGCCTATTGGACATTTCAAACTGGATGTTCTGGAGTCCTCTCAAAATCAATATGTTCAAAACAGCTCATCTTTTCTCTCAAATCCATCCCTCTTTCACATCTCTCTGCTTCTGTAGAAGGCACCATTGTCATTCTTCCAGTCTCCTAGGTTAGTAACCTTGGTTTATACTTGACCTATCACTTTTCCTCAAACTCCCTTACCCCCCATTTCTAACTGCAGCTCAATCTTGCCATTTCTTACGCCAAAACAGATATCAACATATCCAATACTTCTCTCTATTCACATGGCTACCCCCTTATGTTAGGTCCTAATCATTCCTCACCTAGATTATTTATGAGAGCCTCCTAATTGGTTTCCCTGCCTCAGATTTCATCCCATTTCAGTCTATCCTATACATAGCTTCCTTAAGCACAGAGTTGACCATGTCATTCCCCTACTCAATCAATTCTAGTGGTTCCTTGTAGCTTCTAGGATAAAAGACAAATTGCTCTAATTAGGTTGGTTTATTTTTTTATTTTATTTTTTTTTGTGGGGCAATTAAGAGACTTGCCCAGGGTCACACAGCTAGTAAGTGTCAAGTGTCTAAGGCTGGATTTGAACTCAGGTCCTCCTGAATCCAGGGCCAGTGCTTTATCTACTGCGCCACCTAGCTGTCCCCTCTAATTAGCTTTTAAAGTCTTTTGTAACCTAGCCTTCACCTTTCTTTCAGCCTCAGTGTTCGTTACTTCCCCTCTTGCATTCTATGATTCAGCTGCACTTCTTTGTGTTCCCTACTACGTGCCATTACTATGTTTTCACACTGTGACTGTTTCCCATGCCTGATAGGTACTCCCTTCTCATCTGCATGTCACAGAATCTCTTTTCCCTCAAGATGTGATTTAATCACCACCTTCTATGTGAAGCCTTTCCCGATTCCCCTAACTACTGATGTCCTCCCTCTGTAACTACCTAATATTTATTTGTTTCATATTTATTCCGTATATATTTATCTTTGTACTTATTTCCTCCATTAGAATGTCAACTTTTTAAGAATGGGGATTGTTGCATTCTTTTTATTGGTGTGCCCAGTGCCTATGCACTGAGTAGGGGCTTCATAAATATATGTTTGGGTCCAACCTAGATTTTCTGTTACCTGATCCACCATACTACTTCTCTAGATTGCAAACCCCTTAAGAGTAATGACTATATCATTGTTCAATTTCATATCCTCAGCACTTAGCATGGTGCCTTGTGTAGTAGGGAGTTATTTATGGTATAGAAGAGAGAGCACGAGAATAAGAGCCAGAAGATATATATGATAAGATATATATGATGCTTACTAGGTATGGTCAAGTCACTTAAGCCCTCCAGGCCTCAATTTTCTTATATGTAAAATGGGGATAATGACAATTTTTCAGACCTGTAATGGATTTCGGAGATCATTTTACCCAACCTGTACCAAAACAAACCCTTCCAAAACATAATGTTTGTTTTAAGAGCTATGATGAGAGAACCCTCTATCTCCCAAAGCATCTGGCACTACTTTTTTTTTTTTGCGGGGCAATGGGGGTTAAGTGACTTGCCCAGGGTCACACAGCTAGTAAGTGTCAAGTGTCTGAGACCGGATTTGAACCCAGGTACTCCTGAATCCAGGGCTGGTGCTTTACCCACTGCGCCACCTAGCTGCCCCTGGCACTACTTTTGAATAGCTCTAGTTATTAGAAAGTTTTAACTGATAGCAAACCTAAATTTACCTCATTTCAACATTCATCTGTTACTCCCAGTTTTGCCTTTTGGGGCCGATCAGGACAAATCTAAATCTCTCTTCCACATGACAGACTTTCAAATACTTTGAGACAGCTCTCATGGCCCTCCTAAGTTTTCTTTTCTCAAGGCTAAACCTCCTTAATTCCTTCAATGCATCCCCATATGCCATGACCTTGAAGCCCTTCTCTACCTTGTTCATCTTCCTTTGGATGCTCTCAAGACTATCAACATCCTTTCTAAAATGTGGTAGCAGCAACCAGCTGTAGCTGTCCTGACATGGGTAGAGGTATGCAGGCGAACTATTCATATAATGCCTCTGTTATTTTGACCTAAGGCAGCATCCACTTTTGGGGAGCTGCTATATCATCCTATTGATTCATATCGACTTTACCGTCCACTAAAACGCCCGTATTTTTTTCAGTCACACTGCCACGTCATCTTTATCTTGTGTTTGTGAAAATTTTTAAGTGGAGTCCCGTCTCTCATGTTCTCTCTCCCCCCCAACTCCTGTGGAAAATCTGAGAAATGCCAACCACAGCTGGCATAACTCTCTCAAGTTCCCTGGAGCTCTAAATCTGTGATCCTATGATACCTGTCAGACCTTAATGATTTAAAATAAAAAATGACTGAGAAAATATCAATAACTATTGACTTATATGTCTACTCTCCCACCTATACAGAATCTTTAGAGGGTCATTTGTGCATGAATTGAGGGGATCTTTGGTGAGGGTTTTAGTAGGGAACAAGCAAGCTTTTAAAATGATATTTAACAGTGGGCCACATATTTACTATTTCGTAACTTATTGAAAGTTGTTATTATTATTTTTAGCATTTGACTTGGCAGAATAAAACACATCCTTGTAGGCTCTTTTAGAACAAGGTATCTCTGGTCCCTATATCAAACATATTAAAGATTCCTCCGAAGAAATAGTAAGAGAAATAATCTTTTGCAATGACCTTCTGGTAATAAACAGTAGGCAGAACATAAAACGGGGAGATGAATGCTTGCCAAAAGTATTTGCTATTGGGATAGAGCAGAGTCTGGGGTGAGGAAGGTCTGCCAGAAGGCTCTCTTTGATAGCATCAGACTTCAGAACATTGCAGAGAAGAGATCTGGAAGAGATCTGTGATTGCTCAAAGGAGTCCATCTACACAGGAAAAACCAAATGGATGAACAAATTGTTGAAATTCAACATATATTTGAATGGAAATCCTACAGAGCTTGCCCAACAGTAGTTATATCTGGAACAGACAATCCAGATGGACAATGAGCTAGGCTATGAGTTGAAAAAGGAGAGCAGGTTGACTTATTTTCAGGAAATTACAAAGGGCTTTTACTGACCCCAAGCTTTCTCTAATAGCAAAGATCCATTTTTTCAATACAAACATTTTACAGTGTTGCTATAAAACAGTGAGACCTGGGATGATGCTGCTTCCAAGGAACTAAAGATGAGGATCACACAGAGGTCAGGGTGAGAATGAGCAGCCTGCAAGATATAACCAACAAGGGACTCTAAAGAAGCAAAGGAATAAAGGATGAAAGAATTGTGTGGCAGAAAGGGAAGCCTTGCTGGTCACATGGCAAGGAATGAAAGATGGTTAGGCAGAGTGCTCCGCTGGTACCCTTGTGATGTTTGAGAAAGTGAAGAAGATGATCCAGTGAGGTGGGTGGACTCCTGGCAGTTAACTCTTGGGAAGACATAGATGAAAGTTGCTCAGGATGGGCAAAAATGGATGTGATCGGAATCAGTGCTCCAAAATCATGAGATCACAAATACATTCAAGTGTAAGTGGCACAGTGAATAGAGCACTGGGCCTGGAGTCAGGAAGACCTGGATTCAAATCTGGCCTAAGATACTGGCCATGTCACTTAACCCTGTTTTCCTCCATTTCCTCATCTGTAAAATGAGCTGAAGAAGAAAATGCAAACCACACCAGTATCTTTGCCAAGAAAATCCCAAATGGGGCCACAAAGAGTTGGATGCGACTGAAATAACTGAACAACAACAAATGGAGCCAATCCTTCTCTTCCTCTCCCTCTTCCTTTTACTATTTATTAACTACTGGACCACAAGTGTAACTTCCATTTTGGGAAATTACTTTCCTAAGTAGAAAAATTTTCACATTAAGTATGGTTTACTGTATTCCTTTTTTACTTGCATGATAAGTATTAATAGACCTCTGAAACATAGCTTGTTTGAGGCCTTGTAAATTTGCTTGCCAGAAGTACAAGGTGTTTTTTTTCTTGTCTTCTAATTTATGAAAAAGGTTTTTTTCCCCTTCTCCCTGTACTCAAAGTTAACAGGAGCTTCTGTCAAGACCAAGGATATTTATTTGAACCCAAGCTTAGTAGATGACCTCTCCTGAGATAATCTCAGTGTCAACAACTGTCTTTGTGTTAAGTATGGGAACCAGTCTGTCATAGTTTTCACCCAGACATTAGGAACTTAAGTCTGTAGAGACTCTTGAATATATACAAAGGTTAAAGATGTATCATAAGCATGCAAAAAACTATCTATGAGCTAGGCTAGTGTGCCCTGGCAAATTAGCACTCAGAAAAAAATTATCCATGAGCTTTAAGCATGACCTACTTGTCCAATAAGTACTCTTAGAGTTTTAAGAAATCCGAAAAAAAAATCTGAAGAATGGGGACTTTAATGATAAGAGCTAATACCAGAAGTAGAGTTTTCTTACTATATAGGCAGGAACAATCCAGTCTGAAATTGCATTGCTGCCCAAGACTCATCCTGTGACCATCACACAGATATTGGCACTTATACTGCCTTGGAGAAGGCTCCTACAAAACCACAGGGAACTCCTCAGCCCTGGAAGAGTGTTTACTTCATCTGAAGGACTAGAGAGGGCCATTTGCATTCCCATAACTTGCTTTACATCCAAGAGTTGGCTTGCTATAATTTAACTCGGTAATAATTCATCTATTTTAACAAATCTCATTGGAATATATATGGCTTGAGTTTTGGGTTTTGCTTTCATCTTTCAGCAACATAGGAGTAATTATTATCATGCACCTATTCACTTAGAAAGCATTAGTTACTCAGGAACTCTATGAACACAATTACAAAATGCTTTTCACACAAATAAAGGCATTTCTAAATAATTGGAGAAATATTAATTGCTCATGGGTAGGCCAAGGCAATATAATAAAAATGACAGTTCTACCCAATTTAATTTACTTATTCAGTGCCATAGCAGACTCATAAAGAATTATTTTATAGAGTTAGGAAAAAAACACCAAAATTAATCTAGAACAACAAAAATCAAGAATATAAAAATGTGAAGGAAGGTAGTCTTGCAGTACCAGACTTCAAACTATATTACAAAGCAGTAATCATCAAAGCTATCTGCTATTGGCTAAGAAATAAAATGGTTTATCAGTGGAAAATAGATCAGGTATACAACATGTAGTTGTACTGTAAATGACCATAGTAGTCTAGTGTTTGAGAAATCCAAAGTTCCAAGTTTTGGGGGCAAGAACTCACTATTTGACAAAAATTGTTGTGAAAACTAGAAAATAGTTTGGCAGAAACTAGGCATAGATCAACATTTCACACTATATACCAAGATAATTTCAAAATGTGTATATGATTTAGACATAAAGGGTGATTATCATAAGCAAATTAGTGGAGCACAGAAAAGAATTACCTCTCAGATCTATGGATAAGGAAAGTTTATGACCAAATAAGAAAGAGGTTCATGAGAAGTACAATGGATAATTTTGATTATATGAAATTTTAAAAAATTACATAAAGCCAATATAGTCAACATTAGAGCAGGAAATTGGGAAAATTTATAGCAAATTTCTCTGATAAAGACCTCATTTCTCAAATATATACGGAACTGAGCCAAATTTATAAAAATAAGTCATTTCCCAATGACAAACAGTCAAAGGATATGAATAGGTGGTTTTCAGAAGAAGAATCAAAGTTATCAATAGTCACGTGGAAAATGTTCTAAATCACTAATAATTAGAGAAATACAAATTAAAACAACTCTGAGGTACCTATCAGATTGACTAATATGACAGAAAAGGAAAATTACATATGTTGGAGGGCATGTAGAGAAATAGGGACACTAATAAACTGTGAGTGGAGTTGTGAACTGGTCTAACCATTCTGGAGAGCAAATTTGGGATTATGCCCAAATGGCTATAAAACTCTGTTTATTCCTTGACCCAGGAATACCACCACTAGGTCTGTATCCCAAAGAAATCAAAGGAAAAAGGAAAGGGCCTATATGTACAAAAATATTTGTAGCAGCTCTTTTTATGGTGACAAAGAATTAGAAATCGAGGAGATGCCCAACAGTCAGGGAATGGCTAAAGTTGTTGTGGTATTTAATTGTAATGGAATACTACTGTGTTATGAGAAAAGACAATGGGGATGGGTTCAGAAAAACTCAGGGAGATTTAGATGACCTGATGCCAAGTGAAGTGAGCAGAATCAGCAGGACATTGTACATAGTAACAACAATAGTGTATGATGATCAACTGTGAAAGACTTAGCTACTCTGATCAACACAATGATCTATGACAATTCCAAAGGACTCATGATGAAAAATGTTATATACTTCCTGAGAGAGAACTAATGAACTCTGAGAGCAGATTGAAGCATATGTTGGGGTTTTTTTGTTTTGTTTTTGTGAGGCAATTGGGGTTAAGTGACTTTCCCAGGGTCACATAGCTAGTAAGTGTTAAGTGTCTGAGGCCATTTTTGAACTCAGGTCCTTCTGACTCCAGGGCTGCTGCTCTATCTACTATGCCACCTAGCTGGCCCTTGGAGCATATATTTATATTTGCAGGGCAATGAGGGTTAAGTGACTTGCCCAGGGTCACACAGCTAGTTAACTAGTTAAGTGTCAAGTGTCTGAGGCTGGATTTGAACTCAGGTCTTCCTGAATCCAAGGCCAGTGCTTTATCCACTATGCCACCTAGCTGCCCCTTTGGAGCATATTTTTTTACTTTATTTTTCTTGCCTTTTTTGGCAATATGTTAATATGTAAATATATTTTGCATGACTTCATATGTATAAAAGTTATATTGTTTGTCTTCTTAGTGGGGGAGGGTAAAGGCTGGAGGATGGGAAAGAATTTGGAACTCTCAAAATAAAAAAATGAATATTAAAAAACAAAAATAGATTTTTTAAAAAAAGAAAGCACTAGCTGATACATATTAGGGAATGTGTAGGAGAGTCTGTTCACCTCTCCAACCTTTGTCATTAATTAGTACCACACACCCAGAACAGGGTTTCTCATCTAGACACCCAAGAGATGTCTCCCTGTGCTCTATAACAGAAGAAAAGGTTCCTACCCCACTAGATCTGATCTTGAAATTTAACAGCTGCAGGAGAAGGGCAGAAGTAGACATAGATAGATACCATGGAGGGAATATCATATGGATCATTGGCTTAGGAAATTTATGAGACGGGATATCTGGGACAGGGTGAGGGGGTAGTATGAAAATGGAATTTGTTGATAATTTCTGCTGCTCTCCTTCTAACTTCCCTAAGAAAAATGTGGGCTATTCTACAAGCCCCTTGAAAAATGCTTACATCCCCTTCTGAGACTTTAGTTTTGCATTTTCATTTCCATGGAAAGAATTCCAATTTATCCTCCAAATGGCTGTCAAAATACTATTCTTAAAGCTCAGGCCTGATACTGTTGCTCCTCTGATCAATAAACTCCAGTAACTCCCCATTAACTTCTAGGATCAAACACAAATACCTCCATTTGGCATTTAAATCTCTTTACAACCTGACTCTAACATACCTTTCCTGCCTTATTATATATCACTCGCTATTTAGTCAGTCCAACTGGCTTCCTTGCAGCTCCTCTCACACATTCCATTCCATTTCCCATCTCTACACCTTTGGATAAGTTCTCTTCTGTGTTCCAAATGTGCTCCTTCCTCCCCTCCCCTCTTAGAATCCTGAATTTAAAAGCTCAAATACCAACTCCTTCATGTTGCCCCAGGGCTAACACCTCCCCTCTCCACAAATTACCTAGAAATTATATTCTGTATGATTTGCTTTGTATGTTCTTATATGTGTATATGTTTTCTTCTCCTAGGTGAGTTTCCTGAGGGAAGAGGCCTGGCACATGGCAGATGCTAGCTAAATAAATGCTTTTTGATTGATTGATTGATTGGTGAGTACTGAAGTTGGAATCAGAGGACCTGTGTTCAAATGATTCTTCTGATACTTTTTAAAAAATTAAAAAAAAATTTTTATTTTTTAGTGAGGCAATTGGGGTTAAGTGACTTGCCCAGGGTCACACAGCTAGCAAGTGTCAAGTGTCTGAGGCCGGATCTGAACTCAGGTCTTCCTGACTCCAGGGCTGGTGCTCTATCCACTGTGCCACCTAGCTGCCCCCTGATACTTATTAAAAGTACAGTTATCCCTTCCACATCATGACTTTTTCCCATCATGGTTTTGATATATTGTAGGTTGACATAAATGAAATGGGAATTTGGGGGGGACTTTTGTGGAAACTGCAGACGATACACAAAGGCCAGCAGATGATGCAGAAAAAAAAGTTTAGAAAGTTAGAAATGAATAAAATATATGTATAGTATTATACAACATCAACCCAAATTTTACAATAAGCTACTGTAAACATCCCATAAAAGAAAAAGGAAAAATTCAGACTTCTCTGGTACAAAGGGAGGGCCACAAATTTTATGCAGATTTTCCACATTGCAGGAGTGTTGTGCCCCTAACCTCCCCATGTGGAAGGGATTACTGTATTGGGCAATTAACCTGGGCCCCAGTTTCCTAATTTGTAGAAGAAAGGAGTTGAACTAAAGGAAATTGGCTTCTGAGGAGCAATCTAACTCTAATTCCATGATCTACAAAAGTCTGAGATAGTTCCTCCTATTTTATAGTTGCATAAAATGTAAGCCTTATGCATAATCCATGATGGATTTGGGTCACCCAATAAGTAAGTGCTGGACAGACAGAAACCATAGTATATTCTGCAGGGTCCCAAAGTCTTGGGGCATGACTGCCCTAAAACTCAAGGCATTTTCAGACATTTTAGCTTGCTTTTCTACTTGGACCTCCTCCCATTCAGGAAGAGAGGAAAGAGAAGAAAGGATGGAGGAAGGAGGGGAGGGAGATAGAGTGAGAGACAGGAAGGAGGAGAGAGTAAGAGAAAGGGAGAGAGACAAAAACAGAGAGGGAGAAAGAGAAACAAAGGAGAGTGAGAGAAATGGAAAGACTCCACACAGGGAAGAAAATAGGAAGAGAAAAGGAGACAAGAGCGAAAGAAGAGGTCATAGAAGGTAGTTATGAACTTGAAGCCAATTAAGCTAGCATGGTCCTGGGTTTCTCAAAAGTTTTTGAGCTTGAAAAAAAGATAATGATAAAAAATTGGTGTAGTATTAATTTTATGATGATTTTGAAATACTGTCTGGATCCAGGCAAATTAAATATCACAGCATTTAATTGGAGTGTCAATGAAAACACAACTTTGAAGTAAATAAAAATATGATTTACCACGGTGACACTTTCATTTATCAAAAAATCCCACATCACACCTCATTTGCAATTATTTCTAAATATAATGAAGGATGGGCCACCTGTCTCTCCCCCAATCTCCTTGCCTCTGTCAGTGTATCACCAAACCCCTATCCTCTCTTTCTCTTTCCTCCCTTCCCTTCAGCTTTCTCAGTGAAGAATGGGAAAAGGAACCCAGCATAAAGGAGGATGGTCAAAGAATAGGGAGAGACACTGGTCAGAGAAAAGAGGCTTGCATATGATATATTATGATTAAGGCTAAACTGAAAAAAAATTAATTTTTAATTGAGTGTATCATTTGAATATGTCCTGCCACCCACCATTGAGTACTAATGGGATTTCCATTCCAAGTTTCCTCACTTTCCCCAATTGATACTCCTTTTGCCATAGCCCTGACCCAAGCAGGAATGTCCAGTGCCACCTGAGTATTTCTCAGCTCCAGCTTTATGTTGGAAAGTGAACCTTATTTTCCCATGATGCTTAGATTTGAGACTTGACTCTCCTTATAGGGTGGAGGGTGGGGAAAGGGTGATTTGATGATTTCTTCAAGCAAGGCAGGGGGGAACATTAAGGTGGGATGTCTAAATTCTCTCAACTCAATCTACCAAGGCTACATTGAAGGTCTGTCCTCTGGAAAGGAAAAGGGCTGTGGATCTCTTGAGGAGTCAGAGATGAGGGCTGTTGTGGGGAAGTGTAGCTTTCACAGTGTATATATATGTGTGTGTGAGGGGGTGGCCTGGAGGGGTGAGCAAAGAGTGGTGAGGCATTTAGGACTCAGGAAGTAGCAAGTGTTATCCTTATCCTTACTTCCTCCAAGATGCCCTAACCTGGAGGGATATTCATTCTGTGGGTCCTCCTACTTAATGCAAAACATCTAGGGAGTTGGGTGATAAGTTCCCAGGTTAGGTTATTCAGTTATTACCCATCCTCCTCTGTCCCCCAAAAAACATAGACACACATGCCAACATCTGATGCACTAAAATGAAAACCGTATCCTGGAAAACCTTTCTACTAACAACCCTCAGCCCCCACTCTTCTTAAAGCCCTAAGAGAGGCCGTGGGTGGCAACTATTGCTAGCAACAGAAGGAGGTTTCTCTTTCCTTTGGAGGTTTCCATCTCTCCTCTGAATCCCCTCTGGGCTTTTCCTCTAGCTTCAGGCCGGGGGCTTCCCTTTTGAAGAGAGTCAGAAGATTGCTCAGTGTGCAAGGTGGACAGGAGGAAAGGTCTCCAAACATGCCAGACTCCCATACACAAAGACAGATCTTAGTGCCATTTATTATTATTGAGCAATATTAGAGCTGAAAGGGACCTTAGAGATCATCTCATCTAACCCACTCAACTAGGAAAATGACTCAGTCTCAGAACTGGGCTCAGAGCATAGGGAACTGCCCCACTAAAGAACTAGTGTTCTGTGTTCCTAAGAATACAAGTGATACCTGAAATTTATTTTGTGCTTCGGACCTGTAATTTCTTTCATAGGTGTAGAATTCCTAGTGTGGAAACTGCACCAATGTAGATTGTAACCCATCACTAATTTCTAGTTTTAGAGGGTAGCCCGGCAGTACTGAAAGGCAAATTGACTTGATCCTGTATGTGTCCGAGGCTGCACCTTAATCCAGACCTCTTTGACTAGAAGGCCAGCCCTCTGTCCATTACATCATGCCGCTTGCTAGCAAGAGGAGTTATAACCTCTGAAGATGCAAACATGAGCAGAATGACCTAAGTAACCGATAGGCTACAGGGATGGCTTGATTTAAAGATATTTTGAGAGATGTTGTAGCATTAAAATAAACACTGAACTGTCACAACTTAACAACCTGCATGAAATCATTTAAATATTATGTAATATATAACCCATATCAGATTGGTTGCTGTCTTGGAGAGGGGGAAGGGAAGGGAGGGAGGGAGAAAAATTTGGAACTCAAAATCTTATGAAAACAAATGTTGAAAACTATCTTTACATATAACTAGAAAAAATAAAATAGTATTAAGATTGAAAAAAATCGTTATGTAAGTTGTTCGAGAGCTAGCCAATACTAAAATGATTCAACCCCAACCCCAATGGGGATGCTGTTTCATTTATAGCCCAATGAAAGGGCACCAAAGAGACTCACAGAAAATGTGATGAGAAGTCATTAAATAAACAAACACATTCCACCTGGAAAGTCAATATGACAAGGGAAAGGAGACAAGGATAGACTGATACATGCATACTACAAGTAAGAGAGAAACAGAGAGGTAGAATTTCCTTAGAGGCAGCTAGATGGTTCAGTGGATAAAGTGCTGGGCCTGCAGTCAAGAAGAATAGAATTAAAATCTGGCCTCAGACACTCACTAGCTATGTGACCCTGGGCAAGTCACTTAACCTCTGTTTCCCTTAATCCACTGGAGAGGGAAATGGCAAATCACTGCAGTATCTTTGCCAAGAAAGCCCCATGGACAGTATAGCTCATGACATCACAAAGAGTCAGAAATGACTGAATAACAACAGAATTTCCTTCTGTTACAATTGTGTAGATGGCTATACTGCAAGTAGACTGCACTTGTGATGATAATGTATGTCTGGTGCTGCAGAAGCTGAGAGTTTACAGGATGTCACAGTGAAGGGTGGAGCACAAGTGACCCCATCTTCTAGTCATTTTAAGAGAGACATTTGAAGAAAATATCTTTACAGCTTCTAAAAGAATTTGGCCTTGAAGGACTAGTGACAAAAGCTACCTGTTCTTGGGATAAATTGAAGTAACTGAAATTTCCCAAAGAAATTGCTGGTGTCAAAAAGGCAGTGGATACTTGGGGTCTAGTGTATTCAGACCCACCATCTGTCAACATAATGTTAGCTCTGATTAGGACTAATTCTGGGCTATCCAAGATATTAGCATAATATTGCACACAACAAACTGGTAGCCAATACCTGCACACTTTGACCATCCATGTGGCCTGGACAGGCATACGGGAGGAGAGAGTCAAGTGATACCAGCGAACATCAAAAAATCACTGGCTTTTGCATCCTGTGAAATGGATCTAAAGAAATTTGACATTGGGGATTCCTCAGTATCAGAAGAATAGAAGAAACAGTTGAAGTAGAAGCTCAGCAAGAGGATAGGCCCATGTTGTCACTGAATGAATAGGATAGGGGATGTCTCCAAAGAGCAGTCTATAGGATATAGCCTACCAACTCCTAACTGTTCTAGGAAAGATCTAGGAAAGTTCAACAGTATGTGAGAGTTGACCTTGGAGATCATTTCAATGGCATTACCAGAGATTCCAACAACCCATATTCACAGACTAGAGTGGTGGTACTGGGGAAAAATGGAAATCAATCAATCTATCTACGTATCTACACTTTGTTGTTGTTTAGTTGTAACTGACTCTTCATGACTCCTTTTGGGATTTTCTTAGCAAAGATACTGGAGTGGTTTATCATTTCCTTGTCCAGCTCATCTTACAAATGAGGAAACTGAGGCAAACAGGGTTAATTGACTTGTACAGGGTCACATAGTCAGTAAGTGTCTGAGGCTGGATTTGAACTCAGGTCTTCCTGACTCCAGGCCTGGCTCTCTATTCACTGCACCACCTAGCAGCCCACATGTGTATACCACTGGACTTTGATTAAAAGAACCAATGTGGATCAGTAAACTATAAGAGTTAAGATCTCTGGGTTATCTGTTAGGGCAGCCAAAGGTTCTCCATTTTGAACCTGTACAGTGCTTACATCTCGATTCTTATGGCAGAGGGAGAGAAGGAGAAGATGGTTTTCATCCGCCTAGTTGGATTTTATTAGTTTGAACTTAAGTCTCAAGAAATTTTAGGGGCACCTGACACTCTCCTAAAGACTGACGGTAAAAGTAGTTGGAGACATGAACCACCCAAAGATATTGGTACACTTTGATTATATCACTATCTTTGGGAGACCTTAGAAGAACATAAAAACAGATGAGTATTGGATTAGCTAAAATAGTATCACTTAATGTTTTTAATCAACAAATGCCCATTTTGCAGAGCCTCTGTTAGTTACATATGTGGCTTTAAAAGTTCTCCTGATTTGGCTGAAGCCAAAGAACCTTCAAGAGCTAGTGACTTTCTCAGGATTTAGAGGTCATTATTGCACATTTGTTAGGAGCAGAGCTACTACAGCTAAGCTACCAAATGATCTCACTCAAGCATATGTGATTAGGCACTCTTTCTCCCTTGCCTTTTCCTCTCACTCTCCTTCCCTGGCCCTAGAGTATCCCAGAATCAAACCAGGACAACTGGCCTTGGAAAGACCCACCAGTGCTGGCAGCATCCTGTCTCCTTTCTTTATCCTTCATTCTATCCCCAGGTCAGGGTCTTATAGAATCTATAAGTTTCTACAACTTAAATGAAATGAGTGTCCCTAACTTTGTTCCACTGAGATGAGGACCACCAGCCATTGCCATCTACCTTGACTCTACATCTTTCATATGCCTGGCACTATTATATAATCTAATGATAGCCTAAGGATCTCTGAGCCTTGCCATCTGTTCCATTACTGTACCCTTAGGACTTCTGGGTCTCTCTATCCTTCCTACAGCTGAACTTCCTTTTATGTATTGTCTCCCCCAATTAGACTATGAGTTCCTTGCAAGCAGAGACTGTCTCACTTTTTCTAGTTGTATCCCTAGTGCTTAGTACAGCATCTGACACATTGTGAGGAGAGAATCTGTTTTTGTCTTTAAGTCATTCAAAAGCCTAAAGGCAAGAAATGCAACATTGACCTAAAATACAAAAAGTCCTTCGGAGACTCATGAAAGGCAGATATGACCAAGCTTTAAAAGAATTAATCAAATGCCTCACATATGCACGAGTATTGCCCTATGCAGACCCAAACAAGTCCTTTATCCCATGCACAGGTGGGCTTGTATTGCTTAGAAGGAAGGCTTAGGAGCAGTTATGTACCAAGTGAATGATGATTATCAGACACCAGTTGCTTTTTCTAGCAAAGTCCTGAGCTTTAGTGAGATGCCTTACTCCATACACAAGCTGGAGTTCTTGGCTTGGAAGGGCGCTATTACTGAGAGGCTCAAAGACCATTTGAGTAGAGTGAAGTTGCAAGTGTGGACTGATAAAAATCCACTGATATTATTTTGACAAGTAATAAGTTTAATGTCTCTTGTCAGAGATGAGTAGTGGCAGCAGTGGCCAACTGCAAATTCAACATACCCTACCATGCACAGAAGAATAATGTGGATGCAGATGCCTTGTCTCAAAGGCCATAACACTGAAGCCACAGTGAAAATTGTGGGGAGGAGGGAAAACTCTTTGTGATAGCCAATAAGCTAGATTATAAACAGATGGCAGTGCAGCTGAAAGTTTGGAACTTCTACCAGACAATATGTTGGCACTGTACATGGGCCTCAATTCATTGGAGCAATCTTCTTTACTTTGGTTGGCTGTGTATCGTTTGCAAAGATAGCAAAATGACTGGTGAAGGACCACGAGATGTGACCAGCCAAGAAGCAAGGCAGTAAGTTGCCTTGAGGTGGCTTGGCCAAGTGAGGTAGTCACCCAAGAAGCTGAGGGACTCCAGTGCCAGTCTTGAAGGCACCTCACTGTTTTGTTTTTGTTTTTGCTTTTTTGTTGGCTCAGCTCTGTGTCTTTATTAAAAAACATGTCAGGATGCATCACTAATATTATACCATTTAAATGGCATGAAAACAAAACAACATCACCAAATTCAGGAGGGTTTACTGACTTCCACCCATCCATCTTACCATTTCCCACCTTACTGTTGAAATAATGGCAAAAGTTAGAGTTGTGCTGTACTGTCACTACCACATAGTACCCAGAAGCAGCTGGTGATACCCAGAACATATTTCCCTATGGCTAGGAAAGATTTACATGATGATTTTGGGCACAAGGGTCAAAAAGAGAACCCTAGAGCTAATAAGAAACAGATTTTGCTGTCCTAGGATTACAGCAGATGTCACCAAGAGGGTGACTTATGTTTGTTGTGTACTAAGAAAAATGCTGCCAACTTGTGTTGTAGATTTGAAGAGCATAAGCACTGATAAGCCTTTGGAACTTGTTTTTATTGACTTCCTATCTCTGGAAAGTGATAGTAAAAACATAAAACAGGTCATATATTGGTGATGCCTGACCACTTTACAAGGTATGCTGAGGCATAGCAAATTAGAAATCAGAAGGCAATTAACAATTAACAGGGTGTTATGGGAGGAGGGTTTCTCAGTGTTCAGATTTCCTAGCAGGATCTATTCAGACCAAGGCAATGTTAGTTTTGTCTGGCATCAAGAAATCTAGAACTATACCTTACCATCCCCAAGGGGACTCACCACTTGAACATCTCAACCATATATTGAGAAAAGAACAAATATCTCAGTGGAGTCGACAAATAGCTTTCCTAGTACAAACACACATAAATATGCCATGACAATACCAGTTTTATACCTTACCTGCTACTGTTTGAATGTTAGCCATACCTACCTAGTGTTGTGTTTTGGAGTCTGAGGATGGCAAGACTTCAGAAACTCACAATCAGTACATCTCTCAGCCAAGAGGGAAGATAAAGGATTTTTTAGCTACAACTTTGGCCCAGAAGGACACTGATAGCATCATGTTATGGTATCCTTGCATTGTCAAGACATTCAGCAAGGTAAGAGTTTTGCTGAGAAATTTTGGTGTTCCTGGGGACAGACAAGTAAGCAAATTGATGAAAAGTGACTATATATCTAGTTGTAGAGAGCCTGGACAACTCACCAGTTTACAAAACAGTTCTAAAGACTGGTAGGTGTTCTGCAAAAACAATCCACTCTAATCATTTATTGCATATAATTGAACTGATTAGATTCCCTGATGAATAAGTAGAGGTGACTGGACACTGGGCAGCTAGGTAGTGCAGTAGATAGAACACTGAGCCTGGAGTCAAGAAAACTTGAGTTCAAATCCAGACTCAGACACTTACTAGCTGTGTGACTCTGGTCAAGTCATTTAACCTCTGTTTGCCTCAGTTTCATAATGTATAAAATGAGCTGGAGAAGGAAATGGCAAACCACTCCAGTATCTTTGCAAGAACACCACAAAAGGGGTCAAGAAGAGTCAGACACAATTGCAAGAACTGAACAACAACAAACACTGGATGTTTATCTGATTGCAATAGAGGTAAGCCAATGAAATACTTTTGTACTTATTCAAAGATGGCTCAGAAATAGACATTTCAAACAAAGAAGAGGCTGTACTGGCAATCCAATAATGAGAGAGAGAGAGAGAGAGAGAGAGAGAGAGAGAGAGAGAGAGAGAGAGAGAGAGAGAGAGAGAGAGAGAGAAATGGAACTGAACCTATAGAAAAGACTTTTTACTGCCTAGAATTTCAGGGGCAGAGACAGGTCTCATAGAATGTAGCAACTCTGATACCTAATTTGAATAGGTCAGATTTAGGAAGGCAGGATTTAAGATCGATCCATATCATCAGTTGGATAAGACAGAGGAGCAAGGAGGTCAGCAGGTTACTTTGGATGAGATTATATTAATTTATAATGTTACAGGGGAACCTGGAGAAGTGGTTACATATGTAGCTGGTCAGTAATGCTAAATATTTACCCATATAAGGGATATCTTGCATGTTACTGAATATGTTCACTATTACACATGTATTGAGTAGGTTTCTCCTTTATTATTTTCATTATCATGTTTACTTGCTTTAGGGTTAAGGTCATGCACATCTGGTAGCTAAATTAGTCCGTTAACTATGCATAGTTTTGTTGGGTTTTGGGGGGCATATGTTGCTGTTTTTGTATATTTTATCTTTTGTAGCTCTATTGATATTATAATTTATTTTTTGCTTGTGATGTATATTCGATTGTGTTCTATGGATGTGCATGCACTACTGTGACGTGAATATATTCTGTTTAGTGTGTAACTTAGACATGTAGCCACTGAAATAGCCTATCAAGAGATGCTTTATATATACTGTCAATTTGTTTGCTGGAAATGGCACCCTAAGGTAGGCTAATCACCCTGTTTCTGTTAAGTGTCGGTATTTATGCTGATGTTCTGATGTATAATTCCAGATGTCATTGATTTTGCAAGGGATCACAAAATCCCAAGCCTTAGGAGAAGGGGTTCTTCTCTGATGAGATGAAATGGCAAGATGGGAACTAACTAAGCTTCTATGGGTCAGAAAGGATCCTTGCCTGGATTGCTACCCCCAAGAGAAGGTACAGTAGGACCCCCGGGGTAGAAAGAGAGGCTGGCCACAGGGAGTTCAGTTTTCAATTCTGCTTGCAATAAGAGACAATACAATGTGAACACAGAGAGAGGGGTTCCAGCAGGCATTTTGCAATGCAAACCCAGAGATAAGAGACTGGGCAAGCAGCTGGCCTCCATTGGCTATTACCTCCTACTCTCTGGATCAGTAATGAAGAATGTGTCTGGAAAAGACCAGAGAGATGAGCTAAAGAATTTCTCTTTGGTGAGACCAAGAAAAGGCAGGGGCATAATTTAGCTTTTCTCTTATCTTCTCCCTTCCTCCTTCCAAGATAACAGGTTTATTCCCAAACTTATGTCTGTTTGTTCATAATTCATGATTTCATTCATAACTCAAAGAAGTTAACTCCATATCAAAGTAACTGCTTTTGTATTAGAGTATATTCTTAATTATGAACAAAAGGGCTATAATGAAAAGAGGAAGAATGCTGGTATACAGAGAGGAAGAGAGAGGTCTGAACTCTCCATCTAAAATGCTATTGTTCTTTTTTAATCTCTCCTAGCTTTGAGATAAAAATGAAAGAGAATCTTATGGTTTTGATTTATTGATTTTGGATAAACTCAAAGACAGAACTAAACTAGATTTTTTCCCCCTCCTTTTCTCTAGGCTAAAAAATGAGTCATAGGATCATTTTGCAATCAGAAACACAACCCTGTTGGGTCACATTGCTTCACTTACTCTTTCCCTCTTTCTAAGTGAATGAAAAGAAAACTGTCTGTAAAGATGGAGTTGAGAGGACAGGCTAAAAAAATAGGAAATTTCCAGTTGGGGAGAGGTGGAGTGGGGAATGTGTGGCTGGGTTTGGCCAGCAACACCACCATTCCAAAGGGAGGAGCCAGTGGTGGGAGTAGTTCTTTACCCCCATCTCCAAATTCATACCAAGATAAGGCTCCCACATAAGACTATGCTAGCTCTTGAGAAAAATCTGGAGAACTAATCCTAATGAAAAGAAAATCCTCAGGATGTGAGGAGCTGAATACCACCCAAATAGTGATAAAAAATAATGTGTGGGTGGAGGTATGGGTTCCAGGTGTTTGGGGATGTCAGTATAGGCTGTGACTTTGATTTTCTAGTTCCTAATAAACTTCTTTCCCCTACTACTTGATTCTTGCCCAATTCTTTTCTTATACGTTTATGGGGAAGAACCAAAATTGAACCAATAACTTTTGTTCCCTGTGAGTAGGGCCTGGATATAAGGAAAGGGTTAACTTCTTCCTAGGGGGCTCAGTGCTACTGGTTGCGGGTAACAGATGCTCAGAAAATGGGCTCAGAAAATACCCAAGGATAGATATATAGCACTGTTTGTGAAGATCTCTGGCAAAAATGAGACTTTTGGCACAGAGACACTGTGGTTCAGTGAAAAGAACACAAGCTACGTTCAGGAGAGCTGCCCCTGAATTCTGGCTCTGACAGGGTTGTGTGATCCTGGGAAAGTCATTTCGCCCCTCTGAGTCTCTATTATCTCATCTGCTAGATGGTGTTTATGATCTTTGCCCTATGCCCTTTAAAAAGTTGTGAGGAAAATGTAAAGTGCTTAGTGAACCTGAAAGTGTAATAGAAATTTTAATTTTTATCTATGTCTTTCAGTTTTCCATGTTCTCTCTGTGACATCCATGAAGAAATGGTTATTCTGCTCTGTTTTCAGCTTTTTCTCTAGTTCTTTTGGGTGCTCAATATAAAGGAGGGAAGCCCAGGTGCCTGACAATTTGCCACATAAGGAGACCTTAGAGAAAGGTGAACTGAAACTTTCTTAGCTTGTGACTGACCCCCTAGTGACTAGAATCAAAAGACCTGGCTTCAAGTTCTAACTCGACATCCTACTGTGTGACCTTCGACAAATCCCTTAACTTCTCTGAGTACCTTCATCTGTAAAATGAAGAGGCTGAACTAGAACAAGGGTTATTAACCTGAGGTCTGTGGACTTACTGGTTTTTTTTTTTGTTTTTTTTTGTTTTTTTTTGCGGGGCAATGGGGGTTAAGTGACCTGCCCAGGGTCACACAGCTAGTAAGTGTTAAGTGTCTGAGGCTGGATTTGAACTCAGGTACTCCTGAATCCAGGGCCAACGCTTTAACCACTGCGCCATCTAGCTGCCCCGACTTACTGTTTTTTAATGCCCATGTAATTTATTAGCAATATCAAATAGTAGAGCTTAATAGTAATAATAATAAATAGCTAGGTCTGTGGACTTAAAAATAGCCTGACAACTATAGATCAATATAATTTGTTTCTTTTTTAATCCAGGTATTTAATTTTATTCATCTAAAAATTATTCTGTGAAGGAGTCTATTGGCTTCAATAGACTGTGCTAAAGAAGTCCAAGACACAAAAAGGTTAAAAACTCCTGGATTAGATTCTCTCTAATGTCAATGCCAGCTTCACATCTTTTGTCCTACTTGACATCTAGGTGACTTGTCTTAGTGACTTTCTCTGATGTTCTTTCCCTTTCCACCTATTTGATTTGATTTGGGAGGAAAATACAGAGTTTAAAGGGTTGAGGGGTGGTGGAGCTTTTGTCTCATCCAGGAGGCACTTAGAATAGATTAGAAAAATAAATCTAAAATTGTGCAAATTTGACCACTGTAAACTATATTCTGTTGTTGGCTTGCCCCTAGTTACCTAGTAAAGTGTTGTTTTTAATTTGACAGACCTCTTCGTTGGATGGAGGAAAGGAGGGTGTTAAGATCTCATCAAGCACAGGAAAGCTGGGGCTATGAAGGAAAGACAGTGAACTAACGAATTACTTTATCTCACCTTCCTCGTCTGTAAAAGGGGAAAATAACACTGATGTTACTTACCTCACAGGGCTGTAATTGTAAAGTGCCATATAAATAAATGTGAGTTATTATTCATGATGTAAACTTGCATCACACTTCAGTTGCAGCTAGTTTATACAAGTGAATTTATGCAGAGCCTTTAAGATCACAGGCAAATCAAAGTCTCTCTAACTTTTGTCTTGAAAAGTCAAACCTGTGTTTCTTGCTATGCCACCTGCTGGTTTTTGTGGGGACTGACCAGATGGTTTTGCTGTGTCTGTGTGGGACTGGAGAAACATTTAGGCACTGGGACCCCCATGCTGAAGAACTAAACAGATATTCTCTCTTGGGTACTCATTATAGCTCTTTGGAGGTGGGATGGCCTCCCTGAAGCATTCTGCATAGCATTCTTTGATGCCAAAGCACTAGGTAGAGATCCCAGAGGTGCAGGTTTCTTTTTCCATTAGAAAAATACTGATTGTTTAGTTGCCCACTTTCCTCTCTCCAAATTAGGAGATAGAAGCAAGTCAATCGTCCTCTCCAAGAGACTCAACCAAGACAGAGAAATTACTATCTTGGTCACCATTTTTCAGGATCTTCCCCGCCTCCTTCCTCCCCCCCCCCAGTGGGGTGTGTAAAAAGGGGATTGATTTCATAGAGGAATGTCCAAGATAGGATTAGAAACTCTGCATTCTGGCTCCTAGAAAGGTGTTCTAATACCAAGAGAGCACTGACCCGGCCACTCCAAAGTACCTGGATGTTTTTCCTCTGCTCTTCTTTTCATTCACTTTTTGTTCTCAGAGATACAAAACAAAGAATCCACAAGGCATCTGCAGCCAGAATTTGCAGGTTCAAAAGGTCAGCTGGGAAATGAGTCAAACTGGGCAGAGATCACACTTTAGCTGGCCCGCTTTGTGGGCCTGATGGAGATGGTAACATGGGTCTAAGGCCTACCCACTTAACAGAGTCTGGGCACTGTATTCCTCTGTCTCTTTTGGGATGGATTAGCCAAAAGGTCTGTGGTAGGGGAAGTGATCCAAGAACCTCAGAAAGAGGATTTTCCCTTGCCTTTGCTTGAAATCCAGATACCTAAGGCAGTAAAGACTGTGGGCCAGTAAAGCTGAGTACATGGTCTTGGCCTATAGTAGAAAGATGACTTAGAATTTTATGGTTGGAACCATTTGAATTCTACTGCTGGACAAAAAGCTTCCCCTTGAGCTAAAAGTTTTAAGTCTGATAATAAAGTGGGTGGAGGAAATAAAAGAATCATCTAATTCCCTGCCGTACCCATAAAGGAGCACATATCAGAGATTAAGGAAGATATCATCTAAATGAAGTCTTGGACTTGATCAAAGGTGAATTTGCCCCAGCATCTCTGGTTGTTCTTTAACTCCCTCCCTCCCCCCAGAAAGGTGCAAATAATTGGATATCCTGTAGATATCTTAAGATCAATGTATTCAAAATTGAATTAATTATCTTTCTCTCTAAACCTTCCTGTCTTCCTACCTTTCCTATTAGTGTCCAGGGCACTACCATCTTCCCAGTCACCCAGCCTCATAATTTAGGGTCATCCTCAACTCTTCTTTCTCTTTCACCTCCCATATACAATCTGTTGGTAGGTGCCATTGAGTCTACTTTCAAAATCTCTCTTATCCATGCCTCCTTCTCTCCTTTGTCCACCACACTGTTGCAGACCCTCATCACCTCATACATGGACCTTCTGGTTGGTCTCCCTGCCTCAACTCTCTGAACGGCTCCAGTCCATTCTCCACTTAACCACCAAAGTGATCTTCCTAAAAAAAACCCTAACGTCATCCCTAGATGGTTCCCTAGCGCCAACAAGATCAAATATAAAATCCTATGTTTGGCTTTCAAAGTCCTCCATAATCTGACTCTTCCCACCTTTCTAGTCTTACACTTTGCTCTCCCTCCATGAATTTTATAATCCAGTGACACTGGTCTCCTTGCTATTCCTCAATAAGATATTCCATTTCCCAAATCCATGCCTTTTCACTTGCTGTCTGTCCCCCATGCCTGGAATGCTCTCTCTCCTCATCTTGGCTTCTTTCAAATCTCAGCTAAAACCTTGCCTTTGTTTCTACCAGAATGGGAACTCCTTGAGGAGAAGAGCTATTTGGTCTTTCTTTGTACACCCAGCATTTAGCACAGTGCCTGCTCCTTGACTTTTCCCATAGACTGTTGGGAGGGCCTCACCCTGGAGAGATATGCTTCCCTAGCTCCGGGCAGGGTCACTATTTATCTAATCTCCCTTTCTTCTAATATGCTGAGCAATCAGAGCTGGTGTCCTAGGGAAGACAGATACTCCCAGTGAGCCAATGTGGGTGTGTGCACTTGCCTTCTTAGATAATGTGCTTCCTACTGTGCCCCACCACCTGCTCTTCCCTCCATAGCTGCCATTCTGCTGGGCTTGCTTGCCACAACACATCTCGCCTTGGTGCTCTGACAAGCACCATACCTCTCCTTCGATCCAGCCTCTCTCTCATGCTAATGACTGTCAACATGAAACAGAGGCTGTGAAGGGGAAGAAAATTACTCCCTGAAAAGGAATTGACTGGTCCCCATCATTTCTCAAGGAATCACTGACCTGTGAATATTTCATTACCCAAAATGCGGCGCCATCCATACAAAGCAGGAGCTACTGAGGCCATTGGGAGTAGTGGTGATAAAGTTCCAGGACTTGGAAGGAGGAGGAGGAGGAGAAAGAAGGGGACTGGAGAGATTTGGGGAGAGCAGAAGAATGGGAGAGCAAGACAGTCAAACATTTGTATGCTTGGTGGCAAAAAGCAGGAGAGAGAGTATCCCATTCTTTCTTGTTAGCTGGGGCTCCAGTCTATTATTCCCCATATTTCCCAGGACTAGTTCCTTGCTGTAAGACAGGGCTTCTTTAACTGGGGTCCACGGTTCCCCAAAGGCCAGCTGGGTAATGAGTCAAACTGGGCAGAGGTCACACTTTAGCTGGCTTGCTTCACAGGCCCAATGAAGATGGCAACATGGGTGTAAGGCCTGCCTATTTAACAGGGTCTGGCACAAATAGTAGTAGTAGTAGGCCTCTGCCAGTCACTGATGACCATGGATCAGCACCTTGAAGAGCCATAGGCCACAGTGTGGCTGTGCAGTCTGAAACGGGAGCCGCATGTCTGGCACAAAAGGATTAGTCAAAAGGTCAGTGGTAGGGGAAGTGACCCAAGAGTCTCAGAAAGAGCATCTCCCTTTTCCTTTGCTTTAGGTTCATGAGTAGATTTCAGGGAGTATGGGAATTTGAATGGAAAAAATATATATCTTTATTTTCACTAACTTTTGGTTTTCTTTGTAATTCTATGTATTTTATTCTATGCATTTAAAAACATTATTCCATATCAGATTGTTGAGCTTTATCAGACTGTCAAAGGAGTCCATGGCATATAAAAAAGGTAAAAAATCTCTGCTGTCAACTTAATCTCCACTCAGTTACTTTTAGGAAACAGAACCTTATTAAATCTTTGGGGAAGCATGGGGAGGCATATAGAGGATGGGTAGCAGCTTCTCTTAGAATCATCCAGACTGTTTTCCATTTGCAGTTACTTTTGGAGAGGTAGCTCCATTGTAGTGATAATAACGCTGGTCTTGGAATCTAGGAACTTTGATTTACTAGCCGTGTGACCTTGGACCAATCATTTCCTATCTTTGAGCCTTGATTTCCTCTTCTGCAGTTTGTACTATCTGGCTCAAAGAATGGTGGTAGCATACTACAAATTTTTAAATTCTACATAAAGTTGATGATGGTGCTCATAGTCTCAATAACTTTTTAGGTGAAACTTGTTGAAATTATGGTATACTTTTCTCAATCCCAAAAATGAAATCAAGCTATTATCCTGGGCTTCATCTAAGTGACTATAAAGATTTAAAGGAAGAATAATCCACCTGCCTTCCAAGTCAATGGGAGAAGAAATTTATCTTCCTGAGTTCCAATTTGGCCTTAGACACTTACCAGCTGGGTGACCCTGGGCAGGTCACTTCACCCAGTTTGTCTCAGTTTCCTTATCTTTAAAAGGAGCTGGAGAAGGAAATGGCAAACCACTCTGGTATATTTGCCATGAAAACCCCAAATGAGGTCATGAGGAGTTGAACACACCTGAAAAATGACTAAATAACAACAATAACAACCATACCAGCTTAGTATTTATCTCTTTTGTTTAGGAGAGAAATCTGGCCTAGGAGACTGGCAGGACCAGGTCAAAGGGAGAAAATAGAATAACAAAATGATGAGTGGGAAGAAAATGATATAAATTTCCAGCCAGGGAAAAGGAGAACCAGGAGAACCAAATTCCTCTAAGCATCTTTGGACTTGCACTAACCTGGCCTCTAGGAAGTAACGGTAGGCCCTACATATTCTACTCCAGTGATCCTTTACCAGAGTTCTTTAACATTGTCCAAAAGTATACTCAATTTATCTCCAGGGAAGTGGGTAGGATCCCCAAAATAAATTAGGTTTAATTCATTAATTCAAAATAGGCATAGGCACTAAATAACCATATAGAATATTCTGAGGAATAATAATAACTCCCCACTTATATAGGGCTTTAAGGTTTGTAAAGTATTTATCTCACAAAACAATTCTATAGGAGGTTGTACAGGTATTATCACCCCCCAAAATGGACGTTTTGGTCAAACTTTAATAATTAGGAGAGTGAAGAGCTTAACCCATGTCCCCTCGATCTGTATTCAGTGTTATTTTCACCATACCATGTTGCCTCCCAGAAGAAAAGGTGTGTATTTGTGTCCTACCAGAAAATATGTAATTGAAGGGCTGGCCTGACCATTAGAGTGAGCACAATCCTAAAAGGAAAAGTAGCATTGATTTCCTAGGGACACAACCTCCTAGTCTGAGTGTGTTTTTGGTGAGCTCCAGGGGCTATGGGCTATGAACACAGGTTATCACAACTACAAGAAGTTTGGAAATTGCTGCTCTAGGGTAGTCATCTCTGAACTTGTTCAATTGCATAACCATAAGTAAAATTTTTAATAATATACCCTCAATGTAAGTATATTTATTCATAAAGTATTTACATGTACTACTCTATTAATATATTACCTATATTACAAAACATACCCAAAAGAAATTTAAAAGGATGAGCTAAAAATAAAGCATATAATAGTTTAAAATATATTATTTTATTTGTAATGGAACAAAACCATAGTAAGAAATGTTAATAATATTTCTTAGTGAGAATAATATTATTGAATATGCTTCATCTTTTTGGGAAAATCCCTATGTAATCCCTAATAATAATAATAATAATCCCTAAAATCCCTATGTATCCCGGAGTTTCTTATAAATAGTAATTATTTGTTAGTAGTTAGTTATTCAGATAATTTGATCAATGTAGCTAGCCAAACAGGTGCATTTTTTTTAGATGCTTTCTTATTAATGAAAGATATACAATACAATACAATGATTGAATAGGTCACAACAGTCAGTGAACATTCTAGCTCTTCAGCAGGAATTATATTTTTCTGTGTGTATTCACCATATATAATGTGAAAATGAGCAAAAGTGAACTGTTTCTGATTTCAACTCAGCTGAAAGTTTTTCAATAAAAATTAATTAATTTTCTTGTCATGGGTCTGCTTAGTGGGTAGTTGTCACTGTTGTTGAATTGTTTCAGCAGTGTCCAACTCTTCCTGACCCTGTTTGGGGTTTTCTTGGCAAAGATACTGGAGTGGTTTGCCATATCCATTTCCAGCTTATTTTACAGATGAGGAAACTGAGAAAAACAGGGTTAAGGGACTTGCCCAGGATCAGCTATTAAGTACCTAAGGCCAGATTTAAATTCAGATCTTTATGACTTTAGGCCAGGCACTCTATCCACTGTGCCACTTAGCTGCCCTTAATGAGTGGTATCCTACCTTAATTTCTTAATCATGTTTGAATAGCTTAGTTGTGCTTTTGAATGAGTGTGAATAATAGCAAGAAACCTAGTTGTAGAGTGTGACAAGGGGCATACAGAATTGGGTTATGTTGAAAAGGGCTTTAAATACCAAACAGAGGAGTTCATATTGGATCCTAGAGGTAATCAGGAACCATTGGAATTTGTTGAGGAGGGAGGTGACAAATTTGTACTTTAGGAAAATCATTTTGGCAGCTGACTGAAAGATAGATTGGAGTAGAGAGTCTTGAGACAGGGAGACTAAGGAAACCATTGCAATAGTCCAGGCAAGAGGTCATCAAAGTCTGAAATAGGAGGGTGGCTATTTGAGTAGAGAGAAGGGCACCTATGCAAGAAATGTTGTGGAGAAATAAAACTGTTTGGCAACTGGTTGAGCATATGGTTTGAGTGAAAGTGAGGTGTCAAGGATGGCACTGAAGTTGCAAACATGGGTCACTAGAAGGATGTGGTACCCTTGATAGAGAGGTTTGGAAGAGGCTTGAGTTTGAGATGAATGATAACATGATGAGATCTTGGATGCAGATCACAATCCATCCATACCTGCTTATCTGATATGATTTACTTTGTTCCATGAATGAAAAGTGGAGGGAGTAGGGCTCCAGGTCACTGCTCTGAAGCATAGAATCTGTCCTCCTGAGGGTGATGGGGGAAGGGGAAGGTGGTGAGTACACCAGGGGTAGAGGAATATTCCCAATGGCACACGTGCAGCTATTAATGTGGCTATTGGGTTGTAATTAACTGCCATGAGGGATCTACACATGGTGTAGAAGGCAGATATTTGGGACTCTGCATTGATTCAAAAGAGGCTGGATCATGAGAATGTTGGTTGATGAAGGGAAGGTGTAGTTTTTGGGGAAATTTACTTCAACCTCTCCCTGTTTACAGGCTGTTCCTTGACTGTCTGGAAATATGCTCATGTCTCTCCCATCTTCAAAAAACTCTAAACCCATCCACCACTCCTAGCTAGCAACGTATATCTCTTCTCCCTTTTGTAGTTAAACTCCTTAAGGCTGTCTTTAATTTGTTTATTTTGCGGGGCAATGGGTTAAGTGACTAGCCCAGAGTCACACAGCTAATAAGTGTCAAGTGTCTGAGGTCGGATTTGAACTCAGGTCCTCCTGAATCCAAGGCTGGTGCTTTATCCACTGAGCCATCTAGCTGCCCCCGTTTCCTCTCACTCTCTTGTAGTTTAGCTTTCTTCATTCAATCCAAACTGCTCTCTCCAAAGTTACCTCTTAATTGCCAAATCAAATGGCCCTTTCTCAACTTCATCCCTTTTGATTTCTGCAGCTTCTGACACTGGCGACCACCCTCTTCTTGATGCTCTTTTCTCTCTAAGTTTTTGTGATACTGCTCTAGCCTTGTTCTCTCCTACCTGTCTGACCACTCCTCCTGTTTCCTTTGCTAGATCTTCAATCAGGACATACCCATGGGTGATTAAAAAAACTCTGTCCTGAGCCTTCTTTTCTTATCCCTAAATATTATATCACTCACTGATTATTATTATTATTATTTTTGTGGGGCAATGAAGGTTAAGTGACTTGCCCAGGGTCATGCGGCTAGCAAGTATCAAGTGTGTGAAGCTGGATTTGAACTCAGGTCCTCCTGAATCCAGGGCTGGTGCTTTATCCACTGCGCCAAGTAGCTGACCCCTCAACTATTATTTTTACACAGATGATTCTCTGACTTATTTGTCTAGCCCTAACCTCTCTCTTGGCCTCTGGTCTTCCATCTCCAACTACTTATTGGACATATCACATTGTTTGTCTGGTAAACAAACTTAACATGTCCAAAACTAAATTTATCTTCCATACCAAACTCTCCAAACTCTCTATTCCTAACTTCCTTATTACTTTTGAGAATATCACTATCCTCTTAGTCACCCATGTTAACAACCTAAGTGTCATCCTAGATTCTCCATTTTGTCTTATTCCCCATCCTATATCCAATCATTTGCCAAGTCTTATTGATTCTGCCTTCTAAATATGTCTAATATATGCCACTTTCTCTCCTCTAACACTGCCATTACCTAGAGTTATGTCCTTTTTTTTTTTTTTAAATGAGGCAATTGGGGTTAAGTGACTTGCCCAGGGTCACACAGCTAGTAAGTGTTAAGTGTCTGAGGCCGGATTTGAACTCAAGTACTCCTGACTCCAGGGCCGGTGCTCTATCCACTGTGCCACCTAGCCGCCCTGAGTTATGTCCTTTTTACCTCACACCTAGACTTTCGTAGTAGCCTGCTGGTTGGTCATTCTGCATCAAGTCTTTCCCCACTTCAATCCATTCTCCCCTGAGTTGTCAAATTGATCTTCCTAAGTGCAAGAATGACCATCTGACCCCTATTCAACCAACTCCACTGGTTTTTATCACCTCCAGTATTAAATATAAAATCTTATGTTTGGCTTTTAAAGCCCTTTATACCCTGGAACCTTTCAAGATTTCCAGTTTTCTTATACCTATGCATTGTTTCCCCTGCCCCATGCACTCTGTGATGCAGTGACAGTGACCTCCTCCTTGCTATTTTTCACACAACTCTCATTTCCCTATTCTGAGCATTTTCACTAGATTTCTCCCATGCCTGGAACTCTCCCTCCTTATTTTTGCCTCCTGGCTTCTCTGGCTTCCTGTAAGTCTCACCTTCTAGAAGAAGCCAATCCAATCTTCTGATTGTTAGTACCCTTCCTTCTGAGATCATCTCCTATTTGCTCTGCATATAACTTATATACATATACAACTTTATACATAGTTGACTGCATGTTGTCTTAGACTGTGAGCTCCTTGAAAGAAGAGACCAGTTGCTTTTTTGTTTGTTTGTTTGTTTCTTTCTATCCCCTGCATTTAGAGTAATGCCTGGTACACTGTAAATGCTTAATCAATGCTAGTTAACTGACTGACCAACCACATGGTTGACTATTATAAGAAGGTGGGGTATAATCCTACCTCATATCAAGCCCTTCTTGGGATCATGCCAGGGAACCCCAGAGGGCGAGGGCTCCTACTTGGAAGACCACTGCTTTAGGAATTTTTTCTTTCTTTTTTTTTTGTGGGGCAATGGGGGGTTAAGTGACTTGCCCAGGGTCACAAAGCTAGTAAGTGTCAAGTGTCTGAGGCTGGATTTGAACTCAGGTCCTCCTGAATCCAGGGCCAGTGCTTTATCCATTGCACCACCTAGCTGCCCCCACTGCTTTAGGAATTAATAGAGCTCTGAGTATTCTATAGATTCTGAGGAGTGTGTCCACCTGTCTACTGTCAGAGAAATATGATGGCTTTGTAATTTTGTGGTAATTAGTTATGAATGGAATTACCAAATTAGTAAACACCAGGAGAAAGTGATAGAGAAAATCCATTTGGGGATTAATAGAGCAAAGGAGGCAGTGTCTTGTGACAGCTTCCTGGCAGAGTACAACATCAAAAAGCAGGGATACACCACAGGAGGGTGAGAAGGCAGGAGGGACTGGCAGGGAAGTGATCAAAGTTACCAGTGATCTCTTAATTGCTACATCAAATGGCCTCTTCTCAATCTTCATCCTTCTTGACCTCTCTGAAGCTTATGGCACTACTGATCCCACTCTCTCCTTTCTGAATTTTTATGACCCCATTCTTTTGGGCTTATTCACCCGTCTGACTACTTCTTTCAAGTTTGCTTTGTGGGGGCTACATCCATGTTATGCCCATTAACTGGACAGTGGCTATGTCCTAAGCCTTCTCTAATTCTCCCTCTACACTCTCTTGGTGACCTCACATGGCTTTAATTATCATGTCTATGCTATAGTCTTTCTCCTGAGCTCTCATCCTCTTTTGTAAGTTGCCTTATGTACATTTCTGATTGGATGTTCTGTAGGCATCTCAAATATAACATGTCTAAAATATATTACCTTTTCCCTCAAATCCACTCCTCTTACACACTTCCCTATTTCTGTTAAGGGTATCTATTCAAAACTCAGTGTCATTCTGGACTCCTCACTCTCACGCCTCCCAGATATCTAATCAGAGGTCACATATTGTCCTTCCCCCTCCACAGCATTTCTAGGATATGTCTACTTCACTCATACAGCCACTATTCTAGTTCATGCCTCTCACCTGTATTACTGCAGCCACCATCTAATTAGCCTCTCTGCCTCAAGAATTTCTATCCTCCCACCCCAATCCATTTTCTATAAACCTGCCAAAGTGATTTTTTACTAAAGCACAGGTTAGATCATGTCAATTCCCTACTAAATAAAATTTCAGTAGCTTGCTATTACTTAAAGGATTAAATATAAACTATTCCATTTGGCATTTAAAACTCTTGATAACCTGGCCCTAACCTACCTTTTTGGCCTTATTACATAGAGTTTCCTTTCACATACAGTATGGTCTTCTTTTTTTTTTTTTTTGAGATATTTTATTTTTTCCGTTACATGTAAAGATAGTTCTCAACTTTTGTTTATACGAGCTTTACAATTTCAGATTTTTCTCCCTCCCTCCCCTCCCTCCCCCCTCCCCTAGACAACAGGTAATCTGATATAGGTTATATCTATATATCTCTATACATATACATATATATATATATACACACACATATATATATACACATAATAACATTAATCCTATTTCTGCATTAATCCTGTTACAAGAGAAAGAATCAGAGCAGTGATGCAAAACCTCAAAATGGAAAAAAAAAACAACAGCACCCAAAACAAAAGAAATAATATGGTTCAATCAGCATCTATACTCCACAGTTCTTTCTTTCTTTTTTTTTTCTTGGATTTGGAGATCCTCTTCTATCCTGAGTTCCCTGGAACTCTTCTGTACCATTGCATTGGTGAGAAGAATATAGTCCATCACAGTAGGTCAACACTCAATGTTGATGATACTGTGTACAATGTTCTTCTGGTTCTGCTCATCTCACTCATCATCAGCTCACGTAAGACCCTCCAGGTTTCTCTGACAGTATGGTCTTCTTAATATTTTTCCCAGCTATTTCTCCCACCGAAATTATTTTGTGTATATGACCCTTCAGCTCCAATTTCCATTGGCTGTTTTCCATGCCGGCATGTAAACCCACTTTACCCTCACCTTGAAGAGCCCCCCCGTTTCCTCAAGGCTTTGCTTAAATACCATCTTCTACTTGAAGTCATTCATAATCCTTCCAGATGCTAGTACTTCCTCCTCCTTCAAAACTACCTTGTATCTGTTGTATATAAATGTGTATACATATGTGTGTATATATACATACATATATGTATATATGCATACACACACATATATATAAATAAATAAACATAATAGTATACGTGTGCCTCCTCTGGCTATATTGTAAGCCCTTTGAAGGTAGGGGATGGTTCACTTTGCCTCCTTGCATCTACATATGATGCTAAAGAAATGCTTATTGATTGATTGGTTGAAAGAATGGAATTAGGAATCAGAATGCTGTCATTCATTCTTGACTAGGTTGCTGACCTGATCATCTCAACTTGGAACTGGGACAAGTCATCCTGGAGCACGACAGAACTGAGAAAATGGTCCTCCAAAGCTATAATAAGAGGGAATTAAATAGCTACACAGAAGAACTTCTTGCTGGTGAGGATAATAAGGCACTTGGCTCAGTGACTATGGAATATCCTTCCCTGAATATCTTTAGAAAGAGGAGAGATTCTTATCTGTTTAATTCTTGTCTGAGAGTATAAATGAGTTGTCTTGACAGAAGGCGAAGGAATAGGAAGAGATGACCTTATAGGTTTTTCTGCCAGCCTGAAGTTTCCTTGTCCCAGCTTCCTGCCTAGAATACTCAGAGACCATGTGAAGAGGACTCTGGATTTCTTGGGGAATAGCACTTCACTAGCAAGGCATAAGAATGAGACTGAGGAAGGGGTAGGAGTGGCTGCCATGGATCATAGTGATCTGGAATCTTCATTAAGTGCCTGTCTGGCTCTGGAAGAGAGAGTGAGGTTGACAACTTTGTGCAAATCTGCCCCACTTAAACCCAGTTCATGAGCAAGTCAAGACATCACCCCTGACGTCACTGGTCCTCTTCGAATGAAGGATGAACAACATCCACCAATGGTGGTGCATTAGGAGTGCAGATAGTCACACAGATACAGTTTATGCTTTTTAGAAGTCAACATAAGGGGGTGGCTAGGTGGCGCAGTGGATAAAGCACCGGCCCTGGATTCAGGAGTTCCTGAGTTCAAATCCGGCCTCAGACACTTGACACTTACTGGCTGTGTGACCCTGGGCAAGTCACTTAACCCCCATTGCCCCGCAAAAAAAAAAAAAAAAAAGAAGTCAACATAGATATGGATAGAGTATTTAGGACAAATACAAAATGCTAACGTTCAATGGTTTTATTAGGAGTATACATTAAGAGCAAGCAGATGGAGGGGGAAGTGCATTGAATCAGGATGGTAGTTGAAGAGCAAGTCTTCACCTGAGAGTTGGGTGTTTGCTCTGGGGGTGGGCCATTCTGTTTTGGACAAGAGGGTCCAGAAGGTATGGGGGATTCTGTCAGGTAGTTGATAGTGTGGCATGTCATTCGTTGGCATAGGAAAATAGAAATAAGACAAGAAGGTGGAGGCAGGGATCCTACTGCATGAGAACAAGAAATGTGTCATATCTCTGAATATGTACAGTGCCCAGTTTAGCACTTTGCACTCAACAGGTTTTTAAAAGATGCCGTCTGAGTCAAATTGAACTTCAACCCACCAGGGAAAGAAAGAACACCAAAGCTAGTTCTTCTAAGCCAGGGGCATCCAATGAGCAACCAAAATTTGCTGCTGGCTTTTGGTCCCCATAAATTAAAGTAGGCCCTAGTAACTGGGGCTTTGCCCCAGGTTACTAACAGAACGTATACTCCTTTAGCAGTTAGAAACAACTGAAGTTAGTACCTAGTTAGCAAGAATAATTAAAGTTGGAAGCTACCAGATGATGAGCTTCTTACCCTCTCTTCACTGCTTTCCCCATCCCTTTGGTTGAACCTTTTCGACTAGGTCCTGCTGTGCACTCCTGATAGCCAAATTTACCATAGCAGTGGCTCCAGTGTCCTTGAGTTTTCCCTTAGTGTCATGAAGTATAAGAAATAAGGCTGCCTCCTCATTTTCACTCCACTGAGTTTATTTTAAAAAGTTGATTTAAAGGTGCCTTTCATGATATTTGCCCTAGTATGTTTTGTGGTGTTTGCCCTGGGCACCAAAATTGCTAGTTACAGTTCTCAAAAGGGAAGTAGGTGGAGGGATTGGGAGCTCTGTGATAATTAAATATTATGAAGTGTGCTGCATCAAACCCTACTCTTCAACTCTGGGCCCCTTAGGTCACATTTGCACAGAGGGAAGACAGTTGGGCATGGGCAAGAACTAAAAAGGATACAAAAAGAGTTCAAATGCAGAGAAATTGGAATCAGATGAAGCAATAAAAAGAATGGGGAAACAAAAGGAGGAAATGAAAGGAGAGTTTTGGAATGAGCATGATAAAGGCAGAGTTGAGTTAGTTGGGGAGGAGAAAGAAAAGTACCTGTCAGAAAGTAGGGGGAGAAAGAACCCATTCTTCTTCTTCTTTTTTTTTTTTAGTGAGGCAATTGGGGTTAAGGGACTTGCCCAGGGTCACACAGCTAGTAAGTGTCTGAGGCCGGATTTGAACTCAGGTACTCCTGACTCCAGGGTCAGTGCTTAACCACTGCACCATCTAGCTGCCCCCGAAAGAACCCATTTTTAGAACATTACAGCACATCAGAACTCTCATTTGACAGAACAGGAAACTGAGGCCACAGAGCTGAAGAGGAAGGACTAGAACCCAGAGAGGTAGCATGGCACAGTGGAAAAAGCACATGCTTTTTACTCATAAGACTTGGGCTCAAATTATATCTCTATGACTGTATGACCCAGGGCAGGTTATTTTCTCTAATTTTGCTTTAGTTTCCTCATCTATAAAAGGAAGAGGTTGGACTATATGATCTCCTTCACAAGTACCTCTCATTTCTAAAACCCCATGATCCTACAACTTATAGACCAGAGATTCTGCTTTATGTCATATTTTTGATGTTGTCTCATTTTTCAGTTGTGTCCTGTTTTTCTTGGCAGAGAGATTGGAGCGGTTTGCCTTTTCCTTCTTCAGCTCATTTTACAGATGAGGAAACTGAGGCAAACAGGATTAAGTGACTTGCCCAGGGTCACACAGCTAGTAAGTGTCTGAGGCCAAATTTGAACTCAGGAAAATGAGTCTTCCTGACTCCAGGCCAGCATTTTATCCATTGTATACCTAGCTATCCCTTATGTCACATGGTCTCTTATAATGAAAAGACATTTCATCACTATACTTCTAGTCTCCAAACTTAAGCTCTAGTCATGCAATTTCTACTTTTCACTTAGACACTATCTGCCTCAGTTTTCTCAACTGTAAAATGGAGACCATAAGAGCATTCACCTCTCAAGGTGGTTGTGAGGATCAAGGTGTTTAGCTTGGGGCCTGGCACATAGAACATGCTTAATTAATGCCAGCTTCCTTCCTCAGAGAGAGAGAGAGAGAGAGAGAGAGAGAGAGGGTATGGACAGAAAGGATAGGATTCCAGATCCTTACAATATTCTCAGTGAAAGCAGCAGGGTGAGAAGAGAGTCACACAGCCCTGATAACCAGAAGCCTCTCCTGGGACTGTGGATAAACTGAGTTTGAATCTTTTTTGTTGTTCAGTTGTTTTTCAGTCATGTTTGACTTTCTGTAACCCCATTTGGGGTTTTCTTGGCAAAGATACTGGAGAGGTTTGCCATTTCGTTCTCCAGCTCATTTTATAGAGGGGAACAGGGTGAAGTGACTTGCCCAGGGTCACACAGCTAGTAAGTGTCTGGGGCCAGATTTGAACTCAGGAAGATTCATCTTCCTGACTTCAGGACTGACACTATCTACTGTGCCTCCTAGTTGCCCTTAGAATCCTTAGCTTCCTTCAAAGCTTAGCTCAATTACCACCTTCCTGATTCTCCCTAAATGCTGCTAGCATCGTTCTACTGAAATTATTTTGTACATGTGTTCTCTCTCGTTCTCTCTCTCATTCTCTCTCTCTCTCTCTCTCTCTCTCTCTCTCTCTCTCTCTCTCACACACACACACAAAATCATACATACAAACTCAAGTTTCCTTTAACTTCAAATAAATTTTTCACCTTTTACTTATGTGTGCATTTGTTGTTTTCTCCCAGGAAAGTGTAGGCTTCTTGAGGGCAGGGGCAGTTTCATTTTTCATTTTTCACATGCAACATCTAGCACATTCCTAGAATAATTGTTTGTCCAATGAAATTAGGGCCATCATTTGAGACAAGTTGGTTTACTTTTCCCCCTCGTAAGTCCTGGTTTACTTCCTTCCCCCTTTTAAAAACATGGTAGTGATGGTGGGGTCCATATATATAGATATAGTGGTCCCACTGTGACTCATCATAAGAGGCAGCAGTGACTTTCATCCTCATCATAAGCAACTCTGGCTTTCCTAGGGGTCTCTGAACAAATAGAAACACTTTCTGGGTAAAATGAAATGGAAGAAGAACTCTGAGAAAAGCCAGTGGCAATATAAGGGTGATGGAAGGCCTTGGAGAAGAGAGTCACTGGGGGTCAGACAAGAAAGAATGAGAAGGAAAGCTAATGTAGGGTGAATAGAGCTAGCTCTTGATGATGGATTATCTCAATTATCTGTGGTTATAGGGCATGAGGTAGAGGTGGGGGGAGGGGAGAAGGATAGGGGAGTAAGGATCCTAGGAATCCATAGATTTATGTAAGTCTCGTTTTATCCAATAATTTCAATGTCCTTTAACCAGCAAGTCATTGTTTTCTCATCTGTAAAATGAAGGCATTGGACTAAATGATCTTGCAGGTCCTGTCCAGCTCTAAAGCTTATGTTCCTGTGATTCTAAATTGTCTTCTAGAGCTGCTCACATCACTGCCATCTAAAAACAAACATTTATGAAACATTTACTTGGGGTAGGATGCAGTACCGTGCACTGAAATGCTGTAAGGCAGTATCTGTCCTCAAAGGACTTGTAATCCATCTCATTGAGGAGACAGGATAGATATACAATCAATAACAATAAAAGGTGGCATTTGTTAAGTGCCAAATGAATGGTACAGACTGTAAGTGTTGGAAGAGTTCAGAGAAGGGAGGGATCATCAAGGACTTGAGTTGGGCCTTGAAGGATGAGCAGGACTTCGAAAGAACCATCAACTATGTATCCCTGGGCATTTACTGAATTCTGCCTTACAGGATATAATTATTTCTTTACATCTTTTATCTTTCCTACTGGACTATAAGCTCCCTGAGGGCAGGAATAAATGAAAATGTCTTTTTTCATTATTGTAATACCCTAAAGCAGAGCTGTCAAACATGACTCCCACCCATCACCCCAGCCACATTAAAATGTAATTGGGAATGTTGGAGAGGCTGTGGGAAAATTGGAACACTAATGCATTGTTGGTGGAGCTGTGAGCTGAACCAACCATTCTGGAGAGCAATTTGGAATTATGCCCAAAGGGCGATAAAGCTGTGCATACCCTTTGACCCAGCAATCCCACTTTTAGGTCTTTTGCCCAAAGAAATCATGGAAGGGGGAAAGGGACCCACATGTACAAAAATATTTATAGCTGCTCTTTATGTGGTAGCAAGGAATTGGAAGTTGAGGGGGTGCCCATCAATTGGGGAATGGCTGGACAAGTTGTGGTATATGAATACAATGGAATCCTATTGTGCTGTAAGAAATGATGAGCAGGAAGAGTTCAGAGAAACCTGGAGGGTCTTACGTGAGCTGATGATGAGTGAGATGAGCAGAACCAGAAGAACATTGTACACAGTATCATCAACATTGAGTGTTGACCTACTGTGATGGACTATATTCTTCTCACCAATGCAATGGTACAGAAGAGTTCCAGGGAACTCATGATAGAAGAGGATCTCCAAATCCAGGAAAAAAAAAAGAAAGAAAGAACTGTGGAGTATAGATGCTGATTGAACCATATTATTTCTTTTGTTTTCGATGCTGTTGGTTTTTTTTTTCTTTCTATTTTGAGGTTTTGCATCACTGCTCTGATTCTTTCTCTTGTAACAGGATTAATGCAGAAATAGGATTAATGTTATTATGTGTATATATATGTGTGTGTGTATATATATCTATATCTATATGTATATGTATAGAGATATATAGATATAACCTATATCAGATTACCTGCTGTCTAGGGGAGGGGGGGAGGGAGGGGTGGGAGGGAGAAAAATCTGAAATTGTAAAGCATGTATAAACAAAAGTTGAGAACTATCTTTACATGTAATGGGAAAAATAAAATACCTCATACATTAAAAAAAATGTAATTGGGAAATAGTTAACAAAAAAATAAAAAGTCCAATAGAATATAGATAATGTTAATATGTGGTTTTCTAAGTCAACATGTAGCCAGATTCCCTTTTCTTTGAGTTTGACATTAACCGACCTAAAATATTTCAAATAGTAGGGATTGTTTCATTTTTGTCTTTGTCTCTCAGGCAGCTTGCACAATGCCTGGCACACAGTAGATGTTTAATAAATATTGGTGATCAAATAAATAGAGGGGTTGGCATTGTAACTAGAGGGTCAATGTATAGAGGCTTATTTATTAGGAAATCATATTGGTTAGAGAAGCGGGGTCCTGACTCAAAGGAGTAGATGATTACACTGGTGAAAAGATAGGCCCGAGCTCACAAAAATGAGATCAGACATGGGAAGACACTTTGTGATATGCAAATTGCTGCACAAATGTAAGAAATTTAAAGGATCACAGCTAGAAGGGGTCTCAGTGGCCCAAATCATAACTGACCAAGAATCCAATTTACAACACATCTGACAACTGGGTTCAACCTTTGCTTGAAGATTTCTAGCGAGGAGGAACTCCACTTAACAACCTCATTTCAATTTTGGATAGCTCTAATTATTAGGAACTATTTAATAATAATAGCTAATAGTGACGTAGATCTTTAAGAATTGCAAAGTACATTGCAAATGTTATCTCATCTGATCTTCACAACAGTCCCAGGAGGTAAGTATTATTTTTATCTCCGTTTTTCAGATGGGGAAAAGGAGTCAAACAGAGGTTTGCCAGGGTAAGTATCTGGGGCTGGATTTGCACTCAAGTCTCCCTGACTCCAATCCTGTGCTCTATCCGCTGCGACATTTAGCGGCCAAAGTGATGGTATTTCCTTATATATCAAGATTAAATCTGTCTTTATGTAACTGCCATTCATTACTCCTACTTTTGTCTTCTGGAGACAACTAGAATGAGTTTAATTTCTTTTCCACATGCTAATCCCTCAAATGCCTGAATTGCTATCCTGTCTGACTAAGTTCACTCTTCCAGGCTGAGCAGACCCAGTGCCTTTAGCTGATGTCCAGTTCTCCAGTCCTCTTTTATTATCCAGGTATCCCCTCCATCTTTTCTATACCTTGCCTAAAATGTGGTGCTCAGTACTCTAGGTAGGATCTATCTGCCATGGGCAGATGATAGTAAAATAATTGCTTCTCTAATTCCAGATACTAAATCTTTCTTGATATAGCTTAGGACAGCATCAGTTTTGGGGGGAACTGCCAGATCACAATGCGGACTCATGGGTGTACTTGGAGCCCACTAAAATCCCCACATCTATTTTTTTCCACAGGAGCAGCTGGATGTCCAGCACTGACTCTCTATCTGTACCTGGGAAATCAGGTTTTTGAACTCAGAATTTTACTTTTGTCCTTATTAAATTTCATCTCATTTGATGGAAATCTTTTCACAATTTGAACTCTGACATCTATCGTGTTAGCTGGCCCTATCACTGGAACATTTCATAGGCACACCATTTAATGCCTTCATCCAAATCAATGAAAAAAAAATTGACAGCTCCCCCAGACATTAGACTAGAGATCCCTTTCCAACCTCACATTAAAGTGTGATTCCTCTCTGTGTCCAGTCATTTAACTGGTTCCAAATCTGCTTAACTGTGTGTATTACCTAGACTACCATCTAGTCCAGGGGAGTTTAACTTTTTTTTTGTCTCATGGCCCTCTTTGGCAGTCTGGTAAAGCCTATGGACCCTTTCTGAGAACAATATTTTTCAATGTATAAAATAAAATACATGACATTACAAAGAAAACTAATTATATTGAAATAAAATTGTCAAAGGGGCAGTGATGTGGCACAGTGGATAGAGCACTGTGCTTGGGATTCATCTTCATGAGTTCAAATCTGGCCTCAGACACTTACTAGCTGTGTGACCCTGAGCAAGTCACTTAACCCTGTTTGCCTTGGTTTTCTCATCTGTACAACAAGCTGGAGAAGGAAATGGCAAACTACTCTAGCATCTTTGCCAAGAAAACCCTAAATGGTCATGGAGAGTCAGACATGACAAATGGCTGAACAACAACATACTTGTTAAAATATATTTTAAAAAACAAGTGGGGCATCTAGGTGGCACAGTGGATAGAACACCAGCCCTGGATTCAGGAGGACTTGAGTTCAAATCCTACCTCAGACACTTAATACTTACTAGCTGTGTGACCCTGGGCAAGTCACTTAACCCCAATTGCCTCACCAAAAAAACCAACCCCCCCCCCAACAAAAAACAAAGTTCATAAACTCTAGGTTAAGAGCCCTTGATTCTAACCCAATTCCTGCAACTTATCCACAAGCATGCCATAGAAGACTTAGGCAAATGTCTTGCTGAAATCTAAGTAATCTATATCTACAACATTTGCTTGATCTACCAATAAGAATAATAAAAGGTATACGTTTCCAAGTAGCAGGAGATGAAGTAGCAGCCAAGAGCTTTGGATATTGTTAAGTATAACTCTTATATGAATATATTTACTTTTTTCAATGTGGAAAAAAGGTAAAATCATTATCAACTAAAGGGCAAAGCAGGCTCCCACTGGTTGGGGGTGACAGAAGGGGAGTGTGCTATTTGTTGGGCCATACGGTGTGGACTGGGTCCCTCTCCTCTTCCTCCTTCTCCTCCTCACTTTCCAATCTGGTCTCATTGGTAGTAAGGAGGGCAAAGGTGCTGGCTAAATCTATTACTAGGGAGGTAACAGATAATTAGAGAATCCTCAGCAGTATGAAAATTTAAATACTTAGGAAACCTTCTGGCACCATCCTGTATTCCTCATCACCTTTAGGAAGTAGCTGATACAAAGGAAAGATCACTGGATTTAGAGGGAGAGGTCCTGGGTTTAAATCCCAGCTCTGAGCCTATTACCTATAAGGCTTTGGGAAAATCATTTAACCTTTCTGGATCTAAATTTTTTTTCCTCCTTTGTACAATGAGGGGTTTGGATTAGATGATCTTTAAAATCCCTTCTGTCTTAAAATCTATGATCTTATGATGGTGAATTCAATGCACACTAATGTATACACTTTATATACTATTTTTATTATATGTAATTTACTGATTTGTTTGATCATTGTTATAAAGATTGTAACAAATTTATAATATCATTTAATGAAATAGAAGCTAAGAAAATTATTTGTATAAATCATTTTTATAGTAAATGTGGGGCAGTGACAATGTGTGTGTGTGTGTGTGTGTGTGTGTTTAGCTGGGGAATTGATCAAACTGAGTTGCCCAGTTCATTTCATGAAATTATAAGGTATAGACCTTTGTCAGAAAAGGTCATTTTAAATGGATCTGGACATGCATTGTGCTTCAGCACTGAAAGATATGCCTTTTGGAATGACACAGTAGCACCTGATTGGTCCCTGTGTGTCTCAATGACTAGGAGATTGTGACAAAAATGATTGTTGATGGAAACAGAATACTCTCCCCACACTTGTCTATAAGAGAAGTGGAAATCTGTTCTTTTTGGCTCCTACCTCTTTGGGGGGGGGCATATAATGCTTTCTTTCCCTTGGATTTCAAGCATGGAGAGAGTAAGGGGATCTATCTCCCCATAGCCCCTGGGAGTTATGGTGGCCACAAGCATATGGCAGATGGAATATGCGATTGCCCTAGGAAAACCTGAGTCCCTGGTCACCTTCTGCTGTTTTCTATCTTCTTATCTGAGCACAAGCCAAAGACAGCAGGATTCTGAGAACCTGATGTTTCCAGCCTTGGTGAGTTGAACTCTTCATGAGTTCAAGAGTTTTGAAAATGGGCCCCATCTGCCCAATAGGGTATTACTTAAGGGACATTTATTAAATGTTCAGTGTTATTGTGGCAGGTTGTGTCCAGCAGAATACTCCAGCGGTCTGTGCTTGGCCCTGTGCTGTTTAACTTCTTTGTCTAGGAGTTGGATAAAGGAATAGATGGTATGCTCATCAAAGTTGGGAGGGATAACTAAAAGTGCATAACATTTTTGTTCAGTCGTTTCAGTTGTGTCCAACTCTTTGTGACTCTATTTGGGGTTTTCTTTGCAAAGATACTGGAATGATTTGCAATTTCCTTCTCCAGCTCATTTTACAGATGAGGAAAGTGACTTGCTCAGGTCACATAGCAAGTAAATGTCTGAGGCCAGATTTAAACTGAGGAAGGTGAATCTTTCTGACTTCAATCCCAGCACTCTTATGCACTGTACCCACCGGCCAGGATCCAAAAGCATCTTGATAGACTAGAACATTGAATCTAATCAGATGAAATTCAATAGTCTAACACTTAAGTCCAAAAAAAGCAACTCCATAAATAAGATAGGGTAGCATGGATAGAAAGAAATTATTTTGAAAAGAATCTGGGAGGGGCCAGCTAGGTGGTGCAGTGGATAAAGCACTGGCCCTGGATTCAGGAGGCCCTGAGTTCAAATCTGGCCTCAGACACTTAACACTTACTAGCTGTGTGACCCTGGGCAAGTCACTTAACCCTCATTGCCCTGCCCCCCCCCCAAAAAAAAAAGAAGCGAAAAGGATCTGGGGGTTTTAGTGGACTCTCTGCTCAATATAAATCAACAATGTAATGTGGTAACCAGAAAAGCTCATGCAATTTTAGATTGCCTAAGGAAGGGGCCTAGTTTCTAGGAACAGTGAGTTGATAGTCTCACTTTACTCAGCTCCTGCCAGACCTCATCTGGGGTACTGCATTCAGTTCTGGTTGTTATGGCTTAAGAAGGACATTGATAAACTGGAGAGTGTCTAGAGTAAGGCAATAGGGGTGACAGATGGTCTTGAGCTCATTGCATATGATAATCAGTTAAAGGAATTTGGCAAGTTAAGCTTGGAGAATAAAATACTCAGGGGGATAATAGGATAGCTGTTTTCAGAACCTTTGAGCAATGGATAGAAGTGGCAAGTTTAATCTTGATGTAAAGATATACTTCCAAACAATTAGAGCTATCCAAAAGAACAATAAGTTTGGTAAGTAAGTACTGGATTCCTAGGGTCAGTAGAGGTCTTCAAACAAACACACTGGGTAGGTGGATTGTAAATGGGATTCTAGGTCAGGTTTCATATAATGAGATTCTGTTATTTTGTTAAAATCTTCAATTTGCAGAACCAGGAGCAATGGGTGAAAGTTGGAAAGAAGTAAATTTAAGCTTTATGTCAGGAAAAAGTGCTTAATAATTAGTGGAGCCATTCCAAAAGTGGAATGACTTGCCTTGAGAGTTAGTGGGTTCCTCTTCCTGGGAAACCTTTAAAATAGAGAACAGATGATCGATCACTTGTTGTCAAGTATCCTTCAGGCATGTGCTAGACCCGAAGGCCAGTGAGGTCTAATTCTCAAATTCTGTGATCCCCAAAACAGTTCCACTTTTCAGGAGAACACCACTGCCAGGACAATTCTGCAACAGAAGGACTAAATAATGCTTAGAACTTGTCCAGGTTAGGCAGTGAGTTGGTGATGCAGTGGATAGAAGTCTGGACCTGGAGTCAGGAAGACTCATATTCCTGAACTCAAATCTGGCCTCAGACAGTAGCTGTGTGACCTTGGACAAGTCATTTAATCCTGTTTGCCTCAGTTTCCTCCTCTGTAAAATGAGCTGGAAAAGGAAATGGCAACAACTCCAGAATTTTTTGCCAAGAATATCCCAAATGGGGTCATGGAGAGTCAGATACAATGGAAATAAACGCTGTTCAGGTTGGCTAGGAAATCTAGACCACCTGAGTTGCTCAGACAATGTTGATCTGAAGTCAATGTGAGCTATCTTTCCAGAAGCCCCCTACAAAGTTTCCTTTACCTTTAGGGAGACTATAAGGAATGTGATGGCTAATTTATATATATATATATATATATATATATATATATATATATTTGTATATATGTATGTATGTGTTAATGTGCATTTTTGAGTCATTTATTTTCAGCATTTTCTTCCTTGTCACCAAAGAAACTTTCAATAGTCCGCATTGTTTTCTGTCTGTTCATTTTTCTAGTCTATTTCCTGACTTTTAACTCCTTCTTAAAGTGGGGCACTGCCTCCAGGACACACTGTCCCAAGTTTCAGGGGGTCTAAGGTGGTACGATTTAAGGAGAGGCAGGTTTCTCCACTCCCCTGCCCTGCATTCTGGTCCCAGCATTTTCTATGGTGGAAAAAAATAAACATCTGTGCTCATAGTTTGTATGGTACAACAAATGCCACTTCTAGAAAGAACCTTATTTGTTGTTCCATATGAGCCATAAGATTTCTGTGAATTAGAGAGTGAGAGAAAGAGCCTCACTTTCCTCTTCAGGATCAAGTTCCCTGTTAGAATAAATTCACATCTTGATGAGGCCAAAGTAGAGTCCCATTGTGGAAGGGACACAAGTCATATCTTAAACCTAGGATATCTATTCTGGGGACTCTGTATGTGAGGTGGGGGTGGCACAGGTACTCCATCTATTATACTTTTTTTCCATTCAGATACAAAGTTTGGAAACCACTGTTAATTATTAATCAATGAGTTATCAGCTAATGCTAATAACTGGAATTTATATAGCATTTTAAGGATTTCAAAACACTTTACAAATATCTCATTTGATCCTCACAACAACCCTAAGAGGCATTTATTATTAACCCCAATTCACAGATGAGGAAAATGAGACAAATTAAGTGACTTAGTCAGGGTCAAACAGCCAGTAGGTGTCTGAGGCTAGATATAAATTCAAGTTTTCCTGATCCGGGCCCAGGGCTTCATCCACTTCACCACCTAGCTGCTACAAGGTTCTGTTCTGAAACAATATGGACTGGTCTGAATTTCTTCCTGATTCAGATCCCAAACAAGCAGGGCCCAGGAAGAAAGAAAGGACCAAGGGGAGGTACACAAGAGCACTTTCTGTGCATTATGGCACAGAAAGAATATATCATAATTTCTATGTATACTTATTTACCTAAAAAAGGGAGAAGAAACCAAGATATATGGACACCCTTATTTGTTTTATAGTCGGAGAGCCTCTTGTCAAGTAGGGTGTGAAAAATATCAAAAGGGAAGGGTGGGAGTCACACAAAAAAGGAGGGTTTGACTGTGACACACTTGCTTATTCGTTCACTTTCAGTATATTGTGATATACTGCAGTTTATGTGTGGCCAGTTAAGTGGCTTCATAGATGACATTATCTAGTTTTAACTAAACTAACCATCACAAAATAGACAAGTGGCTTAAAAATATTCTTGCAAAGAAAGTCAGGATTGAAGATGAGACTAATAATGTAAATACAAGTGGATAAAAAGGAAAATGGTAGAGTTTACAATTCTGATTCTTAACAAACTCCTTGTAAGCCACATTATGAAGTAAAGACAATGATTTAATCAGATCTGACAAGAAGTCAACAAAAAATTAAATTATCAAGATTATTTGAAACACAGATTTCTATCCATTATCATTAACAATGAACCTTTACCCCAAGTCTATATTGTGCCTTGAGATATTAACTGGTAGTATGAAGCCATCCCAATTATCAAGCCATTTAAAAACTAAGCTATTATTGCTTAAGATCATGTGTCACCTATAAAAACCCTCATATCTGCACACTTCAAAAACTAGGAAATGGAATTCTTTTACCTGTTTAAAAATCTTCCAAAAGAAGAGTTTTAGTGGGTCTTGGATTTGTTTGTTAAAAACATAAAAATGCAAAACCTTCTGATTAGTTTGCAAGAACAACAAACTGACATTGGCAAAGTTGGAAATTTACAGCCTGGATTTCAATAAAAACTGCATAATTGATAAATGGTATTAAAAATGACTTAGTAATTATAGCCAATGAGGTGCTTCTTCCAATTGGATCTACAGATCTCTGTGATGTATTTTTTTTTTTAGCTCTGATGCCTATTAAAACTCAATATTAAAACAGACTGAACATAGAACAAGACCTTCCACTATGTTGTGACCACTATTTAAAAATTAATGAAGCATATTCAATCACATTGTTTCCACTAAAATTTTGTCAGTAAAATTATTTTTTAAAGATGTTTCATCATCTTTATTTTATTCTTTAAAATTTTTATTGTTTTATGTATGATATAATTTATGAGTATGGTTGTATTGTTGTTGTTCAATTGTTTTTCAGTTGTGTTCAAGTCTTCATGACCCTATTTGGTGTTTTTTAGAGTGGTTTGTCATTTCCTTTTCCAGTTCATATTACAAATGAGGAAACTGAGGCAAATAAGGTTAAGTGATTAGCCTAGGATCACACAGCTAGTAAGTATCTGAACTCATATTTGAACTCACAAAGATGAGTCTTCCTGACGTCAGGTCTGGCACTTTATCCACTGTGCCACCTAGCTGCTCTGGAGATTTTACTGCTGGTCAAATACCCTGAGGAAGTAATTGACAAAAAAGAAAGGTTCCATATACACCAAAATATTTACAGAAGCAGTTTTTGTGGTAGCAAAGAACTAGAAACAAGTAAATGCCTACCAACTAGAAAACAAGTAAATGCCCACCAACTGGGAAATGGTTAAACAAATTGTGGTACATGAAAGTAATAGATTTACTGTGCTATAAGAAACAATATTATACAGAGAAGCATAGAAAGACTGACATCAAATGATGCAAAATGAAGTGATCCAGGAAAGCAAAACCTTCACTATTTGTATTAATCAGAATTTAGCTATTATACAGGATAACTACAAACAATGTAGGTAGATAGAATAACATCCAAAACACAAGTAAAATAGTAACAATTATAAAGAAAACAGCCCTAAAGAAGAGGTATGAAAAGGTACCTCTCTCCTATTCCTTTTCAAAATTGGGGGCTTCAGGGGCTGTGAAATATCATATGCAATGTCATATTTTTTCCATGTGTTGATTGGTTTTGTTGATTTTTTTCTGTGCTTCCTCTTTTTACTTTTTTTCTTTTTTTAAAAAGTTACTTGTTATAAAGGAGAGCACTCTGGGAAAGCATGGGATATAGTGGTCGAATATAAGTAATGTAAAAACGAAAGATCAATCATCATCCATTTTTATAAAAAGAAACAGGAATGTTTGGAAAAGGGATATGTTTGAAGGGGAAAGATAATTTCTGTTTCAGACACGAGTCTTAGTTGCCTATGGGATATTTAGGTTGAAATGTCCAATAAGTAATTGATGATATAGTATGGGAGCTCAGGCTAGAGATGAGGAATGAGTATATAGATCTGGGAGTCATCTACATAGAGATGATAATTGAACCCAGGGGAGCTGATGAGATCTCCCAGAGAGAAAGTGTTGAGAGAGAAGAGGGCCCAGGACAGAGCCTTGGGGTATACCCACAGTCAGAAGCAAAGATTTAGATGATGACCCAGTAAAAGAGAGTGATAACAAGTAGTTTGACAGGAGAATAAGAGAGAATAATGCCATGAAAAACTCAGTGAGGAAAATGTAGTTAGAGAGGGTGGTCAACAGTTTCAAGATTGCAAAGAGGTTAAGAATAATGAGTGTTATGAGAAGGCCATTAGGTTTGGCAGTTAAAAGATCACTGGTAACGTTGGAGAGAGCAGTTACCAAGGAAGGAAGGAGAGCAATCTTGACTATTTATGGGCTCAGGTAGGAGTCCTTTGTGTTTTTCTGGTGGGTTAAATAAAGCCTGTCCTATATTTGATAGTCTGTTAGCTTGAGTACTGACATGGGAGCTGAGGGACCTTTACCTTTTTCATAAAGACCTAGACATGAGCCAAATTCTATGGTCCCCAGGAGGGAAGCCCGAGTGTGGGTACAAGCCAAAGGGTGATTTATGGAAGAAGACACCGAGACCAAACCGGGACTACGTAAACCCAGAGCTTTGGTTCTGGCCTTGGGCTACAAAGACAAAGAGGAAGATGTAAGCAGTGGCAGAGAGATAATAAATGCAGCAATAAATACATGGGTATGGAGAAACTGGAGGGGGTGGAGGGAGAGAAGAGGAAGAAAAACAAGAAACATTCTCCATGGAGGCTCCAAGGAAAAGAAACAAAAGGGAGAAACTGAGAGTAGACAGAGACAGACGAAAGAGCAACAGAAACAATATATGAGTAATATAGAGGGAGAGAGGCAAAGAAAGAAAGACCAAGAAATACAGAGACAGAGACAGAGTGATTTGGAAATGATTACAGTCCACATTGGGTTCAGCTGTTTCAGTTGAGGGGAGAACATAACCTTTTCACAGTATTTTGCCAGATCTCTCTCTCTCTCTCTCTCTCTCTCTCTCTCTCTCTCTCTCTCTCTCTCTCTCTCTCTCTCCCCCTCTCTCCCTCTCTCCCACACACATCTGTCCATCTATCCATTTTTCTTTCTTCCTATTCCTTCCTTCCTTCCTTTCCTTCCTCTCTGTCTATCTATCCTATTTATAGACATAGACTATCACTCTAAAGCTTGCAGGTAAACTTACAGATGTGACTAGGAGAAGACAGATATCCTCAAGGGCCTGCTGCAGAGGGTCACCTCTCATCTGGTCTGTCCAATAAGGGGGAAGAGTATGAAATCCTTATGACCTCTTTCATTAATGTAAGAAGAAACTGGTTGGGGGAGGAAGGAATCAAGAATACCACTGGTTGATGAGGAATGGTCTCTCCCAATCTGGGATGCTGTGTCTGTCCCTTCCCCCAAGAGAAGAAAGGATTCCTCTACCTTCTTTCACCATTTGAACTATTTAAATAGCATACTCCTATCTAAGTAATCTCAATTCTTGGTCACATTCTCCTATCCAGGTGAGCCTATCCTTCCCCTTGCTCCAGGTGAACGAGCTGCTCTTTCCACCTAGGAGTTTTGGGGTTAATACTTGTATTTCAGCTATCTATATTATTTCTATTACCTATTGCCATGATAAATTTGAATTATAGTTTATCTCCATCATCTATCAACCATAGCCATTTATCTGGAACAAATTTTCTTTTCTTTTTCTTTTTTGACTTGGATTCTTATAAATTTGATTTAGTTCTCGATATATTTTAGAAATGAGGCCTTTATCTGAAGTACTGGCTGTAAAAATTGTTTCCCAGTTTTCTGTCTTCCTTCTAATTTTGGATGCATTGCTTCTGTTTGTACAAAACCTTTTTAATTTAATATAATCAAAATCATCCATTTTGCATTTCATAATATTCTCTTTCTCTTGTTTGGTCATAAACTGTTCTCCTTTCCAAAGATCTGAGAGGTAAAGTATTCCTTCCTTTCCTAATTTACCTATGGTATCACCTTTTTATGTCTAAATCATGTACCCATTTTGACCTTATTTTAGTATAAGGTATAAGATGTTGGTCTATGCCTAGTTTCTGCCATACTCTCTTCCAGTTTTCCCAGCGTTTTTTTTTTTTTTGTTTTTGTTTTTTTTTTTGTGGGGCAATGAGGGTTAAGTGACTTGCCCAGGGTCACACAGCTAGTAAGTATCAAGCATCTGAGTCCAGATTTGAACTCAGGTCCTCCTGAATTCAGGGCCAGTGCTTTATCCACTGTACCACCTAGCTGCCCCCAGCAGTTTTTGTTGAATACTGAGTTCCTATCCCAGAAGCTGGAGTCTTTGGGTTTATCAATTCTTTTTCTTTTGTTTTATGGGGCAATGAGGGTTAAGTGACTTGCCCAGGATCACACAGCTAGTAAGTGTCAAATATCTTAATCAGGATTTGAACTCAGGTCCTCCTGACTCCAGGGCCAGTGTTTTATTCACTGTGCTACCTAGCTGCCCCAACCTGGGAGTTTTAAAGAATGGATAGAATTTTAGCTGGTCAGGGAGGAGTCTTCAATATAGAAGTGAATGTTAGAGGAATAGACAGTGTAAACCCACTTCATTCCCATACAGGTTATAGTCAGAAAAGGACCCAAATAATTGAAACAGCAGCTGTTCCTTAGTCCTTCTCTGATTAATGCCCCCTTTTCATTAAATACAAGTTAATAAATCCTTTTCCAGGGGCAGCTAGGTGGCACAGTGGATAGAGCACTGGCTCTGGAGTCAGGAGGACCTGAGTTCCAATTCAGCCTCAGACACTTAACACTTACTAGCTGTGTGACCCTAGGCAAGTCACTTAACCCCAATTGCCTCACCAAAAACAAAACAAAACAAAACAAAAAACACCTTTTCTTCAAGGAGCTTACATTCTAATGGGGGAGACTATACACACATGTGTCTGACTCTTTGTGACCCCATTTGGGGTTTTCTTGGCAAGGATACTGGAGTGGTTGGCCATCTCCTTCGCCAACTCATTTTACAGATGAGGAAACTGAGGCAAACAGGCTTAAGTGACTTGCCCAGGGTCACACAGCTAGTAAGTGACTGAGGTCAGATTTGAACTCTTTCTGACTGCAGGCCCACCACTCTATCTACTGTTCCAC